>NC_057950.1:4361214-4703714 GCF_018555375.3 Anguilla rostrata | reverse complement strand
CTCTAAACCCATCCTGGGTATCACAGCACAACCACTCTAAACCCATCCTGGGTATCACAGCACAACCACTCTAAACCCATCCTGGGTATCACAGCACAACCACTCTAAACCCATCCTGGGTATCACAGCACAACCACTCCAAACCCATCCTGGGTACAGAGAACATTAGAGAAGTTTGTGCAAGCTCTGTCAGAACTAACAAAAGGAGTTCATTATTTTTTCCACAAACGTCACTATCGACACAAAGCCTTCCCCTGACAGGATGAGGCTATTTAGAGAACAGAGACGATCAAAGATTCATTCTATCATTAAGTTATTAAATAATAAATACTTCAGCATCTGAATGCACGAGCATGGGTAACTGCACAAGGCATACCGTAAAGTCTTTTGTCCATAGCCCCAAGTTGAATTTTCTAATATTTCTCCCCCCCCTCCCAATTACCTATATGCATGATGTGAAAACTTTTCTGACGGTTTAGTGCTTTGAGGTTAAGGACAATGCACCTTCCGCTCTTCAGCTGAATCTGGGGCAAACAAAAGACAGGGAAATAGCCCAGAATCTTCTACAGGGGAAGAAACGAGGAACAACTGGTTGAACTGAAGTGTTACGCAAATAAACGTGCCCGCGATTATAAGGGAATTTGGTGACGGTGCCTAACAATTGCACTACCTTCTCAGGAACACCGATAGTAAGATTGGCCTAGTAAGAACGCAGCTAATGATTCTATCGTCTTAATATCCTAAAAACCCAAGTCCAAGAATAGCTGAGGGCTAATGGGCCATTAAATAGAAAATATTGAGCAGCGCTGAATTCTCTTTCCATGCCATTTAACCTCCTCAGCACGTCTAAATTGGATAAGAATGACAATACCACTAAACTTACCAGACATTATCCGGAAAGTTAAATTATCATTTTCATCAGAGCTAGACATGCGGAACTCCCCTGGTGGTCGTCTGATTGGTTCCCCCGTTTCCAACGTGGTCGTATCGTCAGTTATTTTACGACCAAAAAAAAAAAAAAGTCTGTGAATGTTCCCCACCAATGACACTGATGAAAAACTGCATGCGAGTCTACGAGGACTCCATATTTCCAGTTGCCAGGGACGACAGATTGTGTGTGCTGCAAATGGAGAGGATTGCGTGTAATATTTTTTGTTCAATAAAGCTTCACACTTCGCAACCGCTGTCAAAACGAATAGTTAACCTACAGAAAGAGTCGACATCGTAGAAAATGTAGTCGATAAAAAAATTAAGATCTGATAGCTCAAGATTTCAATACGTTTACCGATCTATGATGTTCAAGAAATGCGATATGATATTGCATTGCTCCAAAATAAGCCACATTATCCAAAGGATAAAGTACTTTAAAAAATACCTTAGAAAATAAGATTTCAGATGTCCAAGAATCTACTCACAAGTTGACGTATATTTTTAATTTACGTTTGGAATGAGCAAGAAAAGCACAAATATTGCATATAAATCTGCACACTTTCGGTCAGTGGGATCTCAGAAGCTCTGGCATTAGACTGATCCCTCAGAGCTCCACAGGTGTATCTCCACTAGGAGGTGCTGTATGTAATGAGCTAACCGCTCAGGCCCTGCAGTGCCCTTGTATCTCCACTAGGAGGTGCTGTATGTAATGAGCTAACCGCTCAGGCCCTGCAGTGCCCCTGTATCTCCACTAGGAGGTGCTGTATGTAATGAGCTAACCGCTCAGGCCCAGCAGTGCCCTTGTATCTCCACTAGGAGGTGCTGTATGTAATGAGCTAACCACTCAGGCCCTGCAGTGCCCTTGTATCTCCACTAGGAGATGCTGTATGTAATGAGCTAACCGCTCAGGCCCTGCAGTGCCCTTGTATCTCCACTAGGAGGTGCTGTATGTAATGAGCGAACCACTCAGGCCACGTGCCCTTATGAACCCACTCAGAGGTGCTGTATGTCAATGAGCCTAAGCGCTCACCAGCGGTGCCTTGTCATCTCCCACTCTAATGAGGCATTCATGACGCGCTAACCACCGGCCACAGTTACCCTTATGAAGCCCAACTCAGCCCGCATCTGATCACTAAGGTTGTCCTCTCGCACCTAATGGAGCCCAACCACAGCGCACGCCGCCAATAAGCCTGTCACACCGAAAATAAAATTTCGCCTAGAGTAAGAACCAACCTGCCTCACACACACGCACACATGCACGCACGCACACACACACACACAAACGGAACACAAAAGAATGGAAGAGAATGTGAAGCATGGTGCAAAGCAGCAGTTTTCCAGGGACAGAGGCCACTGCTGCTGCCTGCGCCTTCTACACCTGAAAAATCAGTGCTAGTAGAGCAGTCTAATAAGATTTCTCTCAGCGGCAGCTACAGAAACAGACCAAATATAATGAAAGAGAGAGAGAGAACAAGAGAGACAGGAGGAAAAAAAGAGAGAAGATAGAGAGAGCCAAAGGAAAGGACAGGACAAAGACTGAAATGCCAAACGGAGAGCCACTATCTGGGTCACCCCTGTCTGCCGGACTCTCCTCTGGGTTCTGGGGGGCGGTTCGGAGTGGCAGACTGACACGGGAAAGGGAGACAGGCTCGTTTTGGCAGGGTTTTTTTTGTCTGTCTGCCAGCCTATATATACACACACACAGTGTCTGTAGTGAAGCTCTGTACCAACCCACGCTGTCCAGCGATGCGTTCTGCAGCAGACTGGGCAGCGATGCACCCGCCTGCGCAGTCTGACTGTCAGCTGCGCATGAAACGCCGTCCTGCGCGTGACTGCACACCGCAGTCAGTGCAAACGAGCAGCGGTCGGCACGCAGTCGCTCTCCCAAACCGACAGACCTCTTTTGACAGGCCTGCAAACACAACAGCCCATTCAAATTTGAGCGGGAAAAAAAACCAGAGGGCTACAATCCATAATGACATCACAGTGTTCCGAAGTGGGCGGAGCTTTCACATGGACTGTGGGTTTAGCTAAAACTGCTTTGAAACTTATGGTGAAGTGAAGACTACACTTCCCTGTGCGGTGACAAAATGTGCACCACGCTGTCAGCAAGTACTTCTTGCACATGTACTTGGGGAAAAAAATTTAAAAAGCAATCACAAACATTTTTTTTTTTTTTGCTGAATATAGCCAGTGGCTAAAAACTGAGGAAAGGGTATTCTAAATGTGTCATCTCTCTTGGTCAAAAGAAGGAAGCGTTACAGTTTACGCAGCCACTACATTTATCACAAGTTTAACGAATAAATAAATAAACCACTGCTCTATTTCACCGTTTAGTTGAATAATGGTGTACAGCGAAAAGTGGCGAAGCCCCTCTGGTTCCCCCCAAAGATGATCGTGTCGAACCCCGAGCAGCTCTCACGCGAGTGGCTGCTAATGGGCCGGCCCTTCAGCGGTAAAGAGGCAGATTTCGGATAACGGCTGCCTGGAGGGGCAGAGATCCCCTGACCGGGTCTGGTCAAAGGCCTCAGCCCCAGGAGCACTTATCCGCTAAATGCTGCTCTTTGTGCGCTTCACCAACGGGACAGAGTTCCTTCTGACAACTCCCATAATGCATCCTGATTTCTTCAGGGCCGCTAAATGCTGCCCTTTGTGCATTCGCCGACGGGACGGAGTTCCTTCTGACAACTCCCATAATGCATCTTGATTTCTTTAGGGTCGCTGAATAAACACGGCGCGCGTGGAAAAAAGCTCGGGGCAATAATTTCAAAACAGCGCCGCAAGACAAACATGTAGCTATTACCTGTGAATAGGGAGACGCTATTGACACAAGGACCTGATGTCAGAATGAGTAATATGTTACATGTGGCTGGGTAAAAAAAAAGCTTTTTTTTTTTTTACTGACAAAGAAAACAGGCAGCTTTAAAACAGCGTATGCTACATTTTGATTGCTGTGACACTGGTCTCAATGACAGATCATGGGATCAGAGATGTGAGGAGAAAATGTACCCTCAAGCTCATAATTTTACAGTCACATTGCGTTTCATTAGAACAGGTTTGTCGCGTTCCATATTTGACCCTCTTCCCATAAAAAAACATCCCTTGTTAAATAAATTTAACAGCTTTTCCTAGGTTGCACAAAACCAGTCTACTCACAGTCCACAACCAGCAGCGAAAACGGTTCAAAGCCTTTCTCTGCAAATTAGCGCCTTCATTGTTCAGCTTCTTAATGATTACAATTAACCGCGTTTTCAAATTGGCTTAAATGACTAATCATTCTACAAATAACAACGGCACATTTTCTCATTAAATTTCCAGAAATTACCTTTAAACGCGCACACAAAAGCCAGCCCATCTCTCTGGGCTGCAAAGCCAGTGTAGCGGGTAGATAACCCCGTGGCTCGTGTGCAGAACCACGAACAGCGCTAGAGAAAGGCTCCTTGTGGACATGCGCCACATACCAAGTATCTGCATTCTGAAAATAGTTTTTATCACCTTGAAAATTCCAACGACTTGTGTACTCAGAATGGCAATTGGCTATCGGCGCTTTGGCACTTCGTCTGTTTAAGAGCTAGTTGCACGTTAACGGCATTTTTTAGCGATGAGAATTTGGTAGCAGTCGTGCTGCGCAGGACACCATTCAAGCACCAATATTTCACATGAAATTTACTTGAAGTGCTTCAATATCATTTAAACATTTACGTTTTTTGCATCACTACTGCAGATTAAACAATATTACACAGCCCAAGCACGCATTCAAATGATAATGAAAGTCCAGTTCATATGAAAGGACATCTGAAAACAGGTGAGGATTTTTTTAAAAAGCCTATATTTTGTTTGTGCAGACAAAACACAGACAGGTCCACGGCAGCCAATCAGTGGCCTCGTCCCCTCCCCCTCCGGGGGCGGGGCCTTCCCTGTCACGCCTCCTCATGCCTCTCACCTTTAATTAAAAAACCCCTCTCTCGCCAACTGTCTCCCACATCAGACACCGTCCAATTTATCCCCGGCCCTCCCTGTCAACTCAAAGGGAGGAATAACTCCTGCTCTCGTTTTCGCCCGATCCCTTATTAAACCTGGCAACCCGGGGAGTGACATTTGGTATTTTACGGTGTGGGGGAGACGGAGGGAACGGGGGCTTTTTATGGAACTTAAAAAGGGCATCTTTTAAGAGAGCCTCGCCCCATTATGCAAATCGCCACATGGAAATGAGCTCAGTCTCGCACACGCAGAATAAGTTAGGTGCAGCAGCAAACAACCAGAAACCTAAAAAAAAAAAAAACTAATTAAGACCCAACAGTAAAATATTTACTCTGGACGGTGAAGCAAACAGAAGAGCGCCGTTAAGAGGCCGGCCTCGACCGAGAATTTAATTAGCTTTTATCTAATCCGCCGAGAAAATAATTTCACCGCGAAGGAGAGATCGGCAGGTAACAGTAATCATAACAACGAACCGCATCACACCCCTGCTTCACACGAGGCTCGGCGCTCCGTTCCGCTCTCGACCCAACGCGACGCGCGCCGTTCTGCTCTCGACCCAACGCGACCGATTAGCGCTTAGCGCTGATTAGCGTCGCTCGCCCCGAAGCAGGATCACTGCGAGCAAACAGGAGAGACGCAAAGTCGTCCTTCAGGTGCCGCACGTTCGCACGGGTCCTCCACACGACGGACGGCGTGCGTGCGCCCGGCAACGGGCTGGGTAACGAGCGCGTTGCGGCCGCACCGTGTGCAAAGAGGGGGGAGTGCATGCTGGGAGGCTATCCTTCAAGCTGATTGGACAACCAAGAACATGTTTTTTTTTTTTTAAAGGGTGACAGAAGAAGGATGGGATGGACAGCCACGCCTGGGACGGTCCCGCCGCGTCCCGGGCCGAGAAGGCACTCGCTGACCCGCCCTACTGGTCGGACGCGTCTGCGGGTTTGCTTGACGCGGCGCAGCGCCAGATAGGTCCCTGCGTGAGGAGAACCTGCGAGCAGGACGTCCCGGAGCGGCCAGGAGGACCAGGGCCTCGTCCTCTCTCACAGGGGGGGTGCGCATGCTGCTTTCGTCCAAAATTAAGTTATTATCAGGATTATTTTCTCTGAGCCGGCGCGAGTCCAGGAGAAGCGGTCTGCTGGAGCTACCGCTGAGCCGCGTTATCTGAGGTGTGTGCGCGTGTGCAGCGAGTGAGATCAGCTCAGGGGATGCATGAAGCACGCCATGGCGACAGGGCCCCTCGCTGGGCCCCTCGCTGGGCCCCTCGGTTTCCAAACCCCAGATCTCACACAAACCCCCGGGATCATGACTCTGACCGGGATGGAGCAGGCCTGCGAGGGACAGAACAGCCTCACACCAACAGGTAGTGTGAAGCACGTCAATACAGAGTCTATAAACTGTACACTCTAAAGCCCATTAATCTCTTTTCAAGTAGGTCTCTGAACTCCAGCCCCCCACCCCTGTCATGGTGGGTACTTCATGACAACTGGCTGACTGCAGAGTGTTTTTTGTTTGTTTCAGAGATAAATTTTTTGTTCTTTGCTTGGAAGCAGACAGCCAAAATGAAGCAATTTCTTTTTGTTCGAAGCGCAGAAGAGCCCTCTGTCCATTCACAAATCCATTACTCCTCATCCAAGCCTGTCCGGCCCGTCCTCACAAAGACCGCGCGAGGGAGCGTACACCTCCTCCGCCATCTCCGCCAACATCAATCCGCGTAATTTAAGCGTCGATATATTCGCCGCTAACCTGTTCAGTCAGCAGCACGGGAGGAGAGGAGCCGTGACGGGGCGAAGTTTGAGGAGCTGGCGCTCGCTACGTCGCCCGCGGAGAGCGCGTACGGGGGGGGGGGGGCGATTACCTCACCTTAACTGGCATCCGAGGTGCGGAGAACGTCGATAGTGCGCCGTTGCATTTTCGCGCGGTAATGAGTCTTTAATCCACGCTGGGAACATATTAAAGACAGGTCCTCGCCGCCTCCCCCGGGGGGCGCTACATCACACCTCCGGCGCTCCGGAGTTCGGCAGGACGCCGGGACGCCCGATCGTTTCGTTCCGCAGGTCTAATTTGATTTCTCAGATCTGACGCGCTTTAAATTGGTTGCCGTGGTGCGGGGGGGGGGGGAGGCCGACGCCGCAGACTTGCATCGCCGTTAATTTACTGTAATCGGTCGCCGCGGCAATCTGCTACGTTATTATGACTGGAGTCCGCCGATACCAATTATCTGACAAAGAACGCGCGAACATCCATCAGCGGAAAAGGGAATAAAACTGTTTTTCTGAAATCCTCTGAATATGGTTATTACATTACGATCGAAAGACGTGTAATTTCAACGTCCATCAAAAAGGAACATAAACCAAGAAAGACTGTCATTTCTCTTCTCTGATTGGCTCGGTTCTAAACCGGCTGCTGATTGGTGGACGCGTAGCAGGCAGCTGTCGGCTCGGACCGCACTTCATTTGGCTCCACAGCAGTCCAGGGGGATAATTCACCAAGTTATGATTGAAGTCTGCGGACTGCAATTATCGCAGAACACCGATGTGCTTATTACTGTGTGATCAAAGGAATCGTGTCAGTTTAACATCGACTTAATCAGGGAGGTGAGGCTGAAACAGTCCTCACAGGCACTCGGTACAGAGAGACGAATGACAGCGAACGGTTCATTTGGAAAACTCATTACGCTACTTTATTATTAAATCTGATCCTTCTTCCAGGCTTCAGAGAAAAAAGAATTTCTTAACAGTCTCCATGCAGGCTTGTTAAAACACAAATGCATTCTACACAGCTCTATTTCTGTACAGGCCGCTGTAAAATATAAAAGCGTTCCAATCCTTTCAGCCGAAAGATATCGGCAGGGCAAACAAGCCATGTTTGATTACCATACGCTGCCTAATGTCTTTTCCCAAATGGCAAGTCGCTCACTTTTCCGAGTTTTCCATGAATTTATATGAGAAATTAGATTTCTTCAACGTGACGTGTCTGTCACAACAATAATGAGCAACACAAAAAAAAATAGTGAGGGGAAAAAAAAAATATAGAACAAAATATAGCCTATATGTGATGGGAAATGTCTTTAGAGACACAGTAGTAGAAGTGACAAAAGCCTGTGAGCAAGCCCGACCTGGCCCACTTAACCACTGCACACATCCACACAGGCCCCAGTGCAGCCGCTGGGAATTACAGTACAGTACTGTATGGGTTAATGTTGTTGGGAATTACAGTACAGTACTGTGTGGATTAATGCTGCTGGGAATTACAGTACAGTACTGTGTGGATTAATGCTGCTGGGAATTACAGTACAGTACTGTGTGGATTAATGCTGCTGGGAATTACAGTACAGTACTGTGTGGATTAATGCTGTTGGGAATTACAGTACAGTACTGTGTGGATTAATGTTGTTGGGAATTACAGTACAGTACTGTGTGGATTAATGCTGTTGGGAATTACAGTACTGTACTGTACGGATGAATGCTGTTGGGAATTACAGTACAGTACTGTATGGATTAATGCTGCTGGGAATTACACTACAGGTGAGGGATTTGGGGAGGAGGGTGCAACATTAGCCCCTTCCCGAGGCATGAACAATTCCTCACAAAATTCCGATTAGCACAAGGTAACAGCATTGGACTCAAAAATGACACGTTTGGTTTTGGAAACCAAGAATTAAGCCAAAAGGCCGTCCATGTTATGAGGCAAACAAATTATGAGGCAGTAAGCTGGCCAAATAGCCAAACACAATTACAAAGAAAATAAAATGAAAGTGTCTAGCTACTGGGGTAAACAGGAAACACCTAGCTTAGCTACTTAGCGAGTTAAGGGTGGGCTGCGGTTAGCTAGCAAACAACATTAGCAAGCTACACACTAGCACTGCAGCGGCACCTCATAATGCTGTGACTTAGTTTAGACAGCCCCCAAAGAGACACAGCTGCTACACAAGTGAACTGAATACCTCTAGCAAGAACATGGAGCTGGTCCTCACATTACCTGCATTTTAATACATGTTTCTGGCTACATCCATGTATCACTTCCTGTTGCTAAATGAGTTTGTACAGTACGGAAACTTCATACAAAACCAAACTTTGTTGTTTGGCCAGTGGTAACTCTCTCTGGCCCACACAGAAACCATTTGGATCGAGTTATTCTTTTTCAATTCAACAAAATCCAATTAACCAACCAATAGAAAATTAGGAACTGGACATCACATTATAACTACGGCAATTAAGCAACACAACTCCCATAATAGTATTAGTGCTGCTGTTAATACAGAAAAATCACATGAAACCTTATTGCATTTATCACACTGAGCGCAGTGGAAACGATCTGCGTGTGAACACAGGGAAGACCGAGTCCAGGCACGTGCAGTAGAGCTCTTCCTGTTCCCAACGGCGGCAGAGCTGCACAGAGAGAGGCTGTTTACAGGGACGCGCGCTTAGCATAACGGTGAGCTAACGATACTCCAAAAAACAAAAACAAAAACAAATTCCATCGGTATTCCTGCGTAACCCAGATACGCGCCCGTCCCGCCAGAGCCGCGAGGCTCACGCGCCCGGCGCCCCCTCCGGCGGAGCGAGCCGCGGGTGTCATCGGCGGGAAAAAGCGCGCGTCCTCGTCTGTCACGCGATCCGAGCGACGGAGGGGGAGGGAAAGGGAAACGGTGGCGAGACACGGCTGGAGCGACCGCCGCGTGTGGGGAAGAGAGAGAGAGCGGGGAGGGGGGGGGGGGGGAGTGACTCATCGCACAGACGGGGGGGGGAAAGAGGCGGACGGCGGCGAGCGCGTCCGGAGCACCCAGAGATCCCGCCGCCCTGGTACCAGCCGTACGGACGGGCCGGGGCGAGCAGCCGCGTGTGAACAGACCAGCCTCCGCCCTGCTGCTCTCCGCTCTGCTGCTCTCCGCCCTGCTGCTCTCCGCTCCGCTGCTCTCCGCCCTGCTGCTCTCCGCTCTGCTGCTCTCCGCCCTGCTGCTCTCCGCTCTGCTGCTCTCCGCCCTGCTGCTCTCCGCTCTGCTGCTCTCCGCCCTGCTGCTCTCCGCCCTGCTGCTCTCCGCCCTGCTGCTCCGCGGAGCGCTGTGTGAACACAGCCAGCCCCGCACAAAAGCCCCCCGAGGCTCCCGGGAGGGGAAGGGGGGGCAGATTCAGACAAAGGGGGGGGCAGCTCCGACGGCGCTGCTTTTCAAAGCCCCGATTCGCGAGCTCCCCTGAAGACCCGATCTTTCTGCTGCACCCCCCTTGGTCCCCCCTCCTACCCCAACAACCCCCCCATTCAGCCCGCCCCCCGCCATCGCAGGTCCGCCCCCCTTTCCCGGTCTCAGCTAAGCCACCTCCTCCCCTGTCCCCTCCTCCCCCTCCTCCTGCTCCTCCTCCCCACCTCCTCGGCTCGGCAGCTTTTCGGCGAGAGAGCGGGGAGGCAGCTGACAAAGGGACCGGACGAGCAGCGCATTTCCACCGCCACGCCGAGCGGAAGGGTCGCTTCGTATCTCTCTCTCTCTCTCTCTCTTCTCATCCTGTCTTCCTCCCCCTCTCCCTCTCTCTCTCTGTCTCTCTGTCACCGTCGGCGACGCGCTCAATCAATCGCGCGCTTCAGGAAGGGGAACGGCGGCGGCGGCGGCAGCGTCTCGTCCATCGCCACCTCGCCCCCCCCTCGCGCCGGGACGGCTGCGGGGGGGTTATGACACGCTCGGCGCCCCCCGGCTCGGCCAGGCGCAGCTCCACCGGGACGGCACGCCGCAGACGCCATGCGGGAGTGCGGCTGCTCTGAAAGCCTCTAACCGCGTTCCTGGGGAGGGACAGGGGGGTGGGGGGGCGTGTACACGCGCGCTCGCTCTCTCTCTCTCTCTCTCTCTCACTCTAAACCGCTAACAGGGTCAAAGCAACAAGAGGAGGAGGAGGAGGAGGAGGAGGAGAAGAAGAGGAGGAGGAGGGGGGGCACAGCGGCGCTGCTTCGTGGAGGAGGAGGAGGAGGAGGAGGAGAGGGAGACGAAGGGGAGGAGAGGGGAGGGAGGATGGAGAGAGCAGTGGAGAGGGAGGGGGAGCGAGCAGGGGGAGAGAGGATATCTGCCGAGCTCCTGAATGGAAGCTGCTGACAGTCGGCTTGTTCTGGCAGCGGCGAGGAACGTTAGCGGGACAGCGAGGGGCCGCCGGGGACAGGGCAGGCGCTGGGGACCCGGGGATCGATACGGCACAGGGAGCGGGCGGGATTCCCCCCCCCCCCCCGACCCCAAACTCCCACTCCCCCGAATGCAGACCCGCGCCCGGCCACGGCTCACGGCTGGAGACACTAAAGCATGCTGGATGTCAACCTGCTCCTCACAAGCTGTAGGGTAAGAGCCCAGCCGCCGCGGTGCTGCTCCGCACGGGGGTCTGGGGGGGGGGGGGGGGCACGGAGAGAGAGAGAGGGGGGGAGCGGGGAGGAGAGAGAGAGAGAGAGAGAGAGAGAGGGGAGCGGGGAGAGAGAGAGGGAGCGGGGAGCTGGGAGGGGGGCTCGCTGTTTTATGAAACCTCGTCCGCCGCGATGTGCGATTTCACGGCTCCAGGTTTGGGGCTCTGGCGCCATTTAACCCCCCCTCGCCCCCCACCCCCCGATCCCCGATCCCCTGGGGGTGCGACGCGCGGCGGCTCACCTGGGGGGGGGGGCGACTCGACGCGCTGGCGCCGGACGCCTTTGTGTTTCTGACAGGTACCCGGGCGGCCAATCAATCAGGCTCGCTCGCTGCTGTTGTTGTTGTCGTTGTGGAGGGGCGCCTTTCTGCGCGGCGAGTTTCCCGCTAACAGAAGTTGCTATCGGCGACGTGGCGGGACTGGAATACGGCTGGGCTCGCTCCCCGCCGCCCGCGGTTCCCTGCGCTGCTCCCCGTGCCGCGGCGTAGTTAAACAGGAACGCAGAGCAGAGCAGCGCAGCGTTAGGGGAGCTGTGTCTCAGCGTCTGTGTTCTCTCCGAGCCGCCTGCGTTCGCCGAGCCGCGGTGGAGTCTGGCCACGGCGGTACTCCTGGGGGGGGGGGGGGGCGCGCGGATCGACTGTCCGTCTGAGCGCGTGCCGCTGCCTGCCTGCCTGCTCTGACGCTGTCCCTGTCCGTGTCTCTGTCCGTCGCAGGTAACTGCCAGCGTCCTGAGGAGGCTCCCGGCCGTGACCATGGGCACGACTGGCATCACCATCGAGGAGGTGCGCGCGCAGGAGGGCAAGGAGGAGCGAGAGGAGTCCATACTGGCCCTGCTGGGCATCGTCGGCACCTTCCTCAACCTGTTCGTCATCGTCTTCGTTTACATCTACACCACCCTGTGAAGGGTTACCGACCCCCTCTCCCCCCGCCCCCCTTCACCTCCCTCTCCCCACCACACCCCCGCCCCCCTCCCCCTCCCCCTGGGACAGCGGGAGAGCGGCGGACATGACGGGCCGTCGCCCCCGGAGACGGGCTCCGGACCGGGCCGGGGGAGACCCAGAGGGACCGGCGCCGGGGAGATAACATTCGGCTGGCAGCGCGCCGGGAAGGGGGGCCGGACTGCGGTCTCCCAACACGCCCCCCCCACCTCCCCCAAAAACCCCCCTCCACTCCCGCCTGGACCCAGTGACTTACAGGGGTTGAGACTATAAACTGAGAAAAAGACGTTCTTTTTAAACTGGATTATAAACGCATTTTGGATTAACTGACTGAGAGCGGACAGCGAGTCAGAATGACACGCGCGCGGTGTCGCCGTGGATACGGGACAGCCTCGCCGGAGGGACTGTGAGGCTCGGCGCAGAACCCAAACCGTCAGGGACTGGTGTTTTTCTTTTTTTGTTGCTGTTTTTTTTGGGAGCGCTCGGCAGACGTGGGACCGTACCGTTTCCCTGACAACCGGGCGCCCGAGGAGCTTTGCAGAGAGTCACCCGCGTGTGTCCAAAAGCCACGGCGGAGTTTACCCCCCCCCTCACTCCCCACCACCCAAAAACAGCTCTGGGGAAAGAGAGGGCAGCGACGCTTCCTTATTCTTTGATTTTTTTTTTTTGATGTCCGTATTTCAAGACCAAACCAGAGAGCGGGAGATCTGCAATAAGGAGAAGGAAAAAGGACGGAAGAGAAAGATATTTTTATATGGAGGGGAAAAAGAAAAAAAAAACTGGCTGGCTGTGGAGATGAATTTGGCACAGAGAGACGGGGTAGTGGGGGCCACTCTCCGCCCCCCCCCCTGGGAAAAGGACCGTGTTGCAAATACCCAACACGACCGACCGTCCTAACACCGGTGCGGTCTGGATTAGCGTCTGCCGCGCGGGGAAGCTCTTCGTACTGTGTGCGCTCTCTCCTGGTTCCAGAGCTGTGTCAGCGGCGCGTTTCTGTACAGAGCAGGAGAGGCTTTTTATAAATACTATGAATAAACTCTAGATGTACTGTGTGCAATAGGTGAATCTGACCAATAAAAATGCGACTGTGTCAACGAGAGACGCGTGGCTGTGTTGATGGGGGATCTGCGGCCGAGCTCTGGCGCGCGCGGGGGGTTGGCTGTTTTGTTTTGCGTTTTTTGTTGTTGTTGTTTTTTTTCGCGGCTGGCTGACGGAGGGAGTGATGGGTTGACGGAAGGTGAAGTGACGGCCCGTAATGAGGGGTCTCGGTCACTGGCCCGGGGGGTGGGGGGGGTTTTTCGCGCTGACGAGGGGGGGGGGCCTGCGGTCGCACGGCGATGACAGCTGTCAGTCACAGGGCTGGGATGCTGCTCTGCCTGTTGATTCGGTGGGTCTAAAGGGTGGAGGGGGGGTGGGGGTGGGGTGGGGGGGTAGGGTTGACTGCGTGGAGGGGCGTGAGGTTAGCATCCAGGCAGAAAACGGCCAGAAGCCTCGCCTCAGGTCCCGACCGCACGCATGCACACATCACACAGCCCGAGCTCTGGCTACAGAGGCAGGGCTTCCACAGCGGGGTGGGGGGGGTACAGTGAATAATTTAAATTCTATGGGCTAGGAGGGTACAGTGGGGTATATAAATTCTCCCTGGTAGTGGGGTACAGGAGGGAATTTAAATTCTATGGTGTGGGGGGGTAGACTGGGGAATTTAAATTCTGTGTGGTAGAGGGGTACTGTAGGTCATATATAATACCGTGTTGTTGTTGGGTACTGCGTGTAACTCTGTGTGGAAGGCCATTTGACCATTTGAATTTGAGGGGGTAAGGTGTTACTTTGGGTCATTCTAATTCTAGGGGGTTCGGTGTTATTATGGGTCATTTCATCAGAGTGTGATAAGGTGCTACTGCACTGTGGTCTTTCCTGTAGAATAGCTGCTATAATTACAGAGTGTAGTCCAGTCCGTGCGCTCCACACCAAAGGCGCCATGAGAAGCGGCTGCCGGTCATGTTCAGCTGTGATGGAGGGGATGGGTCAGGCCACACGGCTCGCATTTTAAAGGCAGAGGGACAGAAGCGCCAGCGATATCCGTCTCGATCGTGCGCTCGCTGTCAGAGTAGCACATGGCACCGAACGCAGAGCTACAGCAGCTAAATCAGCTACAACCGCTAATGCAGCTAAATCAGCTACAACCGCTAATGCAGCTAAATCAGCTACAACCGCTAAAGCAGCTACAACCGCTAATGCAGCTAAATCAGCTACAACCGCTAATGAAGCTAAATCAGCTACAACCGCTAATGCAGCTAAATCAGCTACAACCGCTAATGCAGCTAAATCAGCTACAACCGCTAAATCAGCTACAACCGCTAATGCAGCTAAATCAGCTACAACCGCTAATGCAGCTAAATCAGCTACAACCGCTAATGCAGCTAAATCAGCTACAACCGCTAATGCAGCTAAATCAGCTACAACCGCTAATGCAGCTAAATCAGCTACAACCGCTAAAGCAGCTAAATCAGCTACAACCGCTAATGCAGCTAAATCAGCTACAACCGCTAAAGCAGCTAAATCAGCTACAACCGCTAATGCAGCTAAATCAGCTACAACCGCTAAAGCAGCTACAACTGCTAATGCAGCTAAATCAGCAACAACCGCTAATGCAGCTAAATCAGCTACAACCGCTAAAGCAGCTAAATCAGCTACAACCGCTAAAGCAGCTAAATCAGCTACAACCGCTAATGCAGCTAAATCAGCTACAACCGCTAATGCAGCTAAATAAGCTACGGTAGCTAAATCAGCTACAACTGCTAATGCAGCTAAATCAGCTACAACCGCTAATGCAGCTAAATCAGCTACAACCGCTAATGCAGCTAAATCAGCTACAACCGCTAATGCAGCTAAATCAGCTACAACCGCTAATGCAGCTAAATAAGCTACGGTAGCTAAATCAGCTACAACCACTAATGCACCTAAATCAGCTACGGTAGCTAAAACAGCTACAACCGCTAATGCAGCTAAATCAGCTACAACCACTAAATCAGCAACAGCAGCTACAATAGTACAGCTGGTAAATCAGCTACAATAGTACAGCAGCTAAATCAGCTACAACCGCTAATACAGCTAAATCAGCTACAGCAGTACAGCTGGTAAATCAGCTACAGCAGCTAAATCAGCTACAACCGCTAATGCAGCTCCAGCAGCTAAATCAGCTACAGCAGTACAGCTGGTAAATCAGCTACAGCAGCTGAATCAGCCACAGCAGGGCTTCCAGAACAAGCCTTCCATTCCAGCACGGAGCCACTGTCCCCTCACACACCACTGAAGAGTGTGCGGCACGTCTGCCCCCTGGCTAATGTGTGAGTGTGCGTGCATAGAGCACTGAGAGTGTGAGTGTGTGTGTGTGTGTGTGTAGAGAGCACTGAGAATGTGTGTGCCAGCGTGCATGCGTGTGTATTGACAGATAGGCAGTGTGTCTAATTTTTGTGCATGTTTACGTGCATAAAGGGAGTAGGTAATGCATGCGTGCGTGCGTGCGTGCGTGAGCGTGTGTGTGTGTGTGTGTGTGTGTGAGAGTGTGTGTGTGTGTGTGTGAGAGTGTGTGTGTGTGTGTGTGTTGGTGTGTGTGTGGTGTGTGTGAGTGTGTGGTGTGTGTGTGTGTGTGTGTGTGTGTGTGTGTACAGGGGTACAGGACAGACAGAGGGAGAGTGGGTGCCTATCGGCAGCAGCAGTAGCGGCGGCGGCGAGCTGATCGTACACGCTGTACCCTCACAGCCCGTCTCTCTCCAGCCCCAGCCCCAACCCCAGCCCCAGCCCCAGCCCCAGCCGAGCGGCCGTAAAAACACACGCTCACGCACGGCGGCCATAAATCAGCCGCCCGCCGCGCTCCGGCCGCGGTCCCGCTCGATTTACAGCCGCCTCGTCTGCTTCCTGCTGACGGCGTCCGCGCGCGGGGAGCCGCCGGAGCACCGGACCGCGAGGGGGGGGAGGGGTGTGGGGGGGGCAGTTTGTTTTATTTATTTATTCTTTTTTTACGAGGGCAGCTGCTTATCACAGCAACACTACGCCACCAGCGTGGAACACTTGCGTCATACGATGACGTGGAGGGGGAGGGACCCAAACAAAACCGCCCTCCCGCCCACCACCCAAGGAAAAGGAAAAGCCACACCATCCGACGAGTGGAAATGAGCAGTTTCCATTCAGCACAGAGAGTACTGGTCTTTCCCCCACTGTTGCTTTATGGGAGGGTCCAAACCCAGTCAGGGCCTGAACGAGCAATGCATTGTGGGAAGAGAAAACCACAGATGAGGGCGACCCAACCATTTTACTACCCATCCTGCAGAGGTCAACAGAGGTTTACGTGCCGTTGGGTCATGCATATGAAGCCCTTGTCTGTGCTGTTGGGTCAGGAATATAACACCGTGTCTGTGCTGTTGGGTCATCCATATAAAGCCTTGTCTGTGCTATTGGGTTAGGAATATGAAGCCCTGTCTGTGTTGCTGGGTAAGGAATATAACACCATGTCTGTGCTGTTGGGTCATGCATATAAAGCCATGTCTGTGCTGTTGGGTCATGCACATAAAGCCCTGTCTGTGTTGTTGGGTCATGCACATAAAGCCCTGTCTGTGCTGTTGGGTCATGCATATAAAGCCATGTCTGTGTTGTTGGGTCATGCACCAAAAGCCCTGTCTGTGCTGTTGTTGTCATGCATATGAACCCCTGTCTGTGCTGTTGGGTCATGCATATAAAGGCTGGTCTGTGCTATCAGGAGTACTGACCGTGTCAGTTTGCAGTGGCAGTTATGTTGAGTGACAGTAAATGGTGCTCAGAGTCACACTCAGGGAGGGGAGTAATCTTCAATCATATCTATTTGCTGATGCGGGGGGGGGGGTGTAATTACATGGAGCTAAATGATCTTCATTAATAGCTTTAGCACATTAGCGCTCCTGACCCCCCCCCCAGTCTTCCCATTCCACATCTACAGCACACAAAGCTGGGGCTAATTGCGCCGCCGTTTCGCTAACTGCGACTTCACACGCGCGGGGAAGAGGGGGAGGGGCGGAGGAGAGGAAGAGGGGAGGGGGAAAAAAAGAAAAATGAAGATCTGAAACGGAGAGGGACGAGCGTGGTGGGGGCGTTAAAAGGCGGTACCTCCGGCTAACGGGTTAAGATGGAGCCAGCGGGCGACTCGGGACGTGACGGATGAGGACAGGCGCGCGCCGTTGACGGAGCAGATCGGGCGGCGGGGGCGGAGTATCGAGGGGCAGGGATAGCTTCGTCCATAAATCAGGCGCGCTGTCATTCGTCACTTGGACCGCTGACGGCGGACAGGAGTGAGGCTTGATACGAACACACTGGGCGTCTCACGCTGTCTGCGCTGGGGCATGAGATGAACCTCCAGTCAAGAAGCAATCGACCGCGACGTGTGATTCGGTGGGTGGTGTGTGTGTGGGCGGGTGGGGGGGAGGAACATGTTAATAAACCTGATAAATAACGTTCAATATTGAGGTCACTCACGTCATTAAAATGCTCACATCTCCTCTCCACATGTACAGTACAGGGGACATTACATACAGGAACATGGGTGGAAAACAATTATCAACCAGCAAGCCCAATAAAGCTGTGTGTGTGGTGTTCAAGGCACAAGTTCCCACCTTTTATAACTGCAAGCCCGACATGCACCCAAAGCACACCTGCAATGTTTTTAGGCATCCTGTAGATGCTCTTATCCTGAGCGATTTCGCTCACCTACTTCACACACAACCCATTTACACAAGTGGATCTTCACTGAGGGAGAGGCCTGTTCGCTAACCTCCGCGCTGCAGCGAGAGCGTACGTTTGCACAAGCCAGCACTGCCAATGAAGAGGGCGCATACGAAGAAACAATCATTCCTACACCGAGCTAATGAAATTTCAATGGTGCGCAATGAACAGCAGAAAACAGCAGGACCCAGGCTTCACCAGTTTGATTAAAACACACATTCTTATTCTTCATATTTTTTCCAGGAGAAATACCGCCGCGGTCATACATTAACCGCTGGAAACAGGACAGGACACACCGCACGCGACCTTCCAGGACCTTCCGGGACCTTGCAGGGCACTCGTTTACTCCGCCAACTCCTGCGAGCGCTGCCGCCTGACCACGGAGCCTCAGAGAGAAGCTTCCGGAGGCTTCCAGGGCCCTCATAAAAACATTCCCCTCACACAGCGCAGCCTGGACCAGACGGCCATTTGCATATTCCCCAACACTAAACAAAAAAAGCGTGCGGTTCCGCATCAGAGCGGGCTCCCTTATCACGCGAGGAGCCTTCGTCTCTCAGCGGAGGCACAACAGAGACCCAGCGCCGTTTGCCGAAAAAACAATCACACCCAAACCGAGGCAAATAAGTAACCGCTAATTAAATAAGACGGGAGCTTTCTTTTTTTTTCTTTCTTCATGCCGCCTACACAGACTGAATAGTAAAGGGGGATAAATATCTGTAGATTTGTCTAATTAAAATGGCTTCAAGTTTTTCTGAATTAATTGGAAGCAGCACTTCGGGTCTCGAGGAAGACACAATGCAACGCTTCCCCCTCCTCGCTTCATAGCGAGACGCCAGGGCGCCACCTGCTGGTGGATGGGGGGCACGGTCAGTGATGCGGAAAGCCGTGCAAACACAGCCAGCTCCCCAGCCGAACGGCGTCGGCTCAAAGAGGGCGGCTAGCAAGGAGGACCCTGGGACTGGAGGTGAGAGCTGGAGGGGAGAGGCGCGAGCTGGCGGCGGCCCAGCGGCCCGATGAGCTGACGGCGACGCGAAGGTCACAGAACCCGTCGCCGCCGGCGTTCGCAAAGCGCACGGGAAACAGGACCTCTGAGTGAACCGCGAACAGTTAACCGTGAACCGCCAGTCGAATCTACGACCGGGACGTGGAGGGAGAAAGCCAGACTCACAGCGAGTAAAACCGGGGGGATCGGAGTGGGGGAGAGAGAGGTAGGCTACATCAAATGAATCCACCAATCAGAGGAAGCGGCGTTCCCCAGCACCCGCCCACACCCCCCGTAACCCAGGAAACGGCGGCGCTCACCGGAGTCGTTGCGCAGGTAGGACGACATGGCCGGGATCAGGCAGGACTGGCTCAGCAGCTCCTGCAGCACCGGGGGCAGGGCGTTGCTGTTGTGGCCCCGGCCCTCCCCCGCGGGGGCCTCCCCCCCGGGGCCCGCGCAGCCCGCCGGGTTGATGTAGCTGGCCAGGACCTGGGGGGGGGGGGGCGAGGGGGGGCAGAACGTACTGAGATAAGGGCGGGGCTACAGACAGACACGTCACCTCTATACATAACACAGGACTTTCTTACCACACGTGCAACAGATCATTCATAACAAGCATACATAACACAAGGTATTCATGTCACAGGACATTCATAACACAAGCATAATCTGAAAGGAGCACATATCTGTCCCACGTACATCTGTCCAAATACTGCATTTATAACACTTGGAGCTTATTAAGTGTGCAGGGATTCTTATTATTGCCTGAGGACTCAAACTTCCCTCACAATGTTCAGATGACATAAGTGAGGCTACAGACTGTGACCTCCCTACAGATAGGTGGCGCTGTGGTGGCGCGGCGGCGGGGCTCACCTGCAGCAGGCAGGTGACGTGCTCCTCCTCCAGGCGCTGCTTGGTGAGGGCCTGCTCCACGTCCCAGCCCGAGGCGGTGGAGCCCGTGCCGAAGCCGGTGCCCTTGGCCCAGTACAGCTGCTGCTCCTCGCTGGTGCCGCCCGCGTGCCCGCTGGACATCTGAGGCTGGGCGAGAGCAGACGCCACTCAGACACCCGCGTGTACCTGCGCCCTGTGTACCCCTACCCGCTACCTGCAACCCTCTACCCCCAAACCCCAACCCACTACCCCCTACACCCTACCCGCTACCTGCAACCCGCTACCCCCTACCCCCTACCCCCAACCCGCTACCCTCCACCCGCTACCTCCGCTTTCCTTTCTCAGTGATTGTTCTGTTCTCAAAAGCAGGCGCCACTCAGACACCCGGGTACACCTGCGCCCCTTGTACCCCTACCTGCTACACACTACCCGCTACCCCCTACTCTTTACCCCCTACCGCAGCGATTTCCCGTTCTCATCGTTCTGCTCTCAAAAGCCTCCCATTCTGTCCCAGAGACTCCTATCAGCTGTGTGGGACTCCAGCAAGCAAAGACCCATTTCTGGCAAAGGACTTTAATATGAGTGCAGACAGCCATGAACACACTCTGGCTGCCGGTCTGGAGATAAACACATCGCACCGCCAGAGGCTAAAGACCCGCCTTCCCTGCACGGAAGAGCGGCCTCCACTTTTCTTCTTTATCGCAACCGTGGACTGATAGAAACCTGGCACGTCTACATCATCCCTGATTGGCTGGGCCGGATGGTGGGGGGGGCAAAAACCTGGCACTTCTACACATCCCTGATTGGCTGAGCGGGGGGGGGGGCAGAAACCTGGCACTTCTACACATCCCTGATTGGCTGAGCGGGGGGGGGGGCAGAAACCTGGCACTTCTACATCATCCCTGATTGGCTGAGGGGTGGGGGGGGCTGCATGGTTTAGCCCTGTGAGGGTCCTGACATGGCCACAGTAGGACCAAACAGCATCGCATAAACATTTGATGGCTGGGCCCGTACCAGCCGAAATGCCAAGTGCGGGGTGCCCTAAACCCAGCGTGGGTGCAGCTCTAAACCCAGCGGGGGTGCAGCCCTAAACCCAGCGGGGGTGCAGCTCTAAACCCAGCGGGGGTGCAGCTCTAAA
Organism: Anguilla rostrata; assembly: GCF_018555375.3. Lineage (NCBI taxonomy): Eukaryota > Metazoa > Chordata > Actinopteri > Anguilliformes > Anguillidae > Anguilla > Anguilla rostrata. The sequence goes on along the minus strand of NC_057950.1, from coordinate 4,682,735 downwards.
CCCAGCGTGGGTGCAGCTCTAAACCCAGCGTGGGTGCAGCTCTAAACCCAGCGGGGGTGCAGCTCTAAACCCAGCGTGGGTGCAGCTCTAAACCCAGCGTGGGTGCAGCTCTAAACCCAGCGTGGGTGCAGCTCTAAACCCAGCGTGGGTGCAGCCCTCCCGCAGGGCACAGAGGGGTGTTTAAATGGGATCAGTGAAGGCAGCGACTTGCCCAATCGTGGCTCCTCCGGGCTGAAGCAGGACAGGGACACACCAGGAGGGGGACCGGGACTGGCCTCAGGCCGCCTGTTATGGACCCAGTTTTTGGGAGATGGCTGCTCGTTCTGAAAAAAGGGGGACGCTTTTCCTGTTTGGCTCGGACACTCCGTCTCGTCCTCTCGCAGACGCGAGTGGAAACGTCTCCAGAGTGTCTTCACTCTTCTCTTTCTTTTTCTCCTCCGGGCAGCGAAACCCAGACAGCGCGGACTGGAGAGGGGGAAGCGTGCTGCACGGCCACCCCTCCGCATTTTGGGGAAGGACACTCCAGGAAGTCACGCGTGCCTTTCTGAGGCATTTCAAACAAAAATCCTGCTGCTTCAACATTTGCGTTTTGGTTTTTTTTGTTTTGTTTTGTTTTTTTTGCCCGGAATGTTCCAGAAGTTCTGACTCATCATACGGGGGGGGGGGCTGGAACCAGTCACCTTGAGTTTGTGGAAATAAATCAGGGGGTAGTGGGCATGCGAGTCACTTTCACCGATGGGGGGGGGGGGGGTGACCGTCTGCTCAGATTTTATCTCCTCGTCCCGAGTGTTGAAGATAACCGATGTCCCTCTCAAGATAACAGGCACAAGCGCCGAGGGAAACCGACGTGACTGGAGGAGCCACAGGCTGGCAGAGGACACCGTTATCGACAAGCTGCCATGATTTCGCAGTTGAGCACTCTGTGAGGCGACGCCCACGACAGGACCAGAGAAAGACGGGTTCCGCTCGGCGCCAGACGCACAGGAGGAACTCCGAAGGCCGGCGGGTCTCGGCTGGGGCCGCGGCGTTCAAAACGGGACCGACTAGACTGGAGGCGTCGAGCCGAGACGGAGCACATGACCTTCGCCGGCCTCTGGTAAAGCTGCTGCACGCCCGTGGGCGTGAGGTCAGAGCGGGGGGGGGTGGGGGGGGTGGGGGGGCGCTCTGAAAGGACCGCGACATCGTTAGCGGCTGAAGCCGTCGTCTTGCCGGGCGGGAGTCAAAGGATTCGCCGTGCGGGAGTCAAAAGGTTCGCCGCGCGGGAATCAAAGGGTTCGCTGCCTGGGAGTCAAAGGGTTCGCCGCGTGGGAGTCAAAGGGTTCGCCGCGTGGGAGTCGCGCTTTTCTCCGAGGCGCGCAGCAGCCGGCGGAGTCCGGGGGGAATTAAAGGGCTGACTGACAGGCGGAGAGAGAGCCAGACGCCACGCGGCCCCGCAGACCCGGGTCTTCCCGCCAGCAGCACAGAGCAGGTCTGTCTGCGAAAGCCTGGCTCTGCTTTCTGAGTTCTGCAGGCGTAAACCGCCATTTCAAACCACAGAGAAATCAATACCGAATCAAGTCTTCAGAAGGCTAACGGGCTGGGCTAACGGGCTAGGCTAACGGGCTAGGCTAACGGGCTGGGGCTGAGGAACACAGAGCCCCTTCTGTCCGGCGGTGTCCGCGTTCGCTCCGGCGCGTCGATCGACGCCCGCTAACGAGACGCTCCCAATAAGCGACTAATCAGCGAAGATGAAGAAAGTTTCTTCGGCACACTCTGTCCGTTCTGGTGGGCGTAGCGGGAGAGTAATCACACAGCGCAGTACTCGTCGCAGCACGGGAAGTCCGCGATTAAGTTTTAATTTGCCCCAGTTTTCCCTTTCAATAAAGCGCAACAATAACAAACAAGAAAATGCCTTCCGACCGTCTACGGCTGAGAGTGCCTGCTTAAGATGCAGACATTTTTACAACACATTTTGACGACGAGCCAAGGAACCCATTTTCGTGGGGAGAAGCTGTCCTGGACAAACCTCGGCGTACGCACACAAAAGGTTACTCTGTCACGTCTTAGAGCACAGACATATAAATAAAAACATTTTTAGCCGTGTCTGAGGATACAGACCTGAAGCAGTATCAGCAGGATTACAGCAGTAATTGTCATGCCAGGGATAGGAGCAGGGGACAGTGTAGAGGGGAGGGGGGGGAACTCATTTCCTCAGTTGGCCACTCTTACTCTGTTCAATCCTGGGTCTGGACTCAACAACCCCTTTCCTCTGTACAGTGTGTTCTCTGTCTAAGCAGGGAAGGAGGGCAGTGTGGGGGGTGAGATTTGGGCAGGGCTTGGGCCAGAAGGGTGGGCCATAGGCCCAGAGGGCAGTGTGGGCGGGGCATGAGCCAGAAAGGAAAAATGTGGTCACAGCACAGGGAAGGAGGGCAAGGTGAGGGCTGGGCAGAGGGGTTCTGGGCGTGGCGCACCCCTGGGGGACAGAGTGTGGGTGGGGCACAGGCGGGCCGGGAGGGCGGGACTCACCTCAGCCTGGTTGGCGCTGGCGTTGGGGATGGGCAGAGGAGATTTGGGTGTGGTGCAGCCCTGGGGGGGGCAGGGAGTGGGCGGGAGGGCGGGACTCAGACCGGGACTCACCTCAGCCTGGTTGGCGCTGGCGTTGGGGATGCGGGGCGCGTGGTGGCTGAGGGCGGACAGGCAGGCCAGGATCAGGTGGATGGCGCCGATCTCCAGAGCCATGCGGCGCAGCAGCACGCCGTCGTCCGTGGTGAGGGGCGTGGTGCTGAACAGCGTCCGCAGCACGTGGAAGGGCAGCGTGGGTAACACGTTCGCCGACGGCGACTGCAGGATGTGGCCTGGGGGGCGGAGCCGGGGGAACAGGACACCAATCACACGCCAGCAAGGAAGCGCCCAACGCAGCAGCACGCCTCCCAACTCTCCCTCTCTCTTATTGTTTTTATTTTTATTTTATTTTATTGTGTTTACTTTGTTGTGAATTGGGAGATGCATATGGGAACAATGAATCTCACTGCCATGTACGCCATGTGTATGCGATCAATAAAAACTTGAACTTGAACTTGCAACCCCCCAGCCAATCACAACGGGTCAGCCAATCCGTCAGAGTGGACAAACCCGGGGGCCTGACCGGCAGCACTGCTGGCCAGGAGGCCACAGGTCTTAAATTAAGGCTCCAGTAATAAAAAAAACACCTTTTGCAGCGTCCCCAGGAGAGGCGATGTTAAACACACATCAATAACAGCGGAGAGCGGCGCAGAGCAGAGCAGCGCCGGGAAGCCAGCGGTGGATCTGACGCGTCCTGAAGGGCAGGACCGGGTCGATATCAAAACGAGCTAACGTGATTAGCCTACCGAAATTAGCCGCAGGTTCGAGAGCCCGGGCCTGGTTCTGCAGGACTGAGGGGCCGGGGGGGGGGGGACGGCTCGCGCTGGGTGGTCTAAAACACGCCTCGGTTTTTTAATGGGGAGATTAAAACATCCACTCGATCTCGCGCCCCTGCCACGGGCGTCGATGTAAATCAGCCATATTCTGACACCCACGGCTCAGTATTTGAGGATTCTGAGGAGGAGGAGGAGGAGGAGGGGGATCGATCTGCTTGTTCCAGTCTTCGCAGGAATCAATAACAGCCTTTTTAACTTTTGTAGAAAACTAGCAGCTCTCTCTCTCTCTCTCTCTATTTTGCGGGCACTAATTTCGTTTGAGTACAAAGTTTGCAGACGAACGTTTAACCCTCCCCTCGTGTGTTTTCCTTTCGCTGGCACTTTGAACTGCATCGTCTGCGTGAAGCGTGCTGCATGAATAAGGGCCGATCGACTGACTGACTGGCTGATTAGAAACAAGGAGGAGAGAACGGAGAACAAGTAGAAGAGTTATAAAAACCGTTAAACTCATAAAAATGAGTTTATGGCTGGCCCTTTCACGGAAAGGCATCGGACGAGTGAAGAAGTTTAAGGGGACGGTTCAGGGTACGTGGGGCAGCCTGTACGTACTGCCTGGGAACATGGGCACAGACCCCAGGGGGGGATACGACTGCATAACTTTGGGAAAACATCAAATGGTGAACCCCAATATAGCAGGCAGCAGTGTAGTATAATGGGTAAGGAGCTGGTCTTGTACCCTAAAGGTCACAGGTTCGATTCCCAGGTAGGACACTACCGTTGTACCCTTGAGCAAGGCACTTAACCTACATTGCTCCACTATATATCCAGCTGTGTAAATGTAAATGCTATGTAAAAGTTGTGTAAGTAGCTAAATGCCAATAACATAATGTAATTTTAATATTTTCATGTTGTATTGCATGGCACAGTTAGTGTCCCCCCTCAAATAAAATCCTAAAGATAAATTTCCTGTTTGTTGGCCCCTCCCCGAATCTGAAACGAGGTCTCCGCGCCCTCGCCCTTCGAGGGGGGCGGAGTCAGTCGGCGGGCGGGCGGGCGGAGTCAGTCGGCGGGCGGGTGGGCGTCGTCAGTCGGCGGGTGGGGGGCGGAGTCAGTCGCCGGGTGGGGGGCGGAGTCAGTCGGCGGGTGGGGGGCGGAGTCAGTCGGCGGGTGGGGGGCGGAGTCACTTACTGCCCTCGCCGTCGTCGGTGACGCCGAGCACCAGGCGCAGCAGGCACTGGGCGTGCTTCCGCTCCTTCAGCAGCACCTCGGCGTAGCCGGGCAGCCTGAGGAAGAGGCCGAAGGCGGCCAGCGAGTGGGCGGGGATGGGCGACATGGTCTGCACCGCCGACTTGATGGGCGGCGGCTCGGCCGCGATGGTCTCCGGCGCCTCGTACACCAGCTCGCCCGACTGCTCGATGGTCACCCACTCGAACTGGTCGCTGTCTGGCTTCTCCTGGTGCTGAGGCACAGGGGCGCTGACTGCGGGGGTGGGGGGACGTGGGCAGTGTTTAGTCGCCGTCGCTAGGATACGGGGGAGGGGGTTCCAGTCTATCCGAAAAATCTGGGGGTGCGTTTTTTCGTCCAGCATGACCTGGTTCAAGTGATCAGCTATGTGGTTCACAGACATGTACGGATATAGGAGTCTAGTGTTGGGCTAATAACACCGACCCACGGCCCTTAGGATGGACTGTACCCCTGGAAGAGCGCCTGCCATGCTGTAAACAAAAGTAAAAGGTTCAGAAGACAGAAGAGGTCTGCACATGTTGAGTCTAGCCAGTCGAAAAGTGCCAGTAGAGGCTGAGGGAACAAGCCTCTGATGACATCATTCCCAATAATAGCAAACCTTAATAATAGATAGTCTGACAGTGGCCAAATAAAGTCTGCGGTGAACTGTTACAGACCCAAGAGACTTGCTAACGACATCCTTCACACTAGAAGCTCTGACATCAAAACACAGGCATGCTCCTGTCTGCCGCGCCGAGGACACAGCGCTAAAGCAGAAAGTTCGGGCTCCGGGCGACAGGGCGTACGTCGAGCCGGAGAAACAGTGGAGCGTCAGAAAGCAACACATTCATCACTAACAAGTCACGGAGGCAGGAAACAACAATTAATCGCTGCTGTTTACGCTGCCGTCTGAACCCTGACAGGAGGCGTGGGGCGGGCGCGTTGAAATGAGGCTGAATAAGCAGCGTGAACGGCGACATCCGACGCTAGGGTAGCCAGCGGCGAGGGCTGAATAATTTAATTCTGCCGGGACAGTTTGAAAAACGCGGCTAATTTGGGTTTGGGTTTTGGGGGAGGGGGGGGCCCTCAGCATGCTCACCTTGTCCCCACGAGCCTCAAATTACGGCCGAAAGAATCAATTCACTTTCATTCATAAGGCACCATGCAGCGCCTGAGGAGGGGGGCGGGGGAGGGCAGGAATGGAGCTCTTTTTCCAGGGGAGATGAAGACCCCCGTGCTTCCAGGACTATAGTCCAACTGGCCAGGACCACAACCTTCTTCTCAGAAGGGTGGGTGGGGGGGGGGGGTCTTGCCTGCTGGATGATGTCGGGGTACAGCATGGGCGGGGGGGGAGGGCAGGGCTTACCTGCTGGATGATGTCGGGGTACAGCATTGGGGGGTTACCTGCTGGATGATGTCGGGGTACAGAATTTGGGGGCTTACCTGCTGGATGATGTCGGGGTACAGCATTTGGGGGCTTACCTGCTGGATGATGTCGGGGTACAGCATGGGCAGCCTCTCGGCGATCAGCGCCAGGCCCCCCATCCCGGCGAACACCTGCAGGGGCGACTGGATGGGCCCGGTCTCCAGCAGCGACTCGTCGATGGCGGCCTCCAGGCCGTCCTCGCCCGCCGCCATGGGCTCGTCCTCTGGGCAGGCGTTCAGCATGTCCGCGTGCTCTGCAGGGGGGGGGGAACGCAGGATCACACGCTGATCAAAAGGGCTTTAAACCAGACCGGGTTAAAACCCAGCACACGGCTGCACCTAACGCACGGGACCCGGCCGACCAATGGCGTGACTTCGTAACTCGGCCGACCAATGGTGTGACTTCGTCAGTCAGTCAGTCAGTCAGTCAGTCAGTCAGTCAGTCAGTCAGTCAGTCACTCAGTCACTCAGTCACTCAGTCACTCACAGACATTCGTGTTTGTTGCGGTCCAGCCAGAAACCTTTATACGCTTTCACTGTGTCACATGGGCTTGCCCTCGGGACAGGGGTTGAGCACGCCCGCGTGCTCTGCGGGGGGGGAGAAGCGGCGTTAAGAGAAACCTCCAGCTTTCGCTGCGTCGTGTGGGCGGTCTCGGACCCATTAAACCGCCTCAGAACCGCCGGGAAACAGCTCGCCGTGCGGTTTGGGACGGTAATTACGAAAAGGAATACTTTCCAAACGGGCGGAACAAAGCAATTACTTCTCTTCTCAAAACAGGGCTAACGGCTCACCAGCGCGCCCCGTATGGAGCACGTCTGCCGCGACCACAGGGAGATTAAGCACAGTTAGAGAATCGAGCGGCCATTTCCTGAGTTTCTCTCTAAAGCAGGGACGTCAGGCTCCAGTTCAGGAGGGCCACAGTGTCTGATTAACTCAGTCACTGATTGGCTGAACGCACACCTTGATTCTGAGGGCTGAATTGGATCCTAATTCCCAATTTATTATTATTATTATTATTATTATTATTATTATTATTTTAGGATCGCTCTTATCACTGGTATCCTTATAATTTGTTCCTGTACACTCTCATGTTACATTTGTACCTCCATCTTACATCACTTACATTGCACTTGTATCGTTATCTTGAATCTCGTTGTCATGCCTCCCAGTTTGACTTTATGTAACTTTCTGACCTAGCCTATGCTTACTGTGTGACCTGGAATGTGTTCGTGGCTGTGAATAACTGACAAAATGAGTATTGTCCCTTATCGGACCTGTGTTCTGTAGTTGTTTCAGTGACCTGTGTTCTGTAGTTGTTTCAGTGACCTGTGTTCTGAGTTGTTCAGTGACGTGTCTGTATTGTTTCAGTGACCTTCGGTATGCTCTTTATCCAGAGCGACGTACGATAAGCGCATCGTACGTCTGCCAAACAAATGTAATGTGATGAACTCAAAAACGGGGTAGAGCTGAACTAGGACAGCGGTGGATGCAGAGAGCGATGGGTTCCCATAAGGCCGTGCGCCAACGGCGGCTACGACGGGAGTGAAATGACCCAACAGAGACGCACGCCACCGCTCGGCGCACAAGCGAGGACACGGGTGGACCCAGAGCGCCGAGGCGCGTCGGAGACGGCGCGGCGTGAAATTCGGGGGGGGCGCTGCCGAAACGCGAACCCGAGCAGGACGCAAAGGCGCGCCCCCCCGTACACGAGCGATCTACCAGCCGAAGATAACGGAGCCCGGGAGCGGAGAGGGGGGGGGAAACGTCTCGTCCTCGCCTGCACTCGTCTCCGCTCCGAGGCGGGCGGCGGAGTGAAAACAGCCGCCGCTTGTTTTGCCGTTTCTCCTCTCCGGCGCGGCGGACGCGTTTCGCGGTGATGCGGAGCCGCGGTCGATCGACGGGTCGTCTAGAAAAAGCGCCGCGTCATCATCTCTTTCTTCAGGAACGACTTGAGAGGAGAAAATAAGCAGCGATTCATCCTCCCCCCCACCCCCCGCCCACCCCCACCCCTCTGAAGAGATTTTATTTTAGTTTAAAAAGTTGCCAAAAGGGGGTTCTGACTAATCGGGCCCGTTGCCATCCAGATTTCCAAACTGAATTAGATGGAAGCAGAGAGAGAGAAAAACAGAGAGAGAGACAGAGAGAGAGAGATAGAGACAGAGACAGAGACAGAGAGAGACAGAGAGAGAGGGGAGTGAAAGAGAGACAGAGAGAGATGGACAGACCAGAGGAGAATACCTAAACCACAGCAGCGCTCAGCTACAGTGCATTAATTACTATGGAGCTGAGGCTTGTCTCAGGGAGGCTATGGGAGACCTGTGTCCTTCAGCACGCCGTGGCCTGACCCTGCCAGGAGAGTCATTACAGCACAGGACAGGACAAACGACGCAGTGCACAAAGAGTTTCTTTTTCTTTCTGTTTACAGCTTTACTACAGCCACACCACTGGAGCACCATCCGCTTCCACAGGAAACTCCTCCTGTGCATGAATTAAGTGCACTGCTCTCTGCTCTCATTGAGTTCAATCTGCGGTGAAAAAAATGGCCTTTCGAACTTTAAAACGGTTGGTTGGGGGGGGGGGATGGATGCACGCGTCATCCTGCTTTGAAAGGTCCGGTCCATTTGCGGGAGTTGATGAAAAGGCTTTTAGTGGACGTTAGCTTCTCTTTATGGATCCGTGGTTCTGTGGGGGCCTAGCGTAGGGAGCGATGGAGCGATGGAGGGGGGGATGGAGGGATGGAGGGGGGGATAAATGGACGATGCAGGGTTTCCCCCGGTCACTTCCGCACTGCCGGGTTTACAGCTCTCCCAGGAGCGGTCTGCATTAGTCCAGCTCCCCCCCACCCCCACCCCCACCCCCGCCCCCCCATCATCAGTCTCAGCGGGAGCCCAGAGACCTCGGCGGTTACCCGGGAGACGGCGGGAGGCGAGGGGCTGCTGGGTAAAGCGAGGAGGCCCTTTCGTTCGGCGCGAGCGTCTGACTCCGCCCGCCGTTTCGGACGGGACGGCGATGACGATGAAAACTGCGAGGTCTGACGTCGACGCGCCGCGTTCCTCGGGCGCCAATGTCACGCCCACGAGGGCGGCGAGCACGGAAACATCAAAGGCGGCCCGCGAACGATGCCGCCGCGTACAGGAAAGGCCGTTTTTTTTTGGGGGGGGAGGTTGACAGGACAATCGCATGCCCCCTAACCCTGACTAACAACCGTACATACAGGTACTCTGGACTCACAAGATAAAGACATCGGGGCACGGATCAACATCCAAAGCTTTTTAAATAAATTTAATCTACTGGGCAGATAGCGTCACCAGGTCTTATCAAGGGACAGAGGAACGAGAGACGAAGGTCTGAAGGAGCAGAACAGAACAGAAGGGACGAAGGAGACAGATGAGACAGGAAGGAGACAGGAAGGAGACAGAAAGGAGACAGGAAGGAGACAGGAAGGAGACAGGAAGGAGACAGGAAGGAGACAGGAAGGAGACAGGAAGGAGACAGGAAGGAGCGGAAGAACGGAAAGAAGAAGAACAGGCAGAGACAGAAGGACAGAGAGACGTCCACACAGAGGCGGCGCTCTCCCCTGTTTAAAAGGTGTCATTCACACCGAAGTGCACAAACAGCAGCGCTTCCTCAGAGAACACCGCGGCAGAGCTGCGCTGGAGCAGAATGGCGTGGCCGGGGATGTTTAATTCATCCTCACTGTTTACTGCGCTACCGGGCGGAGCGACACTCCATATTAAATATTGGGAGGGTGCTTATTTATTGATACGCGCATCTGGCAGGCAGCGTTCTTCAGCCTAATGGAACAAAAAACCCTCCTCGCACGGTCACGCCCAGACTGACGCCGCCCAGGACGCAACACGCCATCGACTGTTCGGAAAGAACGAAACCAACTCACCTTTCGATCTTTGAATGGGAACCCAAAAAACCCCAGTTCCAGAACAAGAGGGGTTTAAAATGAAAAGCATGACCTGTAGCATGACTCCTGAAGGATACAGACACCGCGTATGCTATTTCTTCATGTGTGTTTATCTGGATTGAGTATACCAGAAAGGACACAGTATCCTCCAAGCACCAAAAGAACCTGCAAGACTGAAACCAGGTGTTATCAGTGCTAAAGCAGGTGTTGCAAGTGCTACAGCAGGTGTTATCAGTGCTAAATCAGGTGTTATCAGTGCTAAAACAGGTGTTATCAGTGCTAAAGCAGGTGTTATCAGTGCTAAAGCAGGTGTTATCAGTGCTAAAGCAGGTGTTATCAGTGCTAAAGCAGGTGTTATCAGTGCTAAAGCAGGTGTTATCAGTGCTAAAACAGGTGTTATCAGTGCTAAAGCAGGTGTTATCAGTGCTAAAGCAGGTGTTATCAGTGCTAAAGCAGGTGTTATCAGTGCTGAAACAGGTGTTATCAGTGCTAAAGCAGGTGTTATCAGTGCTAAAGCAGGTGTTATCAGTGCTGAAACAGGTGTCAAGTGTTATCAGAGCAACGCGGGGACTGCTGATGTAAATCAAAGCCAGTCAGCGTAAATCGGGGTAAATTTGGTTCTTTTAACGAGGCACGCACACAGCTGACTTCAGCACGCCCGTCAGCAGGGTCCAGGGGGCGGGGCAAGGGGCGGCACTCAATCCGTCAAAAAAAAAAAGCAGAACAGCCCGAGGAAAATTTCCGTGTTTTTTCGGGCAAAATCAAACTCAATGCCTTTGAGAGGAGGCGTGCGAAGGCATTTGAAGTTTAGAAAGAATGCATAAAGACGCAGAGAGAGACAGGGAAACGCCGGGGGGGGGGAATCAGACGTCGGCTACAGAGGAGAGCCCCAGAGCTTCCTCTGTGAGTTCCTCTCTCCGCTTCACTCACATTCAAAGGCCAAAAAGAGCATAACCCAGCTTTACTTTGAAAGAGATGCACTTTGATGTTTGATGGAGTCACCTGATATCAATCACCTGTGGTCTCTACAGCACCAAGGGCATGTGAACACTACTGAGAGAGGGGGGGAACAGGGGGCGGGGTTTGGGAAAGGGGCGGCACCTCTGATACGTCCTGTGCAAAGCAGGCCAAACGGTCACCTCGCCTAAACGGACAAAAAGCTCCTCAAAGGCTCACATTAGAAGAGCCGTGTTTGATGGGGTGAACTAGACGCCACGGGAAGGTACCGCACACCGAACCGCACGCGCAGGGCGAAAGGCCAACAGCACCGCCGTTTACAGAAGACCAGAGAATCGCGCGCGCGACCCCACCCTGGAGAAGGTCAGGGAAACGACGCGGAGGCTGAAAAGGTCACCGGGGATTCTCCCCTCCCCAGAGGATGTGTGACATTAAGGAAAAATAAACAACGGGTCAGTTAGCTCCAAAAGGAACCGTCAGCGTGGCACAAACCCCAACTCTAAGCCTCGACACCAGGGTGCTCATTCGCCCAAAATAACTGCGTGAGAACGAAAGAACGCACAGCGGTGCGAGCAGGCCATTCTGAGCTGGGAGTTTACCTGCAGGACAATCTGGCCAATCCGTGGCTCCCTGTCCCTTCTGCACGAGGCGGCAAGCTGTGCCACACGTAAAGGTCTCCTTCCTACAGTCTCAGCTCCAGCACAAGTCAGCTACACTTTCCAGGCTGTTTCCTCATCTTTGGTGTCTGTGTATTTGTGTCTATGTATATAAATATATATATACTCAATTCAATTTTATTTGTATAGTGCTTTTTACAGAGAACTGTGACAAAGACACTTTACAGAGTAGCAAGGCAAGAGACAAACAGAGCAAACATCAGGTCTCAACCCCCAAATACCAGGTACATAAGATTAAAAAAAAATGTATATATATAATATCGCTCATATTGATGGATGTTATTTTCTTCCTGCAGAGAGACACTCCCAGGAGGCGTGGCCTGAAAGTCCGGAGCCCGCCCACCGCTGTCCCGCTGTTGCTACTTGCAGCGGTGATCCCTAGCAACGAGGATTCGGGTCTGAAGCATTAGAGCCATCGCTGTTCTCCGGACCTGGCCAGGCGCGCCGTGAGCCTCCCCTGACACCCATCCACCCACTCCAGCCCCGACAGCTCCTCACGCTAATGGACCCGCTGCCGTCCCCGTGACAACCGCGCACAAATCCTTAAGCCCTAAATAATGACGCCGCGACATCAGTAAATTAGCCGAAGCAAGGAGGGCCAGCCAAACACCGTTCCCCAGAAGAAGAGGGGGAGATATTTTCCACATCGGACGAGAGGACAAGTCAAACGCGCGGAGAAACACAAAATGACAGCCCGGTGCTTTTTCAAACGGGCGCGTCTGACAAAAGCTTCCGTCTGAGATGTGTAATAATATCTCACGCATCTCTGTGTGTGTGTGTGTGTGAACCTGCAACAGCGCGACAGGCAAATAGACGGCTGTCGGGAAAAGGCCATTCACTCCCCGAGAACAAGCTGTCAGCACTGAGAGGCATCAGACGCCAAGTTTGTTTGAGTGAACTGGGTAGATGTTGGGATTGCATGGTGTGTGCGTGTGTGTGTGCGTACGTGTGTGTGTGTGTGTGTGTGTACGTGTGTGTGTGCCCGTGTATATGTGTGTGTGCGTGTGTGTGTGTGAGTGTGCACGCGTGTGCGTCCACGTGCATGTGTGTGTATGTACACGTGTGTATATGTATGCGTGTACACGCACGTGTGTGTGTATGTGTGTGTGCGCGTGTGGCGCACGGTGTGTGTGTGTGTGTGCTCGTGTGTGTGTGTAGGTGTGTGTGTGTGTGTGTGTGCGTGTACTCGTGCGTGTGTGTGTGTGTGTGTGCGTGCAGGTGTGTGTAGGTTACAGAAGGAGCAGGTACCTTTCTCGGTGCGCAGGCGCTTGAAGGAGTCTGTTTTGGAGAGGCCGGGGTCGGAGATGACCTTGGAGCCCAGTTTGACCGTCAGGTCGATGGAGCGGTAGCCCTGGGGCAGCTTGCGGTCGTACAGGAGGGTGAGGAGCTGGGCCAGGGTCATCTCCGCAGGGAGGGGCTGACCTGGGGGCACGAGGGGGCGGGTCAGCGCACACAGGACCAGACCTCTCGGGTCTGACAGCGTATTTTACACAGCAACGAGGGCCAAGCGCTGTGCATTTACTGAGGTGTGTGTCCTCAGCCACACCCAGTGTCAACCGCTTATATTAGAACACCTAAAGACAACTGTGAAGCACTGTAGACATGAGAGTTCCGGGATTGCATTCTGGGAAGGGGGGGGGAGGAGGTTAATCTATATTCAAGACAAATACAGTATGTGAATTTATTTACCAATTGTCCATGAACATTGTGTACCACAGACTAAGGGGCGGAGGTGTAGCTAAGAGTGAACTGACTGGAATAGGAGGCTTCAATTAAGGAGAGGGCTGATAAACAAGCTCCCATTGGCTGAGGGGATCGGGGGGTGGGGGAGAGCACTGACCTGGCAGGAGCTTGTGGTAGAGGTGGAAGACGGGCACGCTGATGGTTTTGGAGGAGGAGTCCACCCCCGACGAGGCCGTGAGCTTGTCGCTCATCACCCGGCCCCGCCTAGAAGGGGGGCGGGGCGGGGTGGAGACCGCCCTCTTCGACTGGGACTTGAGGCCTGAGGGAGAAAGCAGGGATGCTAATAAGCTCCATGTCACTCTAACCCTGTCACATACAAAAAAACCTGGAGCGTACGGGTTTAAGGCTCACAAAGCCAGCGGGACAAAGCAAGAATTCAGTTTCCGCTCGTAAACAAAAAGGACGCTGGTGCAGCCTGCCAGAAAGCTACAGCTGAGCGGTTTCATTCCTGTAGCTGGCCAGCTACCCTTCTCATTAAAACAACTACAGCACCAGCAGCTATCTTTCCAGTGACATAGCATGGGTCTGGAACAGCGTTTGAGTGTCTGTGAAGCACTGCTGAAAGATTCATGGGAACCATCCCATCATTTTATCATGACTTTCAGGCATATTTCGCGAATAAGACACTGAGCTGAAGGCTCTTCTGGGTGAAGGCTGGGGGAAATAACAGCAGTAGAACCTCAGAACAACAGCCCGGCTGATTGGGGCTTATCAGAAAGCCCTTTCTGATGAGGGCCAATCACAACGAACTAGCCCATGGGAGCCAATCAGGAGACAACCCCAGAGATCAAGGCCCTGAAACAAAGGCTCCGCTCCAGTTAGTGCACAAAAGGTACCTCATGTTCAAATGGTAACGTACAGCACACGTTAGATATGACGTATGAGTTAAATGCCTCCCTTGCACTACAATAACTCCATGCCACCGTAATTATTACGACTCACAAGGCTGGTGAGATTAATGTCCTTTTAGGAGATGCCAAGCCGTTTCAACAAAACTGAAAAGAAACTTTGTATGAACTTGGTGGCGAGACGGTAGGCGGCTCATATCTACTTCAATCCAGCGCTTCATGCACAAATTATAACTTCCTCAACAAAAAAAAACAAACTCCAGACATAAGCCAACTCCAAGGCAATTAGCATTCCCCCTGACATTTAAGACGCATTTGAGAAGCCGTGAACAGCAACAGCAACGGAAAGCGAGGCTCCTTTAATGATGGCACAAAGTCGACTGAATAAGACCACGGTGTCTCTGATGTCTGAGGTCCTTGAAGACCATCCACCAGGCGTGTCCTGATTGGCTGAGCCTGAGGGGGTGGGGGGGGGGGGGGAGGTACCTGAGGCCACCACCACGCTGTAGTTGTCCTGAAAGCCGCTGTCGGCCTTCATCTTCTCCTTCTCCTCGTGGTTCTTCTTCTCCTTGTCCTCCTTCTGCTCGTTGATCAGCTTGGCTGTGATGCTCGGGGTGTCTGCAGGAAAACCGGGGGAGGGCGGGTTAGAAATGGGAGGGGGGTCAAGTTGAGAGAAGGGGATAGTTTGGGAGGAGGGGGGAAAGGGTGAGATAGGGGTTGGGGTCAGTCAGGGGGGAGGGTTAGGTTGATGGTTCGGGAGAGGGGTCAAACGGGGGGAGTGGTGAAGATTTGGGAGTTTCCTACAGCACAGTGACAGGTGTCGTAAGTGTCTTCCTTCCCTGCGATGTCCAGTCAAAAGCTACTGTACATTTAACACAAAAGCAGCCAGTGCTCTCAATGACAGTGCTCTACGCTGGTCCTGCTCGGGCTGCATTGACCCTGTATAACTACACAGCTATTCGTTCTAATGTATGCAGTGCAGTCCGCTGGGCTTCTGACCCCCTCCATGCTATCAGCTCAGGTTGGGAGTCTGAAGCTGATAGCGGTTCCGCATTAGCAATTCCAACCGCTCCCCGAGGAGACTGGGAAGAACCATGTATACAGACGTGCTGCCCTCCACTGAATTAATGCTCTCCCCTGACCCACGCTCCACACACCCCCCACCGCCCCCACCTACTCCCCTGGGGGTGCGGGCGCAAATACGGGCTCCTCAAGGTTCCCGGGAGGAGAGCCATCCATCACAGGTGCACAACGAGGTTGGCCTGGTCCAAACAACCCTCCATCCGCACCGCCAACCGCACACCGCCGCCACCTCGCCCTTCACGTACGGGTAACGCTCTAATACGACCTCTGGCTGAGGTCTCTCCCGCACCCCCCGTGCGGACCCAGCAGAAGGGCGCTGAAGGTCAGAGGCGGTGTTGGGCTTCTGCACACGCCCGTTTGGGCCGGTGCGGCTCTCACAGGCCCCGTGAGCCACGGCCTTAATGGGCCTTAATGGACTTAAATAACGGAAACCTGCCCCCCCCAGCGGGAAGAGGGGACGATGCTCGTTTACGGTGAGATAAACACAGCCGCAGACGGTTTTTGAAAACCGGGGCACTTGGCCGGGGTCCAAGTGACAAATAAGCTGCAAATTTTCCTCTAAACCCCAGCCAGGGACAGGCTAGGACGACCCGGGCCAAGCAGAGTGGGAGACAGTTCCTTTGCAGCAGAGCCTTAAGGGCACTGATTGGATGGACATAAGTGCACTCACAGGGTTAACGAAAGGGATGAGCGTGTGTGTGTGTGTGCGAGAGAGTGTGTGTGTGTGTGTGTGTGTGTATGTGTGTTTTTGTGTGCGTGTGTGCCTGTATGTATATGTGTGTGTATGTGTGTATGGAGCTGTCAGGCAACATTAGCATCAAAAATGTCACCCACTTAAAACGAAAAGGCCTGAGGAAGAGGATGGACCACTGAACATGTGGAGCAGTTTTATCATGTCGATCATGAGAGCGTGTGTGTGTGTGTGTGTGTGTGAGAGAGTGTGTGTGTGTGTGTGTCTGTGTGTCTGTTTGAGAGAGCCTGACTGAAATCATTCAGACAGCCTGCTGGCACCTTCAGCAGTACATAGTGCAGCACAGGGACTATATGAAAGACCTCTGTATGCTAAATAAGCCGTACCTGACACCCGGTCCAATACTTCAGCGAGGGTGGTGGAGATGGGGAGGTGCAGGGTGCGGAACTTGTGCCCCGCTCCGTACATCGGGTGCTGGATCACATGACTGGTGGCGTTGATGCGGCCCTTGTACAACTGCGAAAAGGGGAGGGGGGGGAGACAAAAATACAGTGAGAGGAGACCTCAGGGTTGTGACAGACAGAGGCCCCATCCTGCGATACACAGACGGGACCTTATCGATGCGCCACTCAGAATCACTTCTGTTCATCTGGAAATGTCTCCACATGGTGGCAAATAAACACAAGGGACAAACTCCTCTTACCATAGACACTATAAAACTATAACAACGTTATGAAGGCCTATATACAGCCCTCATACTCCAAACACCAATGGGAGGCTCCACCAGGTCAGAACATCAGGACCACTGTTGAGAACTAATGGAGGCACAAGCAGAAGCAGTAGAGCGCCCTTTTCCTGGACAGAGCAACGCAGAGCCGAGCCGGGCGGGATGCGGGAGAACGTTCCGGAGGCGCTTCCACCACCCCCCCCCCCCCCCTCCCGCTCCTCTGGGTTTATTGGAGCTGACGCGGCTCCTCGTTGGGCATGAATGTTACATGCGCGCCTCCACTCCCCGCGACGTTTATTGCTTTTCCTACCTGCAGGCGACAGGACGACGCTCACACCCGCACCCGCACGCGCACAGAGGCGACGGGACCGTTAACCCCCCCCCCCCCCCCGGCCTTTCCGAGCGGTCAATAATTCAGCGCAACCGCAAAAAAAAACGAACGACATCGGCCCGGGCTGGCGAGTGCGATTCACACCGTCTTGCTTGGAAAAAACGGTCAATGCGTGCGGCTGCCAGAGAGATAACAAAATAAAGCTTTTTTTATGAACAGAGGGTTTAGACTTTAGACCGCGTTTGAGGAGTTACGGTGAGGGAACCTTTATTTCTAGGTGGTCAGGACCGCCTGTTCCCCTGACGTTTCTTGGCGTGACGCAGTCTACGCTGTCACCTGTGAGAACGCAGACCCCAGACATATCAAATCTCAAAGACCCCCTGCGGTTACGAACGGACTGGGGGGGGGGGGGGGCGTCAGGAAATGAAACTAAATCAGTTGGAAAATCAAAGTTTAAAAACTCATATTCCGGTGGCAGATTCAATTTCTGGTCCAAGATTGTCTCATGAGAAACTGGATTTTCTGGTCAAGCACATTGTCGCAGCAGAAAAAATAATAACAATAACAATAACTCTACCACAGGACAGATATATGTCTATATATATATATCTATCGTATATACATATATATACTCGTAAGTCTGGATACATATATATGTATATCTATATGTAGAGATATACACACATAAATACACGCGCACGCGCACACACACACACATATAAACACATACATCTCACTCCAGTGCATTTCAGAAATAATAGTGGAGTTTATCTTATGACAGTTTGGTCTAATTGAGCCTGAATGTTAGCAGTAGGAGGGTGGCTTCAGTGGCCACAGCAGCTCGTGTCAGCCCCGAGCCTGGCGCTGATTCTGACGGACTAAGTGGCTCTATATCTGATAAACTGCTCAGTGATCTACTCCAACTGCCTCCTTCAATTACGCAGCGAAGAGAAGCCCGGGGAGATAAAAGACATTACGCATATTAAATATACATACACGCGCACATAATATATATTAAACCGTTATGGAACGCGAGCCCGCGGAACATCGCGAAAATCGACGTGGTTAGGCGGCGCCGTCAGGCACAGCGTGTGCGGAAAACCCGCTATAGTCATTAAAAATGCAGGTTTCAGCTCCGTACGGCTGATAAAACAGATCGACCCGCAGACACCGTTATAGAAAACGGCCATTTTACAAAGGGGCCTTTAACTAGCCTATAAAGCGAATCCGTCCACGAGCTGCTGAAGTTATTATTAACCGCGTAATAATAGCCGCATTTTAAATGAAGCACGACAACGGGACGGGCTCGCGCTGCGTTAATTACGTGGAACCGAAGAGAACCAGCACGAGAACACACGCTTTTAAAAAGCGTGCGATAAATCGGATGTGAGACATTAAATTATCACGGATGACTTTTCGGCACACGGAAAGCAGGAAGTGGCACACTGGAGACGATATTTTTATGCGGGACACGTGTTCGTCCGGGGAAGAGTAAATCACTGCACGAAATGGGCTTTCCCTTATTAATGCATAAACATTACCGCTTAGACTTCTTCTATTAATCATTTTATTACCATAAATAATTAAGCTCAACAGAAATTAAGAGGCCACGGATGAGACTGAGTGTTCTACAATTTAGTGATGAAATGAATTACGAAAATGAAGAGCTGTTGCCATTGTGATCGTGCAAAAATGAAATAAAAAGACCAAGATATGCCAACCGCAATCATAATTTTTCCAATACGAAACGTATTTACCCTCAATGCTTCTGGCTGGAGGCATAAATAGCTTTATAAGTGAAATAGGGTATTAAACAAAGGCACACAGAGGCAAGGAAAGCATGAGAATACCAAACTAGCACAGATTGCACAGTTCTAAAAGAAGACCCAATAAGACGTGTACCATTTCTTGGTGGTAAAAAAATGTCTTTCTGAGCAGAAGTTCTCTTGGATCTTTGCTACAGCATTGCCCTCTAGTGGATATCAATTGACATTACGTATACATATTGAGTCTTACCATTTCCCCCAAACGGATATGCGTTCAAGCTGATGGTCAGCGACCAAAAAAAAGTTATTGAGAGTATTGCATCTGAATGTAAGGGGGGGGGGGGTCAGATTCAGAAGTGTGGCTGCAGTGTAGTACAATGGTAAGGAGTTGGTCTTGTAACCTAAAGGTTGCAGGTTTGATTCTCCGGTAGGACACTGCCGCTGTACCCTTGAGACCTGCATTGCTTCAGTACATGTCCAGCAGTATAAATGGATGCAATGTAAATATGTAAATGTAAAAAGTTGTGTAAGTCGCTCTGGATAATAGCGTCTGCTAAATGCCTATAATGTAATGAAATTGGGGGGGGGTGGCGTTGGGACCTACCGGGCAGGGGGACTGCAAGAAGACGGTGACCTTCTCGTCCTCCAGCATGAGCTGCAGGAAGAGGCGGCGGATGAAGCCGGAGATGTTGCCGGAGATGGGCACGTTCCCCCGCTGCGGGGCCGACTGGAAGAGCTCGCACAGCACCTGCGGGGACACGCCACCAGGGGGCGCCTCGGTGAGGACTCGGGTACAAAGCTTTCACAGGTGCGGATACGATTCACAGCAGAACACTCAATCCTTTTCCCTGGCCTGTTTCTCAGGCAATTTAAAGAGCAGGGGCTGTAATGTACAGTAAGGCTCTGTGAAAGAGCTGTAATTGGCTGTAAGGCTCTGTGAAAGAGCTGTAATTGGCTGTAAGGCTCTGTGAAAGAGCTGTAATTGGTTGTAAGGCTCTGTGAAAGAGCTGTAATTGGCTGTAAGGCTCTGTGAAAGTGCTGTAATTGGCTGTAAGGATCTGTGAAAGAGATGTAATTGGCTGTAAGGCTCTGTGAAAGAGCTGTAATTGGCTGTAAGGCTCTGTGAAAGCGCTGTAATTGGCTGTAAGGCTCTGTGAAAGCACTGTGATTGGCTGTAAGGCTCTGTGAAAGCACTGTGATTGGCTGTAAGGCTCTGTGAAGGCGCTGTAATTGGCCGTACCTGGGCCATGAGCCGCTGGTTGTTGGGGTGACAGGAGATGCACTGCAGGAAGAAGGCCACGGTGGCGTTCTCGATGGCCGTCCTCTGCTGCGTGGTGAGCCCGCCCCCGCGGGCCGAGGAGGCCAGCGAATAGCGGGAGCCCGAGGGCTGCGGGGGCGGGGCGGAGGCGGCATGGGCGTGGCCGCCGCCGGCGCTGGCGCTGGAGTGGCAGAGGAGGAAGAGGAGGGCGGTCCACAGCGGGTTCACCTCGGGCCCGCCCAGCCAGTCCTTCATGGCGTGGCTGTTGCCCACGTCGGTGAGGAAGCGCAGCACGGGCGCCACCAGCTCGGCCGTCAGGGGCATGCGGCTGGCCGCCGGCGCGGCGTGGTGGCGCCGGGCGCGCTCGGAGCCGGCGGGCGGCTCGGCGGGCGCGGGCAGCGGCAGGTCGGAGCTGGACAGCAGGCCGCAGCAGAAGCTGGCCAGGCTGCGCACCAGCAGCGACGGCAGGCCCGAGTCCAGCAGCTGCTTGATGGCCTCCGGCGACTGCGAGGCGGCCGCCAGCGTGGCCAGCTGCGACTCGGACAGCGTGATGGGCGCCTGCGCGTGCTTGGAGTCGTCCGTCTGCGCCGCCGCGCTCAGGTCCTGCTGCTTCTTGCCGTCGTCGGTCATGGAGAGGCGGTGCTGGGCCTGGGAGCGCGCCGGGGGCGGGGCGATGATGCCCATCCAGCCCATCAGCAGGGAGAAGTAGCTGGGGTGGATGTGACACATGGAGCACAGCAGGCTGTCCACCGCCTTCTTCAGCACCATGTTACAGGGCAGGGACATGGACCAGCCGTACAGCAGCCTGCAGGGAGAGAACGCAGTCAGGGCCAAGTTACAGGGCAGGGCCAAGTTACAGGTCAGGGACATGGACCAGCTGTACAGCAACCTGTAGGGAGAGAACGCAGTCAGGGTCAAGTTACAGGGCAGGGACATGGACCAGCCTGCAGGGAGAGCACACAGTCAGGGCCAAGTTACAGGGCAGGGACATGTTACAGGGCAGGGACATGGACCAGCTGTACAGCAGCCTGCAGGGAGAGCACACGGTCAGGGCCAAGTTACAGGGCAGGGACATGCATGTTACAGGGCAGGGACATGGACCATCTGTGCAGCAGCCAGCAGGGAGAGCACACAGTCAGGGCCATGTTACAGGGCAGGGACATGGACCAGCAGCCTGTAGGGAGAGCACACAGTCAGTAAGGAGGAACCCGGGTTCTATAACTCACTCGAAGAGCTCCCTGTTGAGCAGCACGGGCAGGTCGTAGTCCACGGGCAGCTCGTAGCTGTGCCACAAGATGGCCGCCACGCAGTGCAGGTGGGAGGGCGAGGGCATGAGCAGGCCGTACTCCCTCGGGGAGCCGCTGGAGCTGACGTAGCCCATGTGACCGCTCCTCTTCAGGGCCGCCACGCGCGAGGAGTCCTGGACCCACTGCAGCAGGGCCTGGATCCTGTGGGGTGGGGGGGGGGCGCATTCTCAGGTCAGAATTGTCACTAAGCACCACTGTTTTATGAAGTTCTTCTCAAAAGCTTTCCATTCTTACCATTGCCAAATATAGCACATTAACATGTTTTTCACCTCCAAAGACCATTAATTAAATTTGCTTCATATAATTTGGGCAGAATGGACTACATTCCGTATATATACCGTACCTGTCTTTGGTCCCAGGGTCTTGCGTCGTCCCAAGCTGGTAGAGGATATCGATGGTGGAGTCGGAGGACAGGCCGTTTAGCCTTCCAAAGAGTAGAGGACTGTTTAAATCTAAACAAAGGGGAAAACGTCAGTCAGAAAGCTTACTGAATAGAAAGTAACTGAAGTGATAATCTGCAGTCGTGTAATCTCCGGCAGTATAATCTGCAGTAGTGTAATCTCCAGCAGTATAATCTGCAGTGGTATAATCTGCAGTCGTGTAATCTCCAGCAGTATAATCTGCAGTGGTATAATACTGCAGTAGTGTAACCTCCAGTGGTATAATCCGCAGTGGTATAATTTCCAGTGGTATAATACTGCAGTAGTGTAATCTCCAGCAGTATAATCTGCAGTAGTGTAATCTCCAGTGGTATAATCTGCAGTAGTGTAATCTGCAGTGGTATAATACTGCAGTGGTATAATCCGCAGCGGTATAATCTCCAGTGGTATAATACTGCAGTGGTATAATCTGAGATGGTATAATCTCCAGTGGTATAATGTGCAGTAGTATAATCTGCAGTATTATAATCTCCAGTGGTATAATCCGCAGTGGTGTAATCTGCAGTGGTGTAATCTGCAGTGGTGTAATCTGCAGTGGTATAATCTGCAGTATTGTAATCTCCAGTGGTATAATCTGCGGTGGTATAATCTGCGGTGGTATAATCTCCAGTGGTATAATACTGCAGTGGTGTAATCTCCAGTGGTATAATCTGCGGTGGTATAATCTGCGGCGGTATAATCTGAGACGGCGGCGGGCGCGTACTGGCGGGGTCGGTGCCGGAGGCGGCGCAGTTGCGCAGCAGGATGTCGATGAGCTTGAGGCCGATGCGGGTGGACTGCAGGCCGATCTTCACCAGCACGGCCTCGATGTTGGGCGAGTGCATGCCGCAGTAGGGCGACATGAGCAGGGCGGCGCAGGTCTGCAGCAGGTTGGCGGTGGGCGCCGCCGCGCTCGCCATCATGGCCTCCAGGTCGCTCACGTGCGTCAGGCAGTGGTGCAGCAGCCGCAGCCAGCCGATGCTGTGGGGGGGGGCAAAGGGGGGGGGGTGTCAGTCACGAGCAGGGCAGCTGAATGAGAGCTGAATTTTTTGTGGCTTTCAGGCTTTCCACACCTTTGTTCTGGGGGGGAGATAAGATTCCCCCCCCCAATCACTGGAGAGTGTCAGAGATCTCCAGACGCTGCAAAACTGAAAACATGAAAGACTAGGAACGGTGATATTTTTAGACCAGAACATTACGCTTCCTGGTGTTTGATGGTTTCTTTTTCGCAAGGATCTGGAGGTCCCAGACACACTCCAGCCACACTGCCAAATTCAGACACCGCGTGTGAATGGCAGACCGAAATAAGATTTGTCTGTAGCTACGGCAGTCAGTCACCCAGTCCAGCTGTGGTCCAAACGCTCATAATTCAGTCACCCAGTCCAGCTGTGGTCCAAACGGTCATAATTCAGTCACCCAGTCCAGCTGTGGTCCCAACGGTCATAATTCAGTCACCCAGTCCAGCTGTGGTCCCAACGGTCATAATTCAGTCACCCAGTCCAGCTGTGGTCCTAACGCTCATCATTCACAGTCACCCAGTCCAGCTGTGGATCCTAATCTTCATCATTCCCAGTCACCCAGTCCAGCTGTGGTCCTAACGCTCATCATTCACAGTCCGGCCCACACACCACAGGCCCGTGGGGGAGGGGGGAGGGAGAGGAGCTGACCTGGTTTTGGAGACCTGGTCCTCGGAGGGCAGGAAGGGGTTGTTGACGGTGGCGGAGGAGGTGTTCCCGAAGGCGGTGAGACCCAGGAGCTTGATCTGGGACAGGCCCAGGGTGCTGGCGTCGCGGGGCCGGTGGAGCCTCAGGCACACGGCCGACGCCACCTCCGCCTTCACCAGCTGGATCTTGATGTAGGTGAGGCCGCTGGTGAGGACCGGCGTGGAGAGGGGCAGCATGTTCACCCCGTCTGCGCTGATCTCCACGGAAACCGAGGAGGGGCAGGCTAGGGGGAGGGGGGAAGACAGCTCACATTTAAACCGATTTACACTGTATTTACATGCATTTACATGTCCATTTAAACCGATTTACACAGAATGTGCATTTACACACATTTAAACACCCAGTTAAACCGATTTACACAGAATGTGCATTTACACGTCCATTTAAACCAATTCACACTCAAACAGTACGTTCCATCATGAGCACATACGAACAGAGCCAGTGGCATGGTAGAGTATAGAGGGACCAGAGCAGAAGAAATCCGGTTTGAATCCGAAGGGAAGCCCAAATGGATTTAATCCAGGGAGGGCCAAATTCGGTTTCTGAATTTTATGTCAACTTCTGCTCCTAATTATTTAATCAGCCCCAAGTATTCACACAATCTGACATTTCAGCTATATTTTTTTATAAGCACATGATGACAGGTGAGAACGTTTCCTGCGAACCTAAACACACTATTTACAGCGAGCTGAGTTAGAAGTGAACCGGTGACAAATTAGCTCATTTAGCTGGGGTGGAAAAAACCTACATATACACCAGTGCTCCAGGAGCTGCAACCACACCACCCCCACCCCCCTCATCCCTGCCCCCCCCCCCCGGTGCAAAGGGACCAGAACAGGAGGAACGGAGACAAATATGTCACATCCGTTCGGTCTTTAATTATTCAGTTAATGTTAAGCTGTATAAAACGACCGTGTGTGCATTTAACGTGATCAAAATCACCCGGGACAGGGAGGATGGCTGCTTTTAACAATGCAGGACAGAGGAAGGCTATTTAAAATCCGCCCACTCACACCCACTGCTTCTGCAGAGTGCAGCTCAAGCTGTCCACAGACATTAAGAGAATGTGTGTCAATATTCCATAAATAACAATGCAGCCGGTGCAGATCAGGTGTGTGCGTATAAATAACTTAGCAGAGCTGAAGACCTCAGAAGCATTTGTGGGGATGCAGATTAAAATGAGTTCAGAAGTCGAATCTGGCATGTCGCACTGCTGGAACCGCAGATATAATGATCACAGGGGGAAAGGGGGAGGGGGGTTACAACACCCCCAATATTACAAAACAGGTCAGCTACCCAATTACCCCCCCCCCCCCCCCAATAATATAGCATTATGATGTGGAAATAATTTCATGTAATTAAGCTGGGATTTCATGTTGTGATTGGGATGCACTGATGAGTAGTCAGAAACAATCACGCTGCTGTTCACTGCTGTTCCAGAGGGTGGGCATGCCCCTGGACCCCCCCTGGAGCGCTGTTCTCGGGGTCTGCGGATCCCGACCGCCCCCCCCCCATATTGACCCTGCAGCCAGGCCCCTGAATGAGGGCGGGGTGGGGTTCAGGGCGGGGTTAGGGGCGGGGCGCTCAGGCTGAGAGACTCACTGCCGAGCGAGGCCGGGTGGGGCTGGATGTGCAGCTCCTTCAGGAGGACCGCTGCAGGCAGGTGGATGAACACAGGGTTAGGGGCAGGGTTAGGGGCGGGGTTAGGGGCGGGTTAGGGTTATGGGCAGGGGGGGTTAGAGGCGGGGTTTGGGGCGGGACGCTCAGGCGGAGAGACTCACTGGCGAGCGAGGCCAGGTGGGGCTGGATGTGCAGCTCCTTCAGGAGGACCGCGGCGGGCAGGTGGATGGTCAGGTCGCACCACGCCTCCTCCGGCAGGAAGATGTAGGACCAGGCGGCGGAGCGGGCGCGGCGGTGCGGGGGCGTGGCCTGCAGCAGCACCTCCGCCGGCTGGGCCGTAGGGCTGCTGGAGGTTATGGTGCCTGGGAGGGGACAGAAAGCACCGGCATAAGCGCCGTCATGGCAACGGTGATTCGATAAGGAGGAAAAAACAAACCCACGGGAGACCACAAAAGAGCAATACACCGAGCCTCAGATCTGGGTCATTTTCAACTACAGGAAACGAATTAGAGTTCATCGCAAATGGCTCCCCTACTCCGAAAACTATTAACAGCTCATAATGTCGATAACGGAAATTAATTAAATCTGTGGCACTGATCTCATACCAGCTGTTCAAAAAGCCTGAAGTTCAAAAAAGTATTTTCAGTAGGACTAGTTTATGGGGGTCTGCGAAAAGAAACAACTTCATTTTTCACGATTCATTGATCATTTTAAATCAGCGTGCCGCGTGCTTTAACAGGAGTGTAACTCAGTGAGGTGAGGTGCGTGCGGTGCGTGCGGGGCGGGGCGGGGCGGTACCGAGCGGGGCGAAGTTGTGCAGCCCCTCGGCGTTGTCGGGCTCGGAGGCCAGCACGCGGGCCTTCAGGCTGCCGTCCGCAGCCTTCCCCGGACCCGAGTCCAGGAACTTCATGATGGTGGAGACCATGCTGCGCGCCGTGTTGACGATGGCCCGCGTGCTCGTCACCATGTTATTACAGATCAGCTGCACCCCGCCTGAGAGGGCAAGGAGCGACACGCACAATATACACACACACACACAGACACACACGCACACAATACATACACACACACACACACAGACACACACGCACACAATACATACACACACACACACACAGACACACGCACGCACGCACAATACACGCACACGCACAGAGACACGCACAGTACATATACACACACACACACACACACACACACACACACACACGCACACACACAGAGACACGCACAGTACATATACACACACATACACACACACACACACACAGAGACACACACACACACACAATACACACACACACACACACACCACAACACACACACACACACACACAGAGGGACACGCACAAACACACACATACACACACAATACACACACACACACACAACAGACACACACACACACAACACACACACACACACACACACACACATACACACACACACACACACACACACACACGCACACACACAGAGGGACACGCACAATACACACACATACACACACACACACACACACACAAGCGCACACAGACACACGCACACACACGGAAGGACATACACGCACACAGACACAGACACACACAGCATACAAACAGCACACAACACAGACAACACAGATTAATCACTCAAGAACACAGGAAACACTCCCTCAGACGATCAGAAAACCTGTTTTTGATTTCCTCTCTGAGTAAGCACATCCAAGCTCACCAACCAGAGCACAGACCCCAGCATCCCCAGAGCAGAACTGCCTTTACTCTGACGCAGAGCAGACGGAGGCCGTCTCCACCCCGGCCAGCCTGGCCTGGGGCTCAGGGGGCTCATGGGTAAGGAGGCAGCCGCTCACCCATGTCATGGAAGGCCTTGAGAGCCTCGCTGGTGTCCAGCACCCTCAGGATGAACCAGAGCAGAGGCTCAGACAGCTGGCAGGTGGACAGAGAGCCCTGGGAGGGAGGGAGAGAGGGGGGGAGAGGGAGAGAGAGAGCGAGAGAGAGGGAGAGAGGTAGAGACACAGAGATAGAGAGAGAGAAATGGAGGGAGAGTGAAAGAGAGAGGGAGAGAAAGAGAGCCAGAGAGAGCTCCACATTAATAACAATTCAATTTCCATCGATCGATGTAGCAGAGACTTCTTGTCTTGTTATGGTTGCAGGGTGGGGGAGGCACTGTCATTGTGAAATGCAGAATTAGTTTCATTCCACACACACACACACACACACAAACACACACACACAATCCAACTCACACACAGTAACTTTTCTTGCAAGAGAAGTACTGAGTTTTCTAATAACGGCGTTGCAGTACCTGCTACAGCAGTGACTGTATGTGAAACGTATAATGATGTCCGTGGTGTGCGGTGGGGAGAGTGGAGGCGTGCGGCGGGGAGAGTGGAGGTGTGCGGTGGGGAGAGTGGAGGTGTGCGGTGGAAGTGAGGTGTGCAGTGTGGAGATGGTGGAGTAGCTGCTGGAGAGTGAGGTGCGGCGGGAGTGAGTGTGCGTGGAATGGAGTCGTGAAGTGGAGAGTGGAGGTGTCAGTGGGTGGGCGGCGGGCAGAGTGGAGGGGTGCGGGCGAGACCCACCTGCCGGCCCATGTACCCGCAGGCCATGTAGGTGAGGATGGGCTGCAGCATGACCTGCACCGACGTGGCCCTCTTGCTCAGCGTGGTGAGGATGGTGAAGAGCCCGTCGCCCACGGAGATGGCGTCCAGCCCGCCGTGGAAGTTCTCGTGCTTGGTCAGGTGGAGGCCGCTGGCACCTGCGAGCCGCGAGGGGCAGAGAAGGAGCCGGAAGCTCTGTCACAGGGCAAGGGTACGGGCACCAGACAACTGGGGCCACTTACATAAACTCACAAAAATGCCCTTTTGAACCAGCGCATTATGGGACATTATTAACTTAGGCGGTGCACTTGAATGATAAAGTAGTATGGCTTTTTACCATTTCTCTAAACCATTCCTACACAGATCACCCAATATGGATGCAAATAACCTCAAATTAAAGCTGACAGTCTATAACCGTGTATTTATAGTTCATAAACTATATTCATTCATTCATTTATTCATTATAGTTCAAATCCAGTGTGCTGGAGCACAGAACCAAAACAGCCAAAATAGTGCTACTGTCCCAACCCTTTGGCATTTAACTGTATACATACATATGCATGTATTTTGCCAACTGCTGATATCATAAAATGTCAGAAAGAACAGAAAGGCAGCACTCACACACACCTATGATCATGGCCATGGCGCTGCTGTTGCACTGGCCCAGGGCGGACAGGATCTGGCTCATGATCTGCTGGTTGGCCAGCACCAGGTCGGCCACGCCGGCGGCAGGGCCCTGGTGGGCGGCGGCGGCCCCGGCGGGGCCCTCCTTGCTGCCGCAGACCTTCTCCTCGTCGGAGACGCTGTCGGAGGCGGCGCTGCCGGCGGCGGGCAGGCGCCCGCTGTGCTCGCGGTCGGCCGACAGCGGCAGCTGCACCAGCGCGTTGACCAGCTTCAGCAGGTCGAACATCAGCTGGTCGCGCGTCATCTCGCCGAACGCCGCCTTGGCGTCGCCGGGCCGGATGATGTTGGCGAACAGGCCGCCGAAGCAGGCGCGGGCGCCCACCGAGCTGTCGGAGCCGCTGCGCGACACCACCTTGTCCGCGCACGTGATGTAGTGGTGCACCAGGAAGGTGATGGACTCGATGACCGCCGCGATGGTGCTCACCGACACCGCCTCGAAGTTCTGCTCCAGCGTGAACTCCAGCAGCTTCACCTGCGCGTCCAGCGGGCCTTGGCCCGACTGGAACGGCCCCCTGCAGGAGGGCAGAGGAACAGCAGGGTCACACACTGTTAGAAGATTCTGGGGCCTAAAAGCATGAGACAATAACTACATTTCTATATGAGGACGCATTTTAAAGCACTTCTGAAGGAATGTAAAGAAAGAAATAAGTGCAATCCATAGAGGGTGAAGCTACAGCCTTAAAGGCATAAATACATAAATACGTATACATAATGAGTTCAGCAGATTAGAGACAGAGTGGAAATACCTTTCGGTTGATAATATGTGCATGAGTTTGAGCAGGAATTCACTGAACATCTGGGGGCAGGTTGAGGAAAGGTGCACTTGAAGTCTGGTGAGAAACTCTTGCATAGCTTGTGTTGCTGTGGGCCCAACCTGTGGTAACGAGAGATGAACATTACGATCCACTCGCTACCAAGCCAAGCTCCAATGGTCATCTATTATAACATCACACACACATAAAACATTCAGTGGGTAAACTCCTCCAGTCTGACAACAGCCTATAGGAAAGAACATATACTTAATGAACACAAGTCCACTGAATTCAAAAGGATCAAAACTAAGAAAGGCTCAGACACAAAGCAGACTACAGTGAAATCAGTCTGTGCATCCAATTCACATCTGAAAAAGACGATGCAGTGAGTGTGGACTCTGCCTGGTCCTGGTCCAATAGGAACAGCGGTTTATGTGAGGCCTTGCAGTAGGGCGGAGTCGGGAAGGGGGGGCGGGGTCACAGAGGGGGTGGAGGCGGACCTGAGAGCTGTGCTGGCTGGTGCCGTGGGGGTTGCCTCCGGACAGGAAGCGCACGAGGACGTGCACGAGCGTGGGGTCCGAGACCATCTGCTGGGCCGTGCTCTCCGGGGCCCCCATCCCGTTACTGGAGCCGGCTGGGAACACATACACACACGCACACTGTTACTGTACAGCCTGAGAACACACACACACACACACACACACTGTTACTGTACAGCCTGAGAACACACACATACACACACACACACACAGTTACTGTACAGCCTGGGAACACACACACACACACACACACACACACACACACACACACACTGTTACTGTACAGCCTGAGAACACACACACACACACACACACACACACACACACACACACACACACACACACTGTTACTGTACAGCCTGAGAACACACACACATACACACACACTGTTACTGTACAGCCTGGGAATACACACACACACACACACACACTGTTACTGTACAGCCTGAGAACACACACACACACACACACACACACACACACTGTTACTGTACAGCCTGGGAACACACACACACACACACACTGTTACTGTACAGCCTGAGAACACACACACACACACACACACACACACACACACACACACACACTGTTACTGTACAGCCTGAGAACACATACACACACACACACTGTTACTGTACAGCCTGAGAACACACACACACACACACTGTTACTGTACAGCCTGGGAACACACACACACACACTGTTACTGTACAGCCTGAGAATACACACACACACATACACACACACACACACACTGTAACTGTACAGCCTGAGAACACACACACACACACACACAACCTGTTACTGTACAGCCTGAGAACACACACACACACACACTGTTACTGTACAGCCTGAGAACACACACACACACACACACTGTTACTGTACAGCCTGGGAACACACACACACACACACACACACACTGTTACTGTACAGCCTGGGAACACACACACACACACACACACACTGTTACTGTACAGCCTGGGAACACACACACACACTGTTACTGTACAGCCTGGGAACACACACACACACACACACACACACACACACTGTTACTATACTGCATGCGACGGCTTCGCCAGTACACCGTCACACATACGTATGGAACTGAAAAGTCAGACCAGGTACGAACTCACTCTCAACGGCTACACCATTACACACTTACACATGCATATGGAACAGACGCCTCAGACCAGGTAAGAACTCAGTGTCTATGTCTGCGCACATTAGTGTTCACATGGACTGAAGAACCGATTCATCAGACAGTTTTTCCTTGCCACTGTTGCCTTAGGCTTGCTCCTGTGGGGGTTTAGGCTAGGGTTGTCTGTAAAGCGTATTGTGACAACTGTTGTAAAATACGCTATATAAATAAAATCTGATTGATTGATTGATTGAGTTAAACACAAGCGTCCTGTAACAGTTACTCAGGGACACACGCACGTATGTACGCATGCACGCGCGCACACACACACAAACACACATGTACGCACACGCAGGCACGCAAGGTTTCGCGTAGCGCGTGGATGAGGCTAACCACATAGCCGTTGTCGTAGATGAGGCGTGTATTCAAAGGGGGGGCGGGGGGGTTGCGGGGTCACTCACGGCTGTGCTGCATGTTGGTCATGAGCGTCAGGCTGTGCAGCACCAGGCACCAGGTGCGCAGCGAGGTGTTGGGGTACCAGGCCAGCACCGTCAGGAAGCTGCTGATGGAGGCTGCGCGGGAAACACAGGAAGTGACACGGAAGGGCTGCGTGTTAATCGGGAAACACAGGAAGTGACACGGAAGGGCTGAGTTGCCAATCAGGAGCGGCATATAGACAGCAGCAACCTGAGGCTGTAAAACACTCACTGAGAAACCGTCAAGTGTAGCGCTGTCAAAAGGAGTGAAACTTGTTTAGTGATGTAAGGGTGAATGGGCGAAAAAAGAGATCTTAATTTGCGATAAACAGAATTAGGCCGAGCTGTTGGCTCAGTCTCCGTGTAGAGCTGTCATGAGTTGGAGCTGGCATTGGAAGCATCCTTTCTTTTTAGGCATTTCTTTAAAAAAAAAAAAAAAAAAAAACCATGTCATTCCTGAAAAAAAATCATGAGCGGGCCAGAAGGGACCGCTGGTTCAGAGTGACCGCTACGCGTTTTAAATTAGAGAGAAATCGCCACGGAAACGGAATGTGACGGACGTGTGGTGATCGGGGCGGTTGAAGCACGGAGGCCAGTCCATCGCCGGGATCAGGCGGCTCGACCTCGCCGGGCGCGTGACACAGAGCGCGTACATCAGCTGACGCCAGGAGACAACGAACACTTCATAGGAATGGCTGAACGCTCCAACAGCCGGGTCATTACCGCAACCCTCAGGTCATGTGCAACTGCGGACCCAGCCAATCAGAGTCCACGATCACACACAATAGTCTGGGGCTCAAGTCTTGGGCCAAAAGCTATCAACTTAAGGTCTATGTGTCTATTTCTTGTTGGTGTTGTCCTCTGAAGAGCCACAGTCTTTATTTATCACACATTCTGGTCTCAGGCACAAGTGCTTTTGTGTCAGACACAGAAGCCCAAGCTGTGGTTTTGGGTGTAAGACCCAGTGGACTGGACTGCTGCTGGGACAAAGTGAAGGAGACCCAGATTGATAGTGACACACACAGAGAACACAGCCAGGCAGAGACGTGCCCCTGCTGAGAGAGAGAGAGAGAGAGAGATGCATGCTGGGAGGAGCGCAGGCGGGTGGGCGGGGGCTCTGACCTTGGTTGAGGGGGATTGTGGGTACTCGGCTGGCGTTGAATAAGAAGACGTCGGAGCTGCTCTCCTCGCTGCCCCCAGAGCACGAGTTGAGACTCAGCGTGAGCCAGAGCTGCAGCAGGGACTCCAGCTGAGGGAACACACACGGAGTCAGAGTCAGACAGACACAGAGTCAGAGAGACAGACAGACACTGAGTCAGAGAGAACACACAGGGAGTCAGAGAGACAGACAGACACAGAGTCAGAGAGAACACACAGGGAGTCAGAGAGACAGACAGATACAGAGTCAGAGAGACAGACAGACAGACACAGAGTCAGAGAGACAGACAGACAGACACAGAGTCAGACAGGGAGTCAGACAGACAGACAGACAGGGAGTCAGAGTCAGACAGACAGAGTCAGACAGACAGACAGACAGACAGGGAGTCAGACAGACAGGCAGAGAGAGAGTCAGACAGACACAGAGTCAGAGAGACAGACAGACAAAGTCAGACAGACAGACAGAGAGAGTCAGACAGAGAGAGTCAGACAGACGGATGGACAGACCTTACATACAAAAATAATTTCTTAATTTGAATAGCACACTCAGCTATAACCCACAAACAGTTCTTGTACAAAAATGAGAATCATTTTAACTACACATGATTATTTCCCACAGCTCTGTCCTACATGGAAAACAAATAGTGGTTTTGGGCATCCTGGGTAATGGGGTTGTGAGGTTCCCCAGGCCGTGAGACAGCCTGGAGCACGAACAGGGACTCACCTGCACGTGGTGCACCTGGAGCATGGAAAAGAGCTTGTTAAAGCAGGCACTCAGCATGGGGATGGAGGAGGACTGTACCATCAGCCCACTGCCCGGGGGGGAGCCGTGGAGCCCCCGCAGCAGGGAGTCGTCCGTGCCGTTGGCAGACTGAGACACCGGGGGGGGGGGGGGAGAGCACAGGACACCATATCTCAGAACAGGAAGCCAGACGCATACAGCAAACAGGTTGTCCGTTCATGTCAGGCTTACTGAGTGTGATTCCACACACATGTACCGTGGTAAATCCCTGCTATGAAGTGGAGGATGGGTTGACAGCTTCCCAAACTTTAGGCGGGAATATGTGACCTAGATGAGAGTGGAGGTGTGTGTGTGTGTACCTGTGGGGCAGGTGGAGGTGTATGTGTGTACCTGTGGGAGAGGTGGAGGTGTATGTGTGTACCTGTGGGGGAGGTGAAGGTGTGTGTGTACCTGTGGGGCAGGTGGAGGTGTATGTGTACCTGTGGGGCGGGTGGAGGTATATGTGAGTACCTGTGGGGGAGGTGGAGGTGGAGGTGTATGTGTGTACCTGTGGGGCAGGTGGAGGGTGTGGGACCTGTGGGAGGTGGAGGGTATTGTACCTGTGGGGGAGGTGGAGGTGCTGTGTACCGTGGGGAGGTGGAGGTGTGTGTGTACCTGTGGGAGAGATGGAGGTGTGTGTGTACCTGTGGGGCAGGTGGAGGTGTGTGTGTACCTGTGGGGGAGGTGGAGGTGGAGGTGTATGTGTGTACCTGTGGGGCAGGTGGAGGTGTGTGTGTACCTGTGGGAGAGGTGGAGGTGTGTGTTGTATGTGTGTACCTGTGGGAGGTGGAGGTGCGTGTGTACCTGTGGGGGAGGTGGAGGTCAGCGCTTGCAGGATGGAGTCGGCCTCCAGTGTGGCCATCATCTTCAGCATGAGCTCAGCCTGCTGCTCCAGGCCCACCTCCAGACGGGCGTCCAGCGCTGTGGGGGGGGGGGGTTAGAGAGAAGGATATGAAGACATGACCTCATAGACCACAATCATGATTTAAGCAGAGTGTG
Organism: Anguilla rostrata; assembly: GCF_018555375.3. Taxonomy (NCBI): domain Eukaryota; kingdom Metazoa; phylum Chordata; class Actinopteri; order Anguilliformes; family Anguillidae; genus Anguilla; species Anguilla rostrata. Next base: position 4,648,512 of record NC_057950.1, on the reverse strand, counting down.
AGAACCATCACTGTAAGCATGTTTACATCCTGTTGGCCAAGCTTCTTCAGGCAACTAGAACAGACATCAGAATGAGAAAACCGAAAAATGGCAATCACCAGTCCCTAAAAACTGAGAGCTAACATTATCTGGCTACCCAGCGACCAACATGAGAAAACAAGTTCATTGGTGTCCTTCACACCCTGCACACATCCATGACTCCACACATTCTGTGACCACACACATCTGTGACCCCACACATCCCCGTGACCGCACACATCCGTGACCCCACACATCCCCGTGACCCCACACATCCCCGTGACCCCACACATCCGTGACCGCACACATCCATGACTCCACACATTCCGTGACCCCACACATCCCCGACCCCACACATCCTTGTGACCCCACACATCCGTGACCGCACACATCCATGACTCCACACATCCCCGACCCCACACATCCCTGTGACCCCACACATCCGTGACCGCACACATCCATGACTCCACACATTCCGTGACCCCACATCCGACCACACATCCTAGTGCCCCACACATACCGTGCGCACACACATGGACTCCACACATCCCGTGACTCCACAATCCCCGTGACCACACATCCCTGTGACCCACATCACCATGCCACAACATCCCAATGACCACAACAATTCCGTGACCCCCCACATCCCGTGACCCACACATCCCGTGACCCCACACATCCCCGTGACCCCACACATCCGTGACCCCACACATCCCTGTGACCCCACACATCCCCGTGACCGCACACATCCGTGACCCCACACATTCCCGTGACCCCACACATCCCCGTGACCCCACACATCCCTGTGACTCCACACATCCCTGTGATCCCACACATCCGTGACCCCACACATCCCCGTGACCGCACACATTCTGTGACCCCACACATCCCTGTGACCCCACACATCCCCGTGACCCCACACATCCCCGTACTCCACGAGTGCCTTACCTTGCGACACAGACACAGAGAGGCTCTGGGACCCAGGCTTCTCGGTGGCGACTGGCGGTTTGGACGCGGGGATGCCCACGCCCCCTACGTAAGGATTGTAACTATACGTGCCGTAGTCAGCGCCCCAGTAATCATACCAGGTGCTGCTAATAGGCTGTGGAAGAGAAGAGGAGAAAATGAAAAAATTACCATGCAGCACAACGGTCAGCTGTTCCTCCTGCAAAATCCATATTCAAAAAGTACAATGCTATGCCACAGTATTTCCATAGGACATTTGCCAGTGGCTACAAAAACACTGTTTCATACCATATTAATATACTCAACAGAAAGATATATTAATGTAATCTACAGTTGCTGAATGGTTGAGCATGTAGAAAGCCACTGGACACCATCCATTTTTATCTTAACCAATTTTGAAGAAATAAAATGGAATACAAATGGCCTTTCAAGACCGAATATCGTACACAATGTAATAACACAATGTAATGACCTAGCTTCAACAGAAAAATGATAAAATCTTTTCCCAGCAAAGTACGGAAACATGAGTAGATGAGGAACACAGCTACACAGTCTTGGGAGATGAAAAAGTATCAAACGGAATCTTGAAGTATAAAACCTACCTTAAAGACTTTGGCGGCGAGGGGATCTTTTTCCAAATCAATATCTAAAGGATCAATATCAACATCCATGAGGTCTTGTAGCAAGTCAAAGTCTATGTCTTTATCTTTTTCCAAAGATGATAGAGGTGGAGCACCTTTGGGTAACGAAAACAGCTTTAATATTGCCAAGCAAGCACACTAAAGTAGCATACTCACAGAAGCCTTTTAGGAAGTTACTAGGCAATTTTAAGGCCGAACAATATCTCTATCAGTGTCCGAAAAGGAGGCTTAACTACGCATTAACTAGCCTCCTTTTCTTGCTTATCATTGCATCAACTTGAGCAATCTATCAACAAAAACATCCAAACACAATTAATTATACTGTGTTAAGATTTTACATAGATATATACAACGCATGCTAAACACAAGAAATGGCACAGGAATTACGCATTATGCAAGAAGTAAAAAAAAGTAAAAAATATACTGGTCAAGAAAGCTCTTTTCAGCACACACAAGACAAACAGGAACACATTGCAAAGAGAACAAGTCACACAAAAACACACTGTCTTTTGATGTTGGATTGTCCTATCAGTGGACTACACATCACATCTCTGATCAGAGCGCACACGAGCATGCAGTCAGGCCGCAGGTGAGGGCGGCTGACGCGGGTTCGCGGGACTAGAGAAGGACAAGAGCCCGCGTCGGAAAGGGGACAAGAGAGGGCCTACCCACGCACTTTGAAAAACGGAGGAGGTCCCGGGGGTACCTGAGATCATGTCCGGGGCCAGCGCCTCGTCCATGGTCTCCACCAGGGGGATGGGGGTCGGCTGAGGGAGGGAGTCGTCCGAATCCCCGGCCGACGCCCCCGCCTCCTCGCCAACGGCGCCCTCCTCCATCCCCTCCAGCGACACCGGGGACAGCAGTTCACCTGGGGGAGGGAAGAGGGCGGGGAGGCGGGGGCGGGGGGGGTCTTAGTGCAGGTAGAAACAGCTTAGCGTGGTCAGCGGTTACATGGCTGAATCTGCACTGTCAAGGACTGAAATCACAGCGTGCTTCCTGATGATGTCACAGGTCGAGATCAAAGGCAGAACACGCCTCCCTCGAGTGATGGAACACAGGACCATATATGGAGTGCGGCTTTGAACAGAGTACCATTCTTGCAAACAGAACCACATATGGTACCACAGCCATATCTGGTTAGTGCAATCTTCTACGGTTTTTATAACCTTACGTGAAGCCATTTGTGTCATATTTAACCCACAAATTCAAATAATCTGTTTACATTATTAAAGTTAACTAATGTGGGTCAAGTTTTCAATTTGGTCGTGTTGGCAGAGGAGAAGTATTAAACAGAACATCTCGGTGGTGTACAGGACCAGCTGATTCTGGGACGGGGTGGGGGGTGGCGTGCCGTACCTGCCAGGATGTCCTGCACCATGCAGGTGAGGGAGAATTGGGCCCAGGCCCCACCCCAGGAGATGTCCCCCCTGTTGAAGTCAGTCCCCACCAGCAACAGCAGCAGCCTCTCCAGCTGCAGCTCGCTCACCACCTCGCACAGGTGGATTGTGGGTCTGGTGGCATTGGCGATCCTGGCCAAAACCTGCACCATGACATCACACAGGATAAAGCAGCATTAGCGTATGCTCTGTGTACCAACAAACCGCAGGAAAGGGGCATTCACACACCATCTGTATTTAGGTATAGGCAATGGAAATTCAGGGGCAACTTAGGACCAAACTAGTTTACTTGCACTACACAGAACAGGTAACTGAGCAATACTGATGAGCAATGATATAACAAAAATACAATCCTGTTCATTAGAAATACACATACACGCACACATGCAATAATACAAGTTGACAGTTTCTCTAAATGTATGATTCATACTTATTAGACTGAAAAAATATTTATGAACATAATTCTGACCTGTGGGGAAATTTCAACGGCCCCCAACCACAGAGAGGTGAAACACCCACAGCCCCTCCCTAAGCCCCTCCCTCAGCCCCGCCCCTTCCCTGTCGGCGCGGAGACGCCCTGACCTTGCAGACGAAGAGCAGCAGGTCGGCGTGGCAGGTGAAGTCCATGGAGAGCAGGAAGAGGGCGAGCTTCTGCACCACGGAGATGCAGCGCTCGTGCGACAGCGTGAAGGGCAGCGGCTCCACCTCCGGCGCCTCCTTGGCCGCCGTGGCCTCCGTGTCCAGCGTGGAGCGCGGCCACTCCGCCGTCCGCCGCAGCCGGATCAGGTCCTTAAAGTGCTGCGCGACACGAGGGGGGACCACAAACGGCTCAGGGCCCCACTCAACAGAGACAGCGCGGGGCCACAAACAACTCAGGGCCCCAGTCAACAGAGACAGCGCGGGGCCACAAACAACTCAGGGCCCCACTAAAGAGAGACAGGGGGGCCACAAAGAACTCAGGGCCCCAGTCAAAAGAAACAGGGGGGCCTCAAATAGGTCAGGGCCCCACTCTAAAGACAACATCTGGCCAGTGGGCAGGACTAGCGCTTACAAAGACCACCCAGTTTAATGCACTCATTGGGTCTCACTCACTGCTTTGTTTTGTGTTCTATCACAGACAATTCCATTCTGCTTTTCTGATATTCCAAGTCACAAACAGAAATGCATTTTTAAAAATTTCAACGGCCACCCGCTGGTTAAATAAAGGACATCACAATGGGGTGAGGCGAAGAGAAAGACTGATGAAGCAGACTGCCGTCGGTGGGCCTGGCTCTGAAATGTGTGTTTTTAACCCTGTCTGCACGACCGGGACGGGCGAAAGGAGCGAAGCGGAGCTCGGCGCTCACCTTAGACGTGGCTTGCTTCAGCTTGGCCTGCTCCACCAGCAGCTTGTAAGAGGAGCCCTTGTTGCTCTGGATCTTCTCCTTCTCGATTTGCTCCACCAGAGCTTTCTGTTTTGCTTTCAATAAATTTAACTGCTGTAATGAAAAGGGCGCTATAAATTCACAGGCGGGGGGGGGGGCAGGTTTCCTGATATTAACGACGCCCCGCAAACTCTGACGCTAGCGGAGGGTAACAGGAGCCGCTCACGTCTGCGACGGGACCTTATTAAACGCGTAAATCACGCGCCTTTCCCCCAAAAGGCCCCGTAGCTCTGCGTCTGGAAGGGCCGATTTCACATTAACATCAGCGCGCAGCTGAAAGTTCATTTGAATTTTTCAGGACGAAGCCAGCACAGGATATGAAAACGAACACAGATAGCCGGTATGAGAGCACAGAGAGCGCCGGTGTGCCACGCAGCCATGAGAAACGGACACATTACCTGCTTGTGGTGGACCAGCTGTTTGCGGATCTTCCTCGAGTACAAGCGGTCCAGGCTGCTGTTGCCTTTGGTCGATCTGTTCAGGTTCTGGGACTGAAGGCTGTTGTTTATAAAGCTCCACTGATTCCCTTTTTAACGGAGAAAGAGAGCAGAACGAGAGGGTGAGGCCTCACAAGCAGAGGTGAGCGCAGATCAATTTCACCAAGGTCACCATGACGCAAAGCAAAGACACGGACAGGCAAAGCCTCCTGCGCAGAGGGCGGCTACATGAGCCACGCTATCACTTTCACCATTTACGCTCTGACGAGAACGATACAAACTGAAGTGCGTCAAACGCCAACAGCACCAGTATTAATCCTGCTAAATCATACGCATTTTCATAAGACAGCACCCTTTCACCCACTATGGGAATTTATCATGGAACAGTAGACCTCAATATATTAATATTATAAACATTAATACCAGCTGAGTTTGGGTGAATTTAACTTGAGTTTGAATCTGTGCTTTAAACCAGAGTTCGAGTTCGAGTTCGAGTTCGAGTTCGAGTTCGAGTTCGAGTTCGAGTTCGAGTTCGAGTTCGAGTTCGAGTTCGAGTTCGAGTTCGAGTTCGAGTTCGAGTTCGAGTTCGAGTTCGAGTTCGAGTTCGAGTTCGAGTTCGAGTTCGAGTTGGAATTAGAGGGCGGGAATTCGAGGGCGAGGGTGCGCACCTGTGATGACGCGGTCGCGTTCTTTGCCGCCCAGGTGCTTCTTGGCGGCGGCGGCCTCGTCCTCGACGCTGGCCACGTAGTCCAGCAGCCGGGACACCAGCATCACCACCCAGCTGATCATGGGGATGTCCAGCACACCTGCCGCACACACAGACACGCCCGCTGACTCCCCGGCCACGCCCGCGCCCGCGCCGGCCCCCGCCGCCGGCCCTCTGAAGCCCCCACCTTCGGTGCGCCACTGGGCGGCGGCGGCCGCGGCGGGCTGCTGGAGGGGCGACAGCAGGCTGTCCAGCAGGTTGAGCAGGCCCTCCAGCACGCCGCTGTTGCTCAGGGATCTTTGGCCGATGCAGGACAGGAGCATGAAGACCCTGCGACAGGCACAGCGTCAGTAACGATGGCGGCGGCGGCGAAGAATACAATACAATAAGCTCTTATGTAGCGCTCTTCATGCGTACATCCCAGGACGCTTCACAAAAAAATAATAATCATTTAATAAATAAATGACCCAAGAAGTCAAAACTAAGAGGAACAGGCACATGAGGAACGAGCGTTCTCCCCCCGAACCCAAACACGGCGAGCGCCCGGGTCCCGTACCTGTCCTGGGGGAAGACGAGCAGCTGCTCGGAGTTGTACAGCTCCTGCAGGACGTTGGACAGGAACTGGCCCCACCAGCGCTCCCCGCCGCACAGCTGCACCAGGAGCAGCCCGGCGTGGAGCCGGATCTTGGGCGTGCCGCTGATGCACAGGTGCTTGAAGAGCTCCTCGCAGGCCTGGGCGTGGAACGTGCTCTGCAGCACCGAGGGCACCGAGTGGCCTGCGGTGGGACGGGACGGGACGGGACGGGGGTTAGGGTTAGGGTTACACCACAACGCTGACAGCACTCAACCTGAAAAGTGTGTGAAAGATGCTGGTAAAACCACCCATCTCAGCGGGAGAATGCACTTCACACACACACAAAGGCAACACGGAGCTCTGGGCCTTCAATTTAACTGCGGCCATTTTGTGGGTCCGATTTGCGGTTCGGGGAGAGGGGGGGGCTGAATCATTTCACAAAGCACCAGGGTATTTTCCTCACACAGTGCACCAGTGTGATGCACACATACAGCCCTTTCCAGAACCCAAAATCCCACCCCACCCCTCCCTCCCAAACCGTAATTACAGAAATACAACCTGCGATTTCAGTACAATGAGAATCTCGAAGCATCAGAGAGAATTTTGTAGACATTAAGCACTGGCATCCTCTGACCAGAGCAGTGTCTTACTCATAAAATCCTGGAGAGTTCTGGCATCACTTGGAGGCCTGGAAAGCACTTAACTGATTTGGGTCAATTTGGCACATTCCACCAAAAAGAAATGCTAATTATGTCTTTAAATATACGTTTCCTTTCAGAGCATCGAGTGGCTGAATGGAAGCATGTAAAAACAGGTGGTCTGAGGTACCGCTTCACCAAACAGGCTTTCCTGCAGTTATGGCAGCTCGCCCAGTACCCACATCTGAATAAGCAGTTTGGAGGACATGAGAAAAATGAACGCATTTAATATGCAAATAGTTTTCTACAGCTCTGTATGCAAACAAGTTGCAATAATCCCACTCCATTTGGAGAAGGGACACAACTCAGAGAGCTCAGAGACGAGGGGTTTGAACTGACAGAGAAGAAGCAAGCAAAAGACAAGAGGAATACACAGGCAGGCTAGCCACACACAGACAGGCTAGCCAGGCACAGGCAGGCTAGCCACATCCAGAAAAGCTAGCCATGTTCAGGCAGGCTAGCCACGCACAGACAGGTTAGCCACGCCCGGACAAGCTAGCCACACACAGACAGGCTAGCCAGGCCCAGACAAGCTAGCCACACACAGACAGGCTAGCCACACACAGGCAGGCTAGCCACACACAGACAGGCTAGCACCACCCAGACAGGCTAGCCATTCCCAGGAAGGCTAGTCACGCCCAGACAAGCTACACACACAAGCTAGCCACACAGACAGGCTAGCTAGGCCCAGACAAGCTAGCCACACACAGACAGGCTAGCCACACAGCAGGCTGGGCCCAAAGTCCAGCACTAGACAGGCAGCCACACCAGACGGCTAGCCAGGCCCAGCACAAGTAGCACACACAGCGTATCCAATCCAGGTAAGGCAAGCCACATCCAGAGATCACAGCCTATGCCAGGCAGTGAGCGCACGCCACAGGGACCCACATGCTAGCAAGCTAGCCACACACAGACAGGCTAGCCACCCACAGATAAGCGAGCCATACCCAGGAAGGCTAGCCACACACAGACAGGCAAGCCACGCCCAGACGCGCCGCTCCCCCCCCCCCTCACCGTTGGAGGAGTGCAGCAGGCTGAGCAGCGTGTCCAGCAGGTAGCGTATGATGGTGCGCAGCTGCTCGGTGGACGAGTTCTGGATCAGCTCCCGGGGGTCGTAGGCGTCGGGCAGCTGCTTGCGGCTGGCGCCCAGGGAGACGCGCAGCCGCTGCACGGCGTGGTGCGCCAGGTTGAGCTGCAGCTGCAGCTGGATGCAGTCCTGGTAGGCCGAGAACACGCGCGTGTCCTCCTCCACCGCCTTGTCCGGCTTGCGCAGGAAGTACTGCGCGTTGTTGGCGCTGTTGAGCGGCGGCAGGTCGATGTTCTGCAGCAGGGTCTCCAGCCGGTGGCATGCCAGGTTGTACCTGCATGGGGAGGAGGGGGAGGGGAACGGGGGCGAGGGGAAAGGGGGGGGGGGCAAGATGAACTTCCTGCCTTTTCCGTGTCTCACTGTAACTTTGGTTTTTATGGAGGTTAGTGCTCACAAATCCAGTGCTGGTCATGTGACTCTCACCCCCCACCTCCACCTCCCCACCTCCACCTGGATGTTCGGCCCATCCCCGGACTGTACCATTGGCTCATGTGACCCTCTCCCTTCCCCCCGTTACCTGCACTGGATGTCCTCCTGCAGGCCAACCATCATGGCCAGGTGCTCGTCATGTGACCCTCACCACCCCCACATACTACCCCCACTGGATGGCTCAGGAGCCCCTCCCCCCTAACTGATCCAGTTGGCTCATGTGACCTCACCCCCCCCCGTTACCTGTCACTGGGCATGTACCTCCATGCAGGGCCACCATCATGGCCAGGTGCTGTGGTCCACGGCTCGGGCTGGACCCCCCCATGCACAGCTCCTCGCCCTCTGCAGGTGTGGTCAGTCGGTGGCCCAGTCTGAGCCATCGGGCTCTCCCACGGCAGGATGTAGGTGTGGCCGTAGTAGAAGCCCAGCGGGATCTTGGCCCGCGCGTTCGTGCTGCCGTACCGCCCAATCACAGTGATCTGAGGGGACAGGAAGTCAGGCCCAGGAAACGCTCGAACGCTCGATGACATCGGCAGGAAGTGCTCCCGTCTCACTTCCACCAGTACTCAAGCTCCACAGCCTCCATGCTTATCTTTGTTGTGTTTTACATTTCAAAGTCAATCATTTACATATGTGCAGGTACCTGTCCTCTCTCGGTAGGGCAATTTGAATGTCAATACAATGTTCTTATCTTTTTAAACTTTTATCTTTTATCTAGTGTTGACAACATTCTCGACAGCAACGGCATAACAATTCCAAATCAGAGGACTGGTTTTGCATGACAAATGTTTTAAAAGGTTCATTTTGTATGGCTTACTCATGAATGGATTGGTCCAGGGACCTCTGACATGACATGAAACATGTCCTTCATTCTGAACGGTGAATGTTCGGCAGTGTATCTGTGAGCTGAAGAAGGTTTTATTCTGAAAAGGTCAGTGTACCTGTGAGCTAAAGAAGACTTTATTCTGAAGGGGTGAGCATTTGACAGTGTATCTGTGAGCAGAAGGTTTTATTTTGAACAGGTCAGTGTTTGGCAGTGCATCTGTGAGCTGAAGGAGGCATTACTCTGACGAGGTCAGTGTCTTTGAGCTGAAGGAGGCATTATTCTGAACAGGTGAGTGTTTGAGCTGATATGGGGGGGGGGGGTCAGCTCACCTTCATGAACCTGCAGACGGGCGGGGGCAGGAGGTCGTGCAGGATCAGCGAGTGCGTGCTGATATCGGTGGCCACCACCAGGCGGCGCCCGTCCACCTCCTCCCCCAGGGTCCAGATGTCGATGGACAGGGAGGCCAGGTCGCCGCAGGTGGGGATCAGCACGTCCGTCAGCAGGACCGGCCGGCCAAAGTCCAGCGTCACGAACCGCCGGGCTCCTGCGACACAGGGCGACCCGAATTTAACCCAAACCCACACCCCATTTACACCCACACCAAACCCCATTTACACCGGAATTTAACCCACACCCCATTTACACCCACCTCTAACCCATACCCCATTTACACCCGAATTTAACCCAAACACCATTTACACCCACCTTTAACCCACACCCCATTTACACCCGGATTTAACCCAAACACCATTTACACCCACCTTTAACCCACTCCCCATTTACACCCACTCCCCATTTACACCTAACTTTAACCTAAGCCCTTGGGGTCTCACCGGAGTGCATGCGCTCGATGATGATGGACTGGTGAGGCGGGGGCTGGAGGAAGTGGGACGCCTGGGAGATGGCCAGAGCCAGGCCACTGCCCATTGGGTTCTGTCACGACATTTTCACAGGCGATCAGTGAAAAATCCAACAGGAACCAAACACAAACACACACCTGTAAACTGAATATGTAATCTGTATATACTCCAAGTAATATTCATGCATATTTTTCCCACCAATAAAATCAAAATTTGCAAATGTATAGGCACATCAGCAAACAGCCATTTCAAGCATAACGTAGAACGTAAGAATAACTGACGTAAAAGAACAAAGTTCAGAGCTCCAATATTCACAAGCACTAAGATAGATGATAATGTAATATAACCAGATGAGTGTGTGCAGAAGGGTTTATAAACAGGTTACAAAGCCTTAATAAACAAGGCTTAAAAAGACCCAAGATTTCCAGAAAACATAAATGTGAGCAACCCCCAGCCATCAGTGAGGACAGGCACGCACTGACTGGCTGTAGTGTAAATGAGTAGACTGGTAAGATATAAATGTGCAGTATTAGCAGTGTAAATGAGCAGATACAGATGTGCAGTATGAGTAGTGTAAATGGGCAGATACAGATGTGCAGTATGAGTAGTGTAAATGGGCAGATACAGATGTGCAGTATTAGCAGTGTAAATGAGCAGATACAGATGTGCAGTATGAGTAGTGTAAATGGGCAGATACAGATGTGCAGTATGAGTAGTGTAAATGGGCAGTATTAGCAGTGTAAATGGGCAGATATAGATGTGCAGTATTAGCAGTGTAAATGAGCAGTATTAGCAGTGTAAATGGGCAGATACAGATGTGCAGTATGAGTAGTGTAAATGGGCAGATACAGATGTGCAGTATGAGTAGTGTAAATGGGCAGATACAGATGTGCAGTATTAGCAGTGTAAATGAGCAGATACAGATGTGCAGTATGAGTAGTGTAAATGGGCAGATACAGATGTGCAGTATGAGTAGTGTAAATGGGCAGTATTAGCAGTGTAAATGGGCAGATATAGATGTGCAGTATTAGCAGTGTAAATGAGCAGTATTAGCAGTGTAAATGGGCAGATACAGATGTGCAGTATGAGTAGTGTTAATGGGCAGATACAGATGTGCAGTATGAGTAGTGTAAATGGGCAGATATAAATGTGCAGTATTAGCAGTGTAAATGAGCAGTATGAGTAGTGTTAATGGGCAGTATGAGTAGTGTAAATGGGCAGTATGAGTAGTGTAAATGGGCAGTATGAGTAGTGTTAATGGGCAGATACAGATGTGCAGTATTAGCAGTGTAAATGAGCAGTATGAGTAGTGTTAACGGGCAGATATAGATGTGCAGTATGAGTAGTGTAAATGAGCAGTATGAGTAGTGTTAACGGGCAGATATAGATGTGCAGTATGAGTAGTGTAAATGGGCAGTATGAGTAGTGTAAATGGGCAGATACAGATGTGCAGTATGAGTAGTGTAAATGGGCAGATATAGATGTGCAGTATGAGTAGTGTTAATGGGCAGTATGAGTAGTGTTAATGAGCAGTATGAGTAGTGTAAATGTGCAGTATGAGTAGTGTTAACGGGCAGATATAGATGTGCAGTATGAGTAGTGTAAATGGGCAGTATGAGTAGTGTAAATGGGCAGATACAGATGTGCAGTATGAGTAGTGTAAATGGGCAGATACAGATGTGCAGTATGAGTAGTGTAAATGGGCAGATACAGATGTGCAGTATTAGCAGTGTAAATGTGCAGTATGAGTAGTGTTAATGGGCAGCCCTCAGTGAGGACAGGCACGCACTGACCAGCTGTAGTGTAAATGGGTAGACTGGTAGATATAAATGTGCAGTATGAGTAGTGTTAATGAGCAGTATGAGCAGTGTAAATGGGCAGCCCCCAGGCCCTCAGTGAGGACAGGCCCGCACTGACCGGCTTGGCCTTGTTGGTGTTCTTGTTGTGCGCCGCCAGGTTGACGGGCGGCGGGTCGATGATGGAGGCGGGGAACAGCTGCGCCAGCTCCACGCTGATGGCGGCCGACACCGCCTCGTTGGGCGGGGTCAGGGGCGGGGTCATGAAGAGGGGCGTGGTCTTGGGAGTGGGCGGGATGACGTCGGAGGGGTGTATGAAGAAGCCGGGGGCGCTGGAGGGGTTGGAAGGCACCGAGTTGTGGATGGGCCCCACCGCGGACACCGCCGCCGCCGCAGAGGTGGTCTGATGCAGCTTGGCCTCCAGCTTGGCCTTCTGTTCCAACACAGCAGAGGATTACTCACCAGCCCCGCCCACAGTTCAGCCCCACCCCCTCACAGCCATCCCAAAACCACACGCTTAACAGCAATTCTTTTTAAAAAAAAATTTTTTTTAAATATATTTTTATGGGCTTCTCAGCTTTATTGGATAGGCCAGTGCAGAGAGACGGGAAGAACGGGGAAGAGAAGGAGAGACGTGCGAAAATTTAGAACGGTCGGATTCGAACCGCCGACGTCGCGGCTCGCACTGGGCGCGTGGATAGTGCTCTACAGGCCGCGCCAGGAGACACCCCTCAACCGCACGTTCTCCATTAACTTTTACTGCCGCTGTCACAATACAGCAGGGCTGGGACACTGAACACTGAGGAACGGGCGCCAAGAAATGCTTTATAAGACACGTTACTGCCGAATCTATGAGCAACCAGCCGGCGTAGACCTACACAAGAGAGTTCACTTGGCAGCACCTACTTGTCAAGTTTTACGAATTTATTAATAATAAATGACAGTGCTAACAGAACTAGCGAGTCATTGGCTAATAATATTTTTATTAACAATGAATGGCCATCCTAAAATAGCAAGTAAAATAGTTTTTATGGAAACAAACACATTTTGCTCATTTTAATAGCAAAAAATTAACATGGGACACGTTTAACCTCTATACTCTCGAACCACAACAACACAAACCAGCCAGGTGAAAACCAATCAGGGACCGAAAAATGCTAACAAAACTCCAGGCTAACTGCCTGGACCGGTTGTGGTCAGGCAGCAAGAATGCAGTTTAAAAAAATCACCACCACTAAGTGTAAACTACACATAAACAACTCCTCTCTGTACAGACATATTGAAAATGCAGGTTGTAAATAATCTTTATTATCTTTAACTACCCAGGTGTTTTATTACCACAGAGAAAAAATATCTCCAGATTGCCAGTGCCAGTATAGTATTATTGATATTATGTATTTAACCTTTATTCTACCAGGAAGGTCACACTGAGATAAACAACCTCTTCTGCAAGGGAACCCTGGACAAGAGGCACAATGAATGACAACATGCATTTAAGAGGAACACAAATTACAACTACAGTGTCCGGCACTACAGCTGATAAATTCTGTTCAGAAACGGGATCAGTTAACAGAAGAATATCCCTGTTTAAAATATCATCCGTTTAAAATCGAGAAATGAGTTGATGGTCTTTAGTCTCCTGCCAATTCCACAGACCATAAAAAACCTGCCCTTTTATTGCCTGACAATATGCAAGTGATCTTATATTGTAGCTGCTTCGTAAAGATAATAACTATGAAATAATACACACTGGCAGTTTTCCCAAAATGGCCTTCTAGATCAAAACACAGCAATGGGAGGTCCAGCCAGCCAGACTACGTACGGTTCAAAGATGGGTCCTTCAAGCCGAATTAGTGATGTATTTAAAGTAGCACGATATATTGGTTTACCATTTAGGTAATGTAGAAGGACAAGTAAATCTGCCACACCATAATCTAGCGATCAAAGGCTGCTACATCAAACCAAAGCAAGCTAATAAATGACATGCCAGTATACTACAGGATAATCACACCTGAAAGAGCACCTCGAGCGCTGGGTCACATGAATGCACGCGCGCGCGTGTGTGTGTGTGTGTGTGTGTGTGTGTGTGTGGGCCGGTGTGGTACTCCCTGACCTGCTGCTGAAGTTTGAGCAGCTGCTGCTGCTTCTCCTGCAGCACCTGCAGCTGCTGCTCTGCAGACACCATGGCGTGGGACAGCGACTGCAGCGCCACCTGCGCAGCCGAGCTGAGCGCCGTGGACGCCTCCCCCACCGTGCCCGCCGAGAGCCCGCCCACCGCCGGGGTCACGCCGAACGTGCTCACTGCGGAGAGAGAGAGGGAGGCGAGAGAGACCGACAGAGTGCCACACAGCCCCCGACACAACACGCCAGCCACACACCACTCATTTTCGCTCATTCATACAACACACAATTCTCACACAGTAATAGCACAACACAAAACCACACACCTCCCTCATAACACACATCACTTACACCCTCTCTCCACACTCACACACTCACACCCATAAGAACACGCACAGGAGCAGACAGCACCCACTCGTAAAAAGCGGGCTGGAATTCAGACTGCAAAGCCAGCGTTCGCAGTGTCCCAAACAGCCGGCGTGTGGCTCAGACCGTGCCGTTGGGCGGACCCAAAACAGCCCCCACGAGAACACGCTCAGCCTCACTGTCCCAGCGCCGAGCACGAAACCCCCCCCCCATCCCCCCCCCCGAAGCCGCAAGGCTGAAGAAGGAGTAATAAAAAGGAGTATATACCGGTGAACATACTTGCATCATCCCTCTCCACCCTAGTACCGTCACTAGTGGAGACGCAAGTAAAGTGCAGCGGCTCCACCTCCAGGAGCCCAGTGAGCGCAGTGAAGCTCCCCTCCGCCGCCGCACAGCTGCTTACCTTACCATTCCCTGCAGGGACAGGAAACAGGAAGCAGGAAACAGGAAGCCGGGTAGTACACAGTACCCCCGCTCGAACAGAGTAACACACGAAGAACAGAAGTGTTACACACCCAGGGTTGACACATAGGCTATGATTGTCATGTGTGTATCAACATGGTGGGAGTGGTGTGGTGTTAGTATGTGGTGTAGTGTGTGTAGTATGGTGTGTGTGTATGTGGAGTGCGGTGTGTAGTATGGTGTGGTGTGGTGCGCTGTGGTAAGTCGCGGAGCGCGGCAGACCTGAGAGAATGTCGGACAGGTCGATCTCGTCGGACTGCACACCGATGCTGCTGTTGAAGGCGTTCTTGCAGGACGAGCCGCTGACCTCCAGGTCGAACAGCACCGGGTCGAAGGGAGAGCTGTACAGACCGTACCTGCAGGGACAGCCAATCAAGACAGACCAGCGGTCAGGAGAACCGGACCGGAGGGGGCCGCCACAAAAAGAGATCAGACCGAGATAAAACACTGAGCTTCACAGCCGCACGTCACCACCGAGGGCACGGCAGAGACGTCTGAGGAGATCACAGAGCAAATCCGTGGGAGGGAGTTTACTTTCTCACATTCAATCCCAGACATAATATCAAAGAAATAAGCATCAAAGGACAGACAGGGTTATTCTCTGAAATAAAATAAACATAAACATTAACTGATAAAATGCCGTCTTCTTGGTATGCGGTCGGTATATCGAAGGAAGCAGCTTCTTAGGCGCTCCCGCTGCCTTCTGAAATAAGATCCCCAAAATCTGCACACAACTCCCCCCTTGAGGAGACTGCCACACTCCCACTGAGAGACGGAGGCTAACGTTCGTATTTTGGTAACCGGCTACCACCCGATAATGGCCTTTTTTATCGCGACTGGCCAAATGAGGACGAATGAGGTGTCAGAAGGACCAGAAGCAGGGGTTCGAGGCACCGAGAAGGCGCGGAGGAACCCGTCACACCCAGAAAGCAGCCATGGAAGAGCAGGAAGTGCTGGCGTACGCCAGCGTCGCTGTGGAAACGCGGCGAACGCTCGCTGGAGCTCGGCATGGCGGCGGCGGCACGCGGCTCACCTGGTCTGCAGCAGCGCCTCCAGCGGCGTCAGCCGGTCCTGCAGTTGGCGGGAGACGGCGGTCAGCAGGGAGGCGCAGGACGTGCTGCAGCCCGCCAGGTCCTCGTCCTTCACGTAGTTCAGCAGCACGAAGTACCAGAACACGGAGCCTGGGGGAGGGAGGAGCCACCGCACGCATCAGCAGCGTCACAGTAACACCGCACCTTATACACCCAGCCTGGCCATCAGCAGCGTCACAGTAACCACTTTAACCAACGCCATCACAGTGCCAGTAACCCCTTATACACCCAACCTGGCCATCAGCAGCGTCACAGTAAAACCACACCTTATACACCCAACCTGGCCAAATATACCACCGCCCACGCCAGCAGTGTCACAGTAAAACCACCTTATACACCCAACCTGGCCATCAGCAGTGTCACTGTAAAACCACCTTATACACCCAACCTGGCCAAATATGCCACTGCCCACGCCAGCAGTGTCACTATAAAACCACACTTTATACACCCAACCTGGCCATCAGCAGCGTCACAGTAAAACCACACCTTATACACCCAACCTGGCATCGCAGTCCAGTAACGCACTTATCCACCAACCTGGCATCAGCAGCGCACAGTAACCACTACCACTGGCCATCAGCGGTGTCACTGTAAAACCACACCTTATACACCACCGACCATACCCGCCCATCAGCAGGTCAGTAACCAACTTACACCACCGACTACAGCGCAGTAAAACCACACCTTATACACCCAACCTGACCAAATATACCACCGCCCACGCATCAGCAGCGTCACAGTAAAACCACACCTTATACACCCAACCTGACCATCAGCAGTGTCACAGTAAAACCACACCTTATACACCCAACCTGGCCATCAGCAGTGTCACAGTAAAACCACCTAACACCCAACGGCCATCAGCAGTGTCACAGTAACACCACACTTATACACCCAACCTGGCCATCAGCAGTGTCACAGTAAAACCACACCTTATACACCCAACCTGGCCATCAGCAGTGTCACAGTAAAACCACACCTTATACACCCAACCTGGCCATCAGCAGTGTCACAGTAAAACCACACCTTATACACCCAACCTGGCCATCAGCAGTGTCACAGTAAAACCACCTTATACACCCAACCTGGCCATCAGCAGCATCACAGTAAAACCACACCTTATACACCCAACCTGGCCATCAGCAGCGTTACAGTAAAACCACACCTTATACACCCAACCTGGCCATCAGCAGTGTCACAGTGAAACCACACCTTATACACCCAACCTGGCCATCAGCAGTATCACAGTAAAACCACCTTATACACCCAACCTGGCCATCAGCAGTGTCACTGTAAAACCACACCTTATACACCCAACCTGACCATCAGCAGTGCCACAGTAAACCACCCTATACACCAACCTGGCCATCAGCAGTGTCACAGTAAAACCACCTTATACACCCAACCTGGCCATCAGCAGCGCACAGTAAACACCTTATACACCACTGCATCACGCGTCACAGTAACCACCTTATACACCCAACCTGGCCATCAGCAGTGTCACAGTAAAACCACCTTATACACCCAACCTGGCCATCAGCAGTGTCACTGTAAAACCACACCTTATACACCCAACCTGCCCATCGGCAGTGTCACTGTAAAACCGCACCTTATACACCCAACCTCACACACCAGCAGTGTCACAATAAAACCACACCTTATACACCCAACCTGGCCATCAGCAGCGTCACAGTAAAACCACACCTTATACACCCAACCTGGCCATCAGCAGCGTCACAGTAAAACCACACCTTATACACCCAACCTGGCCATCAGCAGTGTCACAGTAAAACCACACCTTATACACCCAACCTGGCCATCAGCAGTGTCACAGTAAAACCACCTTATACACCCAACCTGGTCAAATATGCCACCTCACACATCAGCAGTGTCACAGTAAAACCACACCTACTTAAACACCCAACCAGGCCAAATCTGTCTACTACTGTAAGGGTAGAGCAGAAGTCCTACATTATAGAACAGAGTCTCGTGTGGACTTAAAGTTAAATATTTCCAAATGGTCCGAACTAAATAAACATTTGGGCTCCATTTTTCATTTTCAGCAAATTCTCATAACGGGGAGACATTTGTATATTTTGAAACGCTTAGACATGTGAACTGGAGCAACTCACAGAGGGGGTTCTGTTATCTGCTTTCCTGAGACCAGGGTGTTCAATCAATATCTGTCTAGGTTAGCTTATCCCTTTTTTTTTTTTAAACTGACCCACAAGCCAAACTGCGAACATTTCCAGTTTCTCAGGCTCCTGACGAATTGAACAATAAGCGTTTCTAAATCCTATCTGATCACCGAGCAGACCACTGGGGGCCTGCAAAGACGGGACAGAGAACACGCGCGGTCATTACTATGGTGCAGCTCCCAGGCACGTACGGTGGCCCGTAAGGTCCAATTCCAGAGTAAATGAGTAAAAAGCGCAGACTCACCGCCCGTGGCTGCCGCAGGCAGGTAAGGCATGTTGTCCAGCAAGGCCTTGAGCAGGGCGGATCCAAACCCCTGCTGACTGGGGTCCCCTTTGCCATTGCTGCGGAAAATAATGACACGAGACAAGAGCAAACGCACATGAACAAACGCACTCCACCATGAACACAACAACAGCAGCAGTCAACTGGGCATTGGCTTCCTTCTCATTACATTACAAGCATTTAGCAGACGATCTTATCCAGAGCGACTTATACAACTTTTTACATAACATTTACATTTGCATCCATTTATACAGCTGGATATACACTGAAGCAATGCAGGTTGAGTACCTTGATCGAGGGTACAACGGCAGTGTCCTATTTGGGAATCGAACCTATGACCTTTAGGTTACAAGACCAGGGCCTTACCCATTATACTACACTGCCGACTACATAAGGTCTCCTCATAAGGTCTCACAAAATGGCGGCCAGAAAGACAGAAGCATGTGAGAGTTCTGGTGATGGCAACCCCCTAACGGGCGAGGCTCTTACCTGATACACAGCGCCAGGAAGCGGGCGCACTTGTGGGCAATGCTGCGGCCCGCCTCGAAGAAGCACACCCTGACGATGTCCGTCAGGCGCCTCCTCGTCTTCGTCAGCAGGCCCTCCTTGCCCTCCCGCAGGCTGCAGGGAGAAACACAACCGGGGGCAGGAAATGAGCTTTCTACACCCACAGGCCAGAGTGGCCTGAGGATTCTTTAAAAAAATAAAAAAAAATAAAAAAAACAGATCACCAGCCATTTTCAACAATCATTTTACCAGCCAGGTCGCCGTTCACAATACAACACAACCGGGTTTGTTACCTGCCAAAGTGGTTGCTAGAGAAGAAAATCTTACCAGCTACAATTAAAATTTAACCTGGTGGCACGTGTTAATGTCACGCCCTGAACACAAGAAATCGGCGAGTCAAAATGAGTATTTTGCAGAGAGCCGTGTGCAGGCAGCGTTCACAGGCCCAAGGAAATGACTAGTAGCACGCCGGTGTGAGTTACTGTGCCTCCCCAGAGCCACCAATACAGCTCTGCCTGTGAAACGAAAGTGCTGTCTTTTCTGCTGACTCATTTCGACGTTTCAACGGACCGGGAAAAATGATTTTCCTTCGAAAGAGAGGCAACTCAATGTGACTCACCTGTCTAAACAAAATATAAAACTGACCTCCTTGCCTGACCATTGTAAGACCACCCCATCGATCCTTTCATTTAAAATCATTGCTGTGACTCAGCTTGGGACCACAGCCACACTCCTTCCTATATCAGGGAAGACGCTAACCACCATGAGTAGCGATCGAGGAGAAGCCGGGCCCAGTAAATGATTAATGCCACCACCAGAACCGGACACCCCTGCTACAGGAGGACTCCTCCTCCAGGCTGCGGGACGGCCCAGGCCGGGCCCGGACGGGGACTTGCCTGCAGGGCCCGTTGGAGTAGACCCCGGCCAGCCAGCACAGGATGTCCAGCACCAGGCTCTGGGAGTGCTCTGTGGACGGCCGCTCCTCCGCCCGCTTGCACAGGCTGTTCAGCAGCTTCTCGTGGAACTCTGGGAACTGGAGCATGGCGCAGCGCTGGACTCTGCAAGGGGGGGGGGGGAGGGGCGGGGGGAGGACAGCCAATCAGATGCCGGCGACACCGTGAGAGGATGGCGCACGCGCTTGGTGGGAAAGCGTGGAGACCGCTCGCAGATGGGGCGGGGGGGACGCGGTGGGAGGGGGACGACCTCTCTTTGGGTACGGAGGTCTTCTTGAACCTCCGGATGGTGACGGACACCTCCTGGAGGAGCGCGCACCCGCGGAGGTCGTCCGGTTTTTTGGAGGGGGGTGGAGGCTCTGTTTTGGAGGTGGAGGCCTTCTCCTGATGGGAGTCGTGGGAAAAAGGGATTAGAGCTCAAAGTCGATCATTTCACACCTTAATAATGTTTGCCAGAACTGCAGGGGAAAACAACGCTGTGACAGAGAGGTCTGTATGATATACCCGCACCGAACAAAAAACATTAATATCCTACCTAAAATTTAAAAATCATCTGTAATAACCTGAAGCTGACAGCAAGAGGTAGCATACTCATAGCAACTCTGAGCCAACTCACATCCACATGAACCACAACCTAAAAATATTTCAAAGTGAACTGGCACACTGGGGACTTCAAGGCTTTTCAAAGCTCATCTTGACAGCCTTACGCAATTCCTTTTGCAACGTCAAAACACAAGGCCAGCCTAATCCATACTGTTGAAATAAATTATACAAATTCACGAGAATCCATTTCTTGAACTGAAAGACTGTTCTCAGAGACTGTTCTCAGGGATGACACAGGTGGCACAGAGATGGCACAGAGAAGCGCGGGTACCTTGGTGGCCTGTGCCCGCTGCAGCAGCGAGGATAAGGAGTGGGCCTTGCTGCTCTGGGGCTTGGCCGTGGGCATCCTCACCACGGGCCGGGGGCTCTCCTCCATGCCCTTCTCGCTCACCGCCTTGATGTGCACCAGGAAGGAGCGGTACTTGCCTCCGGCCATGCCTGAAGCAGGAGCAGACTGCCGGGTCACTGCACTGAACGGGTCTCCCCATATTTACACTCATTTAGGCCTGGTTTTCAGGTTTTTAGCCGAGCAAGATGCCGCTAACATCCATGTTAATCAGCACCATTGGATTGTAGTTCTTTACAGGTCTGAGAGTGCCTAACAGTCCTATGTCAAAAGAGGTTTTAACAGTTTCTCTGAGATTTCCTTCTGTTAATTCAATATCGACAAATAAAACTGAAAGCTAGCACTAGCATTTGCTATTATAAAAAGAAGGGAAGACCGGGTCTAATAGGCAAGCTAGTGTCATTTTTGTGGACTACAACGGTGCTCTACCTTACCTTTGACTAGTTTGGGGCTTGTTAGACTCAACATCCCAGCATGCCCGGAGAGGTCAAGCCCACTGGCTAACCACACAGGCCCACAAAGGATATCTTCCTTATGGTCCTCCAAAAAGGAGCAAAGTCTTGACCCTTTAAAGCAAAAAGAAACAAAAGGCTTGAGATGCGATATTTCTCGAGTTAGTAGCCTTGTTACAGGGAGAAAAAAAACAGGAGCATACCCGGCGTCTCCTCCACGTCCATGAACTGGATGTCTTCGGTGAAGTCGTGTAGCAGGGGCTGTCCGTTCCTCTCCCCGTTGGCGTGGAGAACGTGCGACAGGGGGAAGGAGATCTGCCTGTCCACTGCGGTCTCTGCCAAGCCCAGCAAAATAAGGCCCGTTAGCAGCTATGCTAGACTGATGCAGCGGTGCGCTCAAATTACATCTCCATACAACTTACACTGAAAGTAAATTCATAAGCTCAAGAACAAACCCAATGAAAAAGTGTGCCTCTTTTGCTACGAAAGTAGCACAATACACATGAATGAATGAGTGGATGAAGTCTACCTGATAGGTCATTTTCTCTAAGCTACTTTCTCGAATCGATCGATGCTAAACATTACACAACATTATTATCACCACTGTTATTGCATATCAATTATAATCACTGTTTGCTGATAAAAATCCTGCGCTCATGCTAACGTGCTCACCGTTAACCTTGCCCAGGCCCGGGGCCTTGTTCTTCAGCAGGGTGACCTGGATCTGAGGAATGTTGGTGATGTTGGCGTTCATGACAAACTTGAAGTCTACATGGCCCACCATGCAGGCCTTGGGCAAGACTAGTTCAAACACGTGCTCGTCCCAGCTGGAGCTGCGGGAAGGAAGAGGAATCCTCAATGAACAAACAAACTTCATTCTCATTTCTGATGCTGCTCCAGAATTACTCTCCCTCCTACATTAAGTGGGGTGGGGGGGGGGGGGGGGGGAGGAGGGGGGCGTGTCGCACCTGTCACTCTGCAGCTTCCAGGTGCGGGTGTGCTGGGCGGCGTCCCCGTGGTGCTGCTGGTGCAGGTGCTGGGGGTGGCGGCGCTGCTGCTGCTCCTGCTGCACCTCCACCCAGCAGGGCGGCACCGTGGCCGAGAAGCGCGGCGTCAGCGTCTCGAAGCGCGTCAGCTCCACCAGCGACGTCAGCGTCTCCACGCCCAGCGTTTGGTCCACCAGAAGGTCAACTCCTGGGAAAGCAACACGGACACTCGTTTTTTTCCTCTCGGCACGCGTCGTTTTTTTCCACGGCGAACCCCGTGGGAGAGAGCACCCAGCTCATGTCGGGCGAGTTTCTGAGATTCGCCGTTGGCTTGTCGCGCTCTGTGTTCGCCGATTCAACCTATTCAGCCGATACTGGCCTTCTGAAAAGCATGCGATTTACCTGAAGGGTGATTCCAGTCAGTATTAAAAAAGACACTACTGAGGGCAGCATGGCTATCACCAATACCGTTTTTGCACTGCCTGTGTAGCGGCTTCCAATCAGGACCAACAGGACCACGACAGGAACAAAACACAGTAACTCTCAACAGGAGGAATGATTAGCCTGTTGGCTGGTAGAGCAAGACATACTCAGCTGGTGTCGAACAGGCGCATGAAATGTCTTATCGGTATAATGTAGCGATCACCTTACCTGTGATCCCTGGACTTGAAGGGTTCGAGGATGGCTTAGTCCCTTCTGACAGCTGTTCTGCCCCTTTAGAAAGGGGGCCATCGACAAATATGTCGCCGTCATCGATATCGTCACACACACCTCCAATTTGAAGGAAATGAAGTTCTCCACCTTCAGGTTAAAAACAAAAATAGAGACTCAAAACCACATTTTAAACGGAGCAATTCACTGTAGTTCAAGCTGGTACGTATAAAAGCAGGACACTAGCCAGTGGGTTCAGATTGCACACTTATGACTTAAACCCCCAAAAACAGTAGTTAAAGCAACTTCAAAGGCTCCCAGCTTGACAAGATGAAAAGATGAATGTAACAGGCAGCTAAATATAATTTCGGTTGCGACTTCCCTCGCGGTGTTCACGCAGATGTGTCGCCGGCTGTGGAATTCAAACCTCTCCCCGCACCCCACCCCCCACCCCCCACCCCCCCGCCCAAACTTGCTCTCCCCTGAGCGCTTCACTTTTCAAATTATAACGTATGTGATATTTTTCAGGTGTCACGCAGAGGAAAACCAGCTGGCTGCTGCAACAGAGGAGAAAGGCGTCGCACTGGGGGGTGTGGAATGATGTGTGGTGTGACAGCAGCACTTCAACCCAATTCTCCCCCCTCCACCCACCACCCGCCACCCGGCACCCATGCGCCGGAGAAGAACCTCGGACGGGTGGGGCCGGGGGGGTGGATTTATTACCGCCCTTGGGTAAGGGCGGGGCAGCCTGCTGTCTAAGAGGTGCCCGTTTTGCGGAGGTGTCGGTTTAAAGGTCCACCGATCGCTTTCGTGGGCACAGAGTCAGAGCACCGGGGGACAGGGCTCCTGATTTATGACGTCAGCCGCAGAATTCATTGGGCGAGAGATACTTTTACACTGCGCCGCATAAAACACTTCCTCCTACGGAGAAGTTCTGGCTCCATGTACATCACTCACACTCTCACACTCTCACACTCTCACACTCTCACACTCTCACACTCTCACACTCTCACACTCTCACACACACACACACACACACACACACACACACACACACACACACACACACAAGACAACATGCAATTTTGGTGCAAAAGAGTAAACGTAATTTTAACGACTGAACCATCACACAAAAACGTCAAATACAATGCAAGTGTAATGTCCACACTGATGTATTCGGACAGCTAGAGAAAGCATCATGACTTTGGCTGAGGTGTGGTGGGGGAAGGACCACTGCTACTGAGGGCACAGGCCTTCAATACGAATTCAGGAGAAGCAACCATTTTAGGAATCTGCACAGCACCCGTGGTGACTATTTTCGTAAGCGCAGTCTGTCACACCAACAACCCTCTCCATTGTTTTAGAAAATGCCAACAGTCATAAACTCATTAGTCATCGCTGCAGATTACAAAAGGGATCGTGCGATTGAATAAGACCTGATCATCTGCGCTGGTTGCTGAAATGCTCTCTCAGACTTCCCAGCAGCCTCTGCAGGGCCTGAACTGACTATGTGCATTTTCACCGAGCAGTCCATCCTTCAGAAATCTTTACACAGATTTACAGCGGTACACGGGGAAAGACCATTTAAATTAGGCAAGATGAGAACAGAGCACATAGCCAACACGGGAGCACAAAATTAAATTAGAGAACCAAGGGGTTTTGTTCCCAGTGCTTGAGTCCAAATAATACAGTTCAATATGTCCATCACATCAAAATAATTAGAGTAGAGTAACGTCAGAGTAAATTAAACACCACTGGTGCCTTTTGGTCTGGCAGTGGACAAAAAAACAACCCTGTTTACTGGTCTTTACCCCATTCAAAGCATCTGTCTAACCCCCAGCTATACTTATGTTTCTGCATTCAATGGGGTTCCCAGGTGAAACGGGACCAAGAGCCCTAGCATCTGCTATCAGGAGTGAATTCTTTCAGCTCTTTCACTTTTGAGAAGGGGGCTGGCTGTCACCTTCTAAAAAAAAATACACAAGGGAAACCAGCTCATAGATCGTGAGCTTCTAAAAAGAGTAACAAACCATCAGCTAACGCCCCATACATCCTGCTGACGCTCTTCTGAGAGAGCTGCCATGGCTACCCTTACGGCCTTTTCCACCAACCATTACATCTGGCCTTCAGTCTGTCCACACACACCTCTCTGTGCAAAAGCATGCATTGGTCAAACATGACTTTCCCCAAATCTTCATATGATTATAAATGTAACTATGGAGAGACACCACTTTTCTTTTAGGTCATGAAGAAACATTCCTGACACACAAACTTCAGATTACACGAAGGAAACCACACCATTATTACACGTTTCTGCCAAAAAATGTAGAGAAAAAAAAAACTGATTTTTCACTATCGTCATATCAACTCATCAGACAAATCAGACACTTCTTTAACCACCAGTGATGTCTGACACAGGACAAATCAATAACTTTCTGAAAATATATAAAATAAAGAAAATCATATACATTGTACATATATATATATTATGTGCGTACATACACAGGCACATATAGTTACACACACACACACTTACATAAAAATCTAATGGGTCTCCATCTACACTCTGGCAATTTCCCAGGCCTAACACTGCCTGTCAGCCTGTTTCACTTCCACTAAACGAGCTGATAAAGCATCGAGTCAGGACTCAACTCCTCTACCTTTCCCATCTCCCACAAGACCAAGCTACGCATGTAATGAACTGTGACTTAGGCATTAGCGCATAGATATTGTTCAGTGGAGTGTGTCCGTGCCTGTGTGTGTGTGTGTGTGTGTGTGTGTGTGTGTGTGTGTGTGTGTGTGTGTGTGTGTGTGGTGTGTGTGTGTGTATGTGCTGCGTGCGTGTGTGTGTTGTGTGTGTGTGTGTGTGTGTGTGTGTGCTGTGTGTGTGTGTGGTGGGGTGCTGTGTGTGTGTATTGTGTGTGTGTGTGTGTGTGTATGCTGTGTGTGTGTGTGTGTGTGTGTGTGTGTGTGCTGTGTGTATGTGGTGTGTGTGTGTGTGTGTGTGTGTGTGCTGTGTGTGGTGTGTGCTGTGTGCGGTGTGTGTGTGTGTGTGTGTGTGTGTGTTGTGTGCTGTGTGTGCGGTGTGCTGTATGTGCGGTGTGTGTGTGTGGTGTGTGTGTGTGTGATGTGTGTGTGTGTGTCTGTATATGTGTGTGTGTGTGTTGTGATGGTATCTGTGTGTGGTGTGTGTGTGTGGCGTGTGCTGTGTGTGCGTGGTGCGTGTGTGGTGTGGGCTGGGGGCAGGCTCCTCACCTTTAGTGCAAGCGCAGAGCCGGTCCGTCCCGGAGCAGTAGGTGACCGAAACGAAGGGGTCGGGCTCCTCGGTCCCGTCCTTCTTGGGCGGCTCCACCCTGGCCAGGACGTCCAGGCTGGAGAGGTCCAGGATCATGATGCACCCTCCCTGAGTGGTGACCACCAGGTGGCCCAGCCCCGCCGCGTCCCCCCGCTTCTCCTTGGCGGCGGCGGCGGCGGCGGCGGCAGAGGAGGAGGAGGAGGTGCCGTTCTTCAGCCCCGGGGGGGTCTCCTCCAGCGCCTCGTCGCTGTCGTCCTCCCGCCCGTCCAGCACGTCCGGCGGGAGCAGCAGCAGCGAGGTGACGGCGTCGCGGGCGTCCCGGATGTGCTGCACCTTGACGGGCTCCTCCTCCAGCGTGACGATGCGGGTGGAGTAGTTGAGCTTGTAGAGCGCCAGGTAGCCGCCGCCGGGCGCGCGCGGCTGCTCCTCGGGCGGCAGGATGAGCGGCGTCGGGGCGGGCGCGCCGGCGTGCCCCTCGTGGGCCTGGCCCCGCAGCCCCGTCCCGTTGGCCAGGCCGGGCAGCGTCTGCAGCTCGCCCGGCGCCCGCCCGCACAGCGCCGAGTGCAGCTTGTTGAGGTTGTTGAGCGCCTCCACCTGGTTGATGGCGCTGAGCGACTCCACCGAGCAGGGCTGCAGGCCCACCAGCAGGTGGACGCCGTCCGTGCAGGGCGTGATGGAGTCCACGTACAGGTTCTCCTCCTCCAGCGGCTTGGGCAGCCGCAGGCACTGCACCAGGGCGCCCGCCTTGGGCACCAGCGAGCTCCACTTGTCGCCGTCCAGCGCCGCCAGGCTGGCGGCGGCGTCGGCGAACTGCTGGATGTAGGTGATGGGCGGGTCCTGCAGCAGCAGCTGCTCGTGCGTGTCGAACTCCATCTCGATGATCTGCGGCACGGAGAAGCCCTCCTCGTGAAGGCTCTTGCTCATCAGGTTGTTCATCTGGGCGAACACCTTGCCCGACTTCTCGTCCGACTCCTTGATGCTGTAGAGCAGCAGCACGGGCATAGTCCTGCGCACCGCGGGCGGCGGGGGCGGGGGGGGCGGCCCGCACGCCTCGATCTCCATGGGCGCCGGGTCGGCGGGGGCCTCGGGGCCCTGAGTCCTGGCCAGGCCGTCCAGGGGCCGGCGCGGGGGCGGGGGCGCGGCCAGGGGGGAGCCGGCGGCCGAGCGGTAGCTCAGCAGCCCCCCCGCCAGCAGGCAGGGGAAGGGAATGTTGTGGTGCTCGGCAGGCTTGTCCTTGGCCTTGTCGGCCTTGGCCTGGGCCAGCGAGGGGTTGGCGCCCAGCTCCTCCAGGTCCTTGACGGTGTCCTCCAGCACGCTGGCCACCACCTCCCACTGCAGCTTCTCGGGCTGTGCAGGCAACCATGAAGCCGCAGCCAGGTTCCCTCCATGCTCTCTTTTGGACGTGCCCTGGGGGCGGGGCGAGAGGGCAACGCGTAGGGCGAGTTGTCGTATGTACATATATCAGCCATTTTGGGAAGACTGAGTACTGAGCTGTTATATAGGTGGGATAAATTTAGGCTTTGTGACAACCTGAAAGAAAACCCAATTCAGTACCAAACCACCAAACGCTAACCATGCGGTACACACCATCAACAAACCCAATGTCCTGCTACGACCCCAGCAAGATAACTAGGCGACCACACTTTCATTACAAGGCCATTAATACAGAAGATAATTTGATTCCTTTTCAGTAGCCAACAGCAGAAAGCTGCACTGCTGACTCTCTCTGAATGGCGAGGAACATCTTAATTTAAGGTTGGGCAGAGTCCTGCAGGAGCGTGCCAAGCCCGAATGCCAGGGGACGCTGCCTTTACTACAGCGGGAGATTTAGTGCTGTGGGACGAGCCCCATGCCGCTCTGGCGTATCTGTGCTTGGCGTGTGGCACGGCGGGGGTCGGGGGGTGGGGGGGGGATTTGGGCCTCACCTGTCACAGACTCTGACCTGGAATGCTCTTCGCTGTCCGAGTCTTCCAGCTGATCATCGCTGGCAGGAAGCGGTGGTCGGGGGGGGAACAAAGACGTGGCAGTTAGTCGGAGCGGTTTTTGGGAGCAATCAGACACTCACACATTCCAGCCAATCAGCAACTGCGGTCTGAGAACACGCAAACCTCCGAAAACAGGGGGGGGTACGTACAAATACATGCTGTAATTCACACTCAAGTTAAACATTTCGCACGGACGCCATTAAAGGAAATTCATTACGCTGACGAATGCCCTCGATACGTCTGCATTCGCCCGCTGGATCTAAAAAGACTGTGTCATGCCCTCACTGCAGGACAACACACACTTCTGTCATGAGGCTGGTTGCAAAACAATGTAAAGTGTAAAAGAGAGGCTAACTGTTTATCAGGAATGTGACGGCCTCCAGGGGTTAAACTCACTCAGAGAGAGGCACGGGGGGGGGGGGAATCAGGAAAGATTTGTTAGCGGAAACACCGACGTGACTCCACACGAGAGCACGCCATTCACAGGGAATAATTTGATTTGCGCGGATTCATGCATGCGCTGGCATCCGGGGAGCGTTGCCCGAAACAAAGAGTCCCATTGGCTACCACCAAGTCTCCATCCGCAATGCCAGCCAATCACATTCCCCGTGGTTCCTTTTCAAACAACAGCTGACTTTTCCAGATGAATACACAGCGAATGGGCAATTCCTACCCGACCCACATGACTATACCAAGGACTTTGTTTTCAGGAAATTACCAAAGGTGCTCTTAGAATGAGCCATGGACTTTCCCCTTTGCACTGCTAGCCAATAAAAGCCCTTCAGTGAGACCAAACCACACAGATAATTACAGCTGACTGTATGAGAACGTGTGGAACATAAATCCATGTGGTAGTCCTCTGTGCTACCACACAGCCAATCAGGTAGCACAGAAACATACTGGTAAAGAGAAAATGACATGAGGAACTTTGGCAAAGTATATTGTAAGCTAGGGCAGCAAGCCAAAGAAAGTCTTTCTAAAAAAAGTAAGGGTTTGGCTAACAAGCCAAGTAAAATATTTCATTCAGATTCTCCTGCTCCTGCTCTCCATGAGCCAGAGACTTTTCCACACTTTAAGCCACATTACAGGACTGAGTGTCGAGCAGAGGAGAGCTGCACATCTCTCTGACAGCAGGGGTTGTCCAGTGAGCAGCTGGTGGACACTGAGGGGCACTAATGCTGTGGGATCATGACAGTGATGTGGTATCATGACAGTGGTGTGGGCTCCTGACATTGACGTGGTATCATGACAGTGATGTGGGCTTCTGACAGTGAAGTGGTATCATGACACTGATATGGTATCATGACAGTGGTGTGGGCTCCTGACATTGACGTGGTATCATGACACTGATATGGGCTTCTGACAGTGAAGTCGTATCAGGACAGTGATGTGGGCTTCTGACAGTCATGTGGTATCATGACAGTGACATGGTATCATGACAGGGATGTGGTATCATGACAGTGACATGGTATCATGACAGGGATGTGGTATCATGACAGCAGAGTGGGCTGATCCCAGATCAGTGTGCCGGGATCACACGTGAAACCTCAAACAGTGATGAAGCTGATCCGGAACCTGTGAGGCTCACCTGTCTCCCTCCAGTTTTGGTATATCAGAGCAGCTGGAAGAGTCCTCTAACCAGGCGAGCGTGGGCCTCCGGGACTCCGCCCCCGGGCCCTGCTCGCTCCCCGACAGGATCAGCTGCCGCAAGATCGCCGGATCGTAGGGGTTGATTTCAAACTTCAAGTGCACCTGAGGAGAAATCGGTGAACAATGAAGCCAAAAACACTGGTGCACGACTCCTCCCACATGTATTTGTCATTTTATTTTTGTTATACTTCAGGCATAATTTTTTTTTTGGGTACTTTCACTTCCTGCCAAATTTATTTTAGGCCCCCCATGTAAACTGAGCGGAGAGACGGCAGGATGACGTTATTAATTGGCGAGTGCGCCCCGAGGAACAGCCCCAGCCACCTTCATGAGCTTGGACACGTCCCATATGCAGATCTTGCCCCGCTTGGTGGCGGCGGCCAGGAAGTGCGGGCAGCTGCCGAAACCGTAGCAGGCGATCTTATCGGAGCCGTCGGCGCTGGGGAACTGGGCGGGGCTGGTCGCCAGGGTGACGGACAGCGGGACGTTCTGAGTGTGCTCCCCTTTCACAAACGGACAGTTGGGGGAATGTCGCTCGTGCTCGGACCTGGGGGGGTGGGGGGGGGGGGGAGAGGAGAGGGAGGGAGGGAAATAGGAGAGGGAGAAGGGGGGGGGAGGGAGAATTGGGGAACAGGAAGGAGGAGAGTATAGGGAGAATTTACATCAGGTGAAAAACAAAAAAAACTTCCAGAAAACACCACACCCTCAACACCACGCCCTTAAACACCAGTTAATCCACTATTAATCATTTGGCTCACAGCCATTAACATACTATGAAGACGTAAAGCTATTCGCCGTCCTGGGGAATGTGGCCGGTGTGTGATCTCGGCCTAATCCTAATCCCATTATGACTGTGAATGGCTGCTGTGACTCAGGGGAGGGCGTGTGCAGGGAGACGAACTCACCAGGGTTCATCTGTGGGCTCCCAGCACACCAGGCACACGCTGCAGGTGAAGCACATGGCCCGGTCGTCCCCTGTGGAGGCCGGCTGCGGGGGGAGAGAGAGAGAGAGAGAGAGAGAGAGAGAGAGAGAGAGAACGAGAGAGAGAGACACAAGGGGAGAGGGAAAGAGAAAGTAAGGGGGGAGAGAAAGAGAAAGAGAAAGAGGGGGAGAGAAACAGAAAGAAGGGGAAGGAGAGAGAAAGAGAAAGGGGAGAGAGAAAAAGAGGGAGAGAGAAAGAGAAAGTATACGGGGAGAAAGGGGGAGGGAAGAGGAGAAGAGAGGGAAGACAGAAAGAGAAAGGGGAGGAAGAGAAAAAGAGAAAGTGTAAGAGAAATTGAGCAGGAGAGAGAAAGAGGGAGAAAGGTAGAAAGAACAAGACAGAGAGGGAGAGATGCATGAGGCTCCAGCTTTCATCTGACTTCCTGTCACCAATGCCATGTTACCGCACTTACATCAGGCTACCTGTTCTGTAAGAGCCATTATAGGTTTTAAATGGCAGACACCGCCACAGCCATTTACTCACAGAATACAGATACAGCACTTTAAATCCTCGGGCACATTGACTGCAGCTCACAAACCATTCAACCTAAGGATAAGCCGGTCTGCATGATATGCTATTAATTGCACATAATTAATCTGCGAGTTACGCGGTGTGGCGGCAGCGACAGTCTCCGGCTCAAAACGAAAGGACACGTTTGTCGGCGAACGCCGGCTTCCTGTTTCTCGGCACGTTCTCTCCCGATACGTTCTTCAGGGTCAGTCTTGGGAAATCCCTTCCTGTTCGAAGAGGCGCACGCTCTTCCTCTTTCCTCGGCGCCGTTGCCGTGCCAACGCTACGCGCCCGGGCTGAGGGAGCAGTGCCGTTTCCATGGTTACAATCGCCCATTCATCTCCTCGGGCTCGGCGGCTGAAAACGGGCATTGTGCTCTTCGTCCTCTTCCGCGATTACAGGAGAGAGAAAGCGAGGGCAATCTCGCACGGGAATAACGGTAAAACCTTCGATTGCTGGAAACCCACCATTCGGTGCTTTTCCCAATTAAACCCTGTCCCTGGTGTTTTCACTCTATAAATACCTAGATTAGTACTTTTTCCAGAAAGATGGCATCTGCTGATTTCAACCTGAAGTTCCATTGAAACACACGCATTAATGATGAGACGCAGTACAGACGCTCCATGGAGAAAAAAACCCTGAGGAAGTCACGTGACAGAGACAGAGGGGTGCACGGTGAGGGGTGTGCGGGCGCTGCGTACCTGGTGGTAGAATCCTGCCTGGGCCATGGGGTCGGGCTGGGCCCACCGGTAGCCCGCGTGGGGCCACGATGTAAACGTTTCCCTCCTATTAGCCTCACTGTACATTAAGGATCTGCAGTCGGGGACAGGAAACAAAGGGCAGCCCCCCCCCTCGTGTTAGCGGTGGACACGAACGTCACGACGAGCGCTACGTTTGAAACATCCGGCTTGCCGTCCGTCTCTGACCGACGCGGCGGCTCCTATTGCATCAGCTCCGCCAGAGCTTCAGCGCTGATGAAGGTGTGCTTTGTGCTACAGGACCGATCAATTCACAACACACACAAATCACTAGAGAGAGAGAGAGAGAGAGAGAGAGAGAGGAGGGAGAGAGAGAGAGAGAGAGAGAGAGAGAGAAGAGAGAGAGAGAGAGAGAGAGAGAGAGAGAGAGAAGAGAGAGAGAGAGAGAGAGAGAGAGAGAGAGAGAGAGAGAGAGAGAGAGAGAGAGAGAGAGAAGAGAGAGAGAGAGAGACAGAGAGAGAGAGAAAGAGAGAGAGAGCAGACTGACTACCTTCAGTTATGAGACGATGACAACCAGTTAGTGATGATCATGATGGAGGCTCTGAAACACTGAGGGGACAGTGATTTAACCCCTCCTCAGCCCAGGAGAGCCACGACACCTCCCCCCCCCCCCCCCCACCCCCACTCCAACGGCTTAATTCACTTAGTCTGAGAGGCCATATGGTCACAGTCACCGGCATCGTGACTGGCTGATACAGGGAGATTTGGGAAAGGCGCTGCACTTCCTGGATACGGAGCGGGGGGTCGGTAGTGGGTGTGGGGTTTGGGGGCGGCGTAAGACGGGGCGGGTGCCTCACCTATCTACAGAGCGGCCCGGGCCCACGCCCAGCTCGGGCCGAGCGCTGGGTAAGAGGTAGGACAGCCTGTCCATGATGGACGAGGCCACAGACAAGGCAGCGACGTTCTGGTTAATCTTCTTCAGCTCGTTCACCAGGGCGCTGGTGACCACTTTGAGCACGTTGTGTGGAAGATGGAAGGTCACGGTTGCCCACTGCAGAGGGAGGGAGGGAGGGAGAAAGAGAGAGAGAGAGAGAGAGGGGAAGACAAAAGACAACGGGTCAGCTGACTGGGGTCAAGAATCCGGAGGACTGACTGGTGTGTGTGTGTGTGTCTGTGTGTGCGCATGTGTGTGTGTATGTGTGTATATATATATGTTTGTATGTGTGTGTGTGTGTTTGTATGTGTGTGTCAGTGTTTGCATGTGACCGTATGTATGTGTGTTTGTGTGTGTATGTGTTTGTATATGTGTGTATGTATGTTATAATCTCTCAGACTTGCAGAGGTCATCAGCAGCTTTAAAAGGGTAAATTGATACACCCGGATTGGAGGTGACAGGCAGGATGATGTGATTTGGAGCCACGCCCCCTGAGGAAATGAGGTGAGAGGTGCGGTACGCTGGTGGTGATTGGCCGTGCAGTCAGTTTGTGTAAGCGGTTTTCGTAGCAGACGGCAAACAATGACAACTTTTAGCCATGCTACCCCATACGCCCTGAGGCCCCCACAGTGGAGCATCACACTGGGCTGAAGGACACAGCAAACAGACACTGATGCACTAAGCACTGAAGCCAAAGGCTGGGCGTGTTCACCCTCAAAACCCCAAACATCCATTTCAAACTCATTTATTAACTGGCATTGTGGGAGACTTTAGATTTCACATAAGCCAAACTCCGATAATTAACACTGATTATTGCTCAAAGGCAAACGGTATCCTTTCCCTAACGAACTGTATTTTGAGCTTGATGCAGAACTGATCGCTTGACAAAGCAAGAGGCCATCCTAGGACTTAGAACTCTCACAGAGAAAAAGTAAGAACCATTCATTTGGACGGTGGCAGAAGCAGCCTTTTTTTTACCACAAGCTTTGCCGCAGAGGTGCCCAGGCCCATTCCTAACACAAGCAAGCAACTACAGTGTTGCTCAGGCGAAGGTATTGTTTTGTGTGTCAAACATTAGTGAAATAGGGCTCTGCTTGGCCTTTTTCCACTGCAGTTAGAGAATGGATGGCTGGATGGACATTAGTAAAATACATTTTCATGTAAAGAAAGCAAACATTAGTTTATAGTTGCTGCACGGGGCCTAGGTTTAGGGTTCACAGACTAAGATAAACCAGGTCCTGGCACAGAGGAGACACTGAGAAGGATCTCGTTATCTCTAAATACTCCCAATGTGTTTTATAGCAAGCTCAGCTCTGCTGGAGAGCTGGAGGGTGGGAGGACCGGAGGACTGGAGGGCAGGAGGGCTGGAGAGCTGGGGGACAGGGGGCCTGGGGGGCTGGGGGAGCCATCGCAGGGAGCAGTGCTTGTGCGAGCCTCTCTCAGCGCTGGTGATTAATATGCAGACGGGGTGTGCTCAGGCCGAGACAGAGGCAGGCCTCGGCCGAATCCCCGGGACCAGCTGGGACAGATAAGAGCCTGTATCCCCCCCCCCCCTTCAGCTCCAGACGACCGCAGTAACACCCCCCGCATGGAGCACGGCTCTGCAGACCTCAGGGGGGGGCATACGGAATCCGTACAGAATCTGTTTCTGTGCTTTATCTGTTAAAAGCGTAAAAAAAACAGCAGGCAGGGACTGGACTAGTTACAGGTTTGCATGGAGTCATTGTTTTAATGGCTTTTGATGGCACAGAATCTGGCATCGTACACTGACATTACGCCTGCTGTGTGGAACACGCATTGACTGCACCAGTTAAATTTGGATAGAGGCGTCCAAATCAAAGAAGGGATAATCAATACCCCGAGCTGAAGGGGCAGTATTGGTACGGGGCGGGGGCATTAGCAGCAATGACTGGCTAAGGGGCTAAAGCTAAGAACCATCCACACTGTGGGGGCTGCAGCGTCGCCCTGGTGACCGTATCTGCACCCACTGACCCTGCACACAGAGATCACATGTCCAGGTATCTCGCAGGGCTCTCCAATCAGCCGCAGGAAAGGCCAGGGGTCGCCGAAACAGTGCGGCTGACTAACCCCGGTGGGTGTTTGTGATGACGGTGTGAAAATGCTGATAAGTTGAGCGTGAGATAACGATGACAAGACACCGTACAGGCAAGCGACTCCGCACAGGATGGTGTGCCGCTGCGGGACTTCCTGACCTTATTCTGCGATTGACGGATTATTTACGGTAGCTGCTTCACGCATGCGCGCCATCACGTGGAGTACATGTTAGGTGGACACTCGGAGGTTGCCGGCTTGTGTCCCAGGGGCAGGGGCACAGCCGTTGTATCCTTTGAGCAAAGTGCTTTAGCCAGTTTGCTTCAGGATAGATCCAGCAGTACACATGCATGTGGGAAAGAGTGTAAGTTGGCCTAGTCGCTCCAGATAAGCGCGACGGTTAAATCCCTCAGTGTGCTGTAGTGCATAAACGCACTGTTATGTATAAATGTCAGCTGAAGCGTTCTGACTCTGGAGGGGTGGGGGGTTGTACAGAACACAGTGGGGGGGGAGGGGTGGGCGGGGGTTGTGCAGAACACAGCGGGGGGGGGGGGGGGTTGTGTAGAACACAGCGATGATGACTATGATGCGATGCGACCCCGCCGAAGGCAGGCTCCTTCCTCGCGCTAACCCGTGGCTCTCCGCGGGGTCAGCTCCCGCCGGGCCTCCTCACCTTGGCCACTTTGTGATTGGCTGCCGTCTCGTGTGAGGTATTCTTCAGCCCGTCCTTCAGCTGCGTGATGAACTGGTCGTATCCCTCCGCGCCCGACACGTCCACCTTCTCCAGGCAGGCGGACAGCATCTGCTGGGCCTGGGGGGGGGGGGAGAGGAGGGATACGGGTTACCGACAGGCCGTCATCCGCCAGATCAGAGATCAGGAGCGTGTCATTCACAGCAAGCTGCAGCACCGGCGCGCGTAAACATCAGAAACACAAAAACACCGTCGCGAAAAGAGTCGCTCCCAGCTGGTGGAACGTCACGAGCGAATGAGCTTCGCCAGTCATCGTGAGCAACCAACCAATCGGACGTGAACGCTCTACCATGGCTTTAACTTTGGGCCAGAGGATGAGTACAAAATCTAATTCACCCCCCCATGAATTATTCATCTTTTCATTTACTACATCCCCTTCCATTTTTTTGGTTTATTACACTAATAAGCTCTTTTGTGCCATTGTCACCGTAGTTATGATTTGATTTTCCATGGAAGAATGGTTACTCAGTAACCCCTCAAAGACAAAACCACACACAGAGAAGCACTGGGCCCACCGACAGCTTCAGGGCAGAATCCACAGGACAGTCCACAGCAAAAACAAGCAGAGATTTCATTTCCTAAGTAAACACTTCTGTAAAAGGTGAAATACTACTCAAACAGCCTACGCTGTAAAAATAAAAAGCCATTTTCACACTCTTAGCCAAAAGGCAGAATAAAAATATTCTATACCGCTAAAATAAATATAAAAAATCGAAAAAAACAGTGATAAAGAAAACATAAATTTTACTCTAAATGCACAAAGCTAAAAAATAACCATGACATATGCATTTGCTCTGTCTGCAGAATGAGGGAGGAGATGGTATTTCGGAATAGTCTCCTTTCTGTACAATCTGAAAATGAACAAGCTTGCAGTCCAACCAGGAAAAGGACTCACATTTTACCCACCAAGAGCTTCAGGGGAGCCTCTGCTGTCCTAAGAAATTAATGAATTCCTTGATCATACACAGAACAAGAAATCTTTCGTTTAAACGCAGACTCCTTCACTACGTGGATTTCTTCACATGCATATAACATGTTTATTTAATGCGGTCTGTGGGCTGTAGACATCATTTATATGCAGTCAGAATGCATGCGTCCCGCGAGTTATGTAAATGTGTGCTTCTGACCTCACTTGTTATTGTTGCTTTAGCAAGTAGAGCACAATGACTGGGAGACAGTATGCTGGGATGACAGAAAGGTCAACATGTCCCTTAAATTATTGTAGTTTAGACTGAGGTGAGACTGATGGCACATCTGGCCTATTTCTTAGTGTTTCAAATTGAAAATGAAAACGAATATTTGATATTATTATAGTGAAAATGACACTTTGAACAGTACTGTGGCACGCACGGCTGGCTTGTTATGCCTGTTAGTACGTAAAACAGTCTTTTCTTACAGCTCCACGCGGGTTAACAGCTCATCTGGCATGTACTGTAGACCAGCAGCACACCTTATGGTTCCCCTCACTTCCCCCAGCCCACCGTAATCCCTGATTACACAACACACACTCTTCAGCTGGAGTGACATAACGGACTCCCACCGGCCACAAAGCCTCCTGCCTTCTCAAACGCACAAGGGAGAAGACCCGGGGGCATTCTTTTCTGAATGTTAAGTTTGTGTTCTCTATAACATTGTGAAATTTGAACATTTTTTTTAGGTGGAGGCTTCAAATAAGCCCACTTGGGTTTTCTGCCTCTCCTTGCACTGTATAGGCTATTATTTGTTATCTTTGTCATTTTTTGTGTATTTAAAAAAAATAAAATAAAACTAAACTGAAACTAAACACAGAAATTGAGATTCTCCGGACTGATGCTATCTACCCAACCAACAATATTGGAATGCTGATCGGAAATCAATACTGAATGTCTAGCCTTTATCATCAAAATCAACAGCCCAAGCAGTACATTTGTGTCCGCGCAGAAAAATATTTGCGAATAAATCTCAGAGCTCAAGAGGTAGTTTCAACAATTTCATTGTTTTTAAGGACAACTAATGAAAGAGCAGGATGGTGTAAATCCTTAACCTGCATGTCCAATCACTTTCACTGCATCCCGTTATCCTGACTCAATTAATGAGTCTAATTCAAAGACCATTCAAGCGCCAACACTAAGCGGGATCTGTAATGAGGTGTCTACACTGTGGGTTTGTATGCAAATGCAAACAAACATTTCAGACAGTCCTGCTCAGGCAGTTATCATCAGATGTCAAATATAACCGTGTGATATCAATTTGTAATTTGCAGCAACAGCATAATAAGTAGCGAATGTGGACATGAGTGCAGAAATTGGCTCCAGCAGCAAGCGTTGATAATGAAAACAAGCTTTCCAAACTGTCAAAGGTTCCACTAAAGTGACAAGACTGTGTGTGCCAAGGGTCAGCTTACTTTATCCAAAAGATATTTCAGTAAGAAAGCATTTCCTGTGCAAATTTCATAAATTGCATAAATCCACCATGTTAGCCATTGAAAGTATTTGGGGGATTTCCAATTCATATAAAAAGCCTTGACATCTGAAAGAGAGGACACTTGTTGTTTTCTAAGAGGCAGTTGAACTAGTCAAGATGGCCTCTATCGCCACAATCACCAGATTTACAGAATATTGCCAGATTATAATGTTAGATTGTTGTCATACGAATACCGGATAATTACAAAAACCATTGAAACCATTTGTGCCACTAAAGGTCTTACCATAGTAATCCTGCGCAGCTGTATTAACTCTCCTAAAATAAACTGCCCAAAACAAAATCGTGAATATCCGTCTAGCCGTCTATCCGTCAGGAAACCTGACCCAATTAAAGAAGCTGTTAATATTTGCTGATCTTGGCTGCACTGCATCACTTTCAAGTGAAATTATTTGGATGGATGATTCAGCCTGAACGCGCGGGCGGGGCAGCCCGAACGCTCGCGGGGCAGCCTGAACATGCTGGGGACAGCCTGAACACACGCAGCACAGTCTGAACACACACGGGACAGCCTGAACGTGCGTGGGACAGCCTGAACACACTACCTGATAATACGGAAACCTGAACTGTGCCTAGGTACCATGAACACCATGCGGCAGCTGAAACTCTCCTAAAAACCTGAACACCGTGGTGCGTCCTGAACACACCCGAAGAAGCTGAATACTACTTGGCTGCGATGACTAGCTGAAATTATTGGGGGACAGCCTGAACCCTCGCGGGGGACAGCCTGAACACACTGGGGACAGCCTGAACACACTGGGGACAGCCTGAACACGCGGGAGACAGCCTGAACACGCTGGGGACAGCCTGAACCCTCGCGGGACAGCCTGAACACGCTGGGGACAGCCTGAACCCTCGCGGGACAGCCTGAACACGCGGGAGACAGCCTGAACACGCGGGAGACAGCCTGAACACGCGGGAGACAGCCTGAACGCGCGTGGGACAGCCTGAACGCGCGTGGGACAGCCTGAACGCACACGGGACAGCCCGAATGCGTGCAGGACAGCCGCTTCCAGTGCTCCTCCAGCCATCGGCTCTGTCCTTAAGAAACGGGCGCGGTGAGGACCAGGGACCGGTGGGTCTCCTGTGGGTACCGCTCGGTTCTCAGGGCCTGTTTCAACACTTGTTTAATCACAAAGCCTGCGAAGATTACAGGACCCATAAAAATAACTCTCTCTTTTCTATTTTAGGACAGCACACATGACCCCTCCGTGAACGTGCAATCCATTAGCACACGCTCAACGCCGTCTGTGCTGCTCCGGCAGAGGGGGGTTCCTCACGGGCTGGGGGTTTACTCTGCGGATTTGGGCTAAGTCTCTGGAACGACGCGTCAGTATGCATTCTAAACGCCGTATTCCAGAAGACGCATGACTGAGTGTGTGTTTCACGAGCACAGGAAAGGTTACAGCCGCCGAACATAAGCTCTGCCTCTGAAGAACTAATGCATCGGCATTAACACACGGGAACTCCGTGACCTGAAAGGGTCACACGGAGAAGTTAAATGAGGGCACCCCCCTTAATGCACTGACTACTTATCAATACCCATGAAAAGTTAATTCCTCCAATACATGTTTAAGCCACAGAATAACAACAACAAAAAGAACAGCCATAAGGCACTGTTAATTTCACATGAATGCACTTTATGAAAGAAAATTCCAGCTTCAACCAATCACTTACACAGCCAGTAGGGCTATAATGATAAGTAACTGACCTCTCGTCTTCGACAGAATAGGCCTGCTTCTTTATTTCTCTTCAAATACAACAACTACGATATAGGCTAATCTAAACAAACATATAAAATAATAAGTTAACAAAATTAAGTAATTAAAATTAGAATTATTTTAGATGAAAATAAAGACAAACGTTTTTTATGAAAACGTAAACAGTTTTCATAAAATGCCATTGTCCACTTTGAAATAATAATCAACATCTCGTATTCAAAAACGATAGCAGGGTACTTCTGTATTTCTCTTCGAACATGAGAAATAATAAAAGGTTTAAAATCCAAACAAGTGTAAATTAATAAATAAACAAATTTAACACAATTTAGGATTTTATTTCTTTAAGATGAAAAAGCACACATTGGTCTTTTTCCTGCACGACCAGAAACGATAGGCCTATAAAAAACAAAGGATTCCCCAACATTAACCACAGAGCAGGAGTGGTCGCACTACTTCCTCATGTTCTGCAGTGTTCTTATTCAGCCCTGACATGTTGTGAAAGGAGTGCACTGTGAAGGGAACCTCTTCACCATGATTCAGCATCTCCAGCCTGTTGGCCACTCCAGCGCTAGCAGTCAGGAGTGGGAATGTTATTTTACACGCCCCGTCCGTATTTCGTTGTGTCATTCCAGGGTGCCCCCCCCCAAATCCCGCCCCCCCGCCACTCACCTCCGTGACGGGCAGCTCCAGCTGGACCACATCCTCCTCAGACTTGGGGGACGTCGGCCTGGAGCCGGCGTGTCGTCACGAACAGGACCTTGTCCTCCTGGCCCGGGAGTCTGCCCGACAGGACCTGCCAGGCGGAAACAGGGCCAACGCACGCGCCCTCCAGGTTTGGCTGGAACACAGGGCCAAACGTCAGCCTGCGCTCGCTCACTCTCCCGCTCGCTCACTCTCCCGCCCGCCCGCTCACTCACTCGCTCACCCTCTCACTCACTCGCTCGCCCGCCCGCTCGATCACTCACTCACTCACTCACTCGCCCGCCCGCTCGCTCACCCTCTCACTCACTCGCTCGCCCGCCCGCTCACTCACTCACTCGCCCGCTCACTCTCAGAAGGGAGGGAAACTCCCTGAGATACCGCGCGCGGAGAACATTCCACAGCGTCAGCCAGGTTCACCACACAGACAATAATCTCTTTCATTTCATTCAACAAAAAAAAGGTAATTTTTTTATATCCAAAACATTTTTTTGCCCTGGTTTGTCTGCATTTTCTGCATCATATGGAGAAACTGGAGACTTGGCTGTGAGGCAGGCAGTACAGCAGATGATTTAAGTGCCTGGAGAACACAAAGGCATGGCAGAGCTCACTGCAGCAGCTCTCCTCCACGTTACAGGCCAAGCAGGTATCACTGCGAACACTTTTATGGGTGCCATTGAGGCAATTCTCCACAATCATTTACTTTGCTTTTCATAAACTACATGGCACCCTTTTGATTTTACTGCCTTCACTTCTGAAGAGAGTATTTACTTTCAGTTTTGATTTCAGATGACATTACACATTTCCCACACCCTGTCTTTGGGATTATGCATAAAGACACTGATGTAAAACTTATGTTAATGTTGGAAATGAGCCTATATTCTGACTGCAGTGATACCAAATAAAGTACTCTTATTTGTAACAAAGGAAAACTAAATCCATTCCAGGCCAGTCCAAACCCCAGTCTTAAACATACAGGGTTGAGTTATGATAACCAAATCTGAAGGAGCCCAACCTCTACTGTCCACTAACAAGACAGTGAAGAGATTTTCATTAACATCAGCTGTGTGGTGCCATGACTGAATGAATGCTCTCACACTGGACCCTTCATGAAGTGTTACGCAGAGTATGACGTACTGGAAGAACTACAGCTACTTAAGGCAAGTTTACCTAATGAAGCATTGCACACGCTGCCTCATAGGGAAAAAGGCCATTTTGCTCTCATTTACAAAAACTGCCTGACTGCACCAGGTCACAATGGTCCACTTTAGCACTACTTCACAAAACACACAGTTCCCCAATATCATCGTATTCCAGTGGAGTGCATGTTAATAAACTTAATGCGTGTCAGAAAACTACAGGGAAATACTAAAGTCCAGATGATGCAAATTAAAATTATTTTATTTGTCAAACATACTGTACGAGTACACAAGCAAGTACAAACTTTGCTGCATTTTCATCAGACCGGCTTTCTCAAAACAATATGATACATTTGCATAAATCTGTCACTCAAAGTACTGCTCTACCAAGCAGATGAATAGCCAGCAGCACAGGTGAACTGGGCTTCATGACCTTTTGCGAGACCTTGGTTATTGTGAGTCACAGGTCATTCTAGATCTAGGACATGTGAATTTGACTACAGCACCTGAGCGTGCATTGCTAGCATGCTGCTAACTCTGTCTGGCTCCTGTGCTGAACTCCTGTAGGCCTCTCATGCACCAATGTGAGCATTGCTTGGCTCCGCCCCCATTCACCATGTGACTCGACCGCAAGGTAGCAGGTGTTCACATTGCACGCGCTACCCTAAAGCGCGTAAACAAAATACTAAAGGCGTCAAAACGTGTAGAAGGGAAATGTGAAGTGCGCCCAAGGTAATTACGTGCACCAGTAACAGCCCTGCCGGGCTTCCATTTGAGTGGCCCAACGGCTCCTCTGCCTCCCAAAGCTCTGAACACACTTCTCCTCTGCCGGTAAACACTTACAGACCCTTAAAACCAAGGTACTCGCTGTGCCTCTTTCCAACTTTGATAAAGGCAATTTCTACAAGTCCTGCTACAGGAATGGTCTGTATATGATGTCGTTTTTTTCCCCCTAAATTATGGGATGCCGCTGCTTAGCGTGAGAGGAAATCTGAATGGATTTTCTCAGGGTAGAATCTCCCAGCTTCTTCTGGAGAAGTCATTTCACAGCACATTCCACGCCGGAGCGCTCTAACTGGCGTTACGGGGGTTGGGGGGGGGGGGGGGGGGGGGGGGCCCCGGAGCGGGGGCGGGCCACAGCTGGCGAGCCGCTCCAGCTTCCACAAGGGGGCGGAGTGCAAAGATGGGAGCGCGCGAGTCTCCTCCGGGGTTTAGGTCAGGCTGCTCAGCTAAAAGACGGGCGGGGAGCACTGCTTCTGGTGCTGTCCACCCACCGACC
The DNA here is from genome assembly GCF_018555375.3 of Anguilla rostrata. Classification (NCBI taxonomy): domain Eukaryota; kingdom Metazoa; phylum Chordata; class Actinopteri; order Anguilliformes; family Anguillidae; genus Anguilla; species Anguilla rostrata. The sequence continues at coordinate 4,605,478 of NC_057950.1, read as the reverse complement.
ATCACACAGCCCTGTGACCACAGCAAAACTGCCATTATACTGGACGTACAACACGCATCAGTACACCATGTGAGCAGCCAACGTGAGCTCACTATTCCGCATGCCTGTGAAGGCAGCTTCAGGGGGTTAATGCGCCCCCGGGCCGCCCCAAAGAAAACCCTCCCCCTTCGGTGTTGTAACTACAGTGGGTTGGCATGGAAACACGCAATGACGACAATAGCATCTTCCTTGTTCTCTCAATGCCCAAAAGTAAAGTTAATAAATCCGGTCTTGTGAGTGACAGCTTTCAGCAGACACCCTCTCTCCAGCATGGCACACCTACAGCTTGAGCTGTTCCAGATATGATAGTACTGGGGGGAATCCAGCATCCCTGCTGCAACTGCTAAAGTATTCACTGATCGCTCAACCCAGCAACTTCACAACTGAGAGTGCTTTAAAGCACTCAGGCCCCAGTCAGGGAAATGGCATCAGTACCAGCCAAGTTTCACCATTCAGTCCACCGGAGGCAGTAGGCCAGGAAGGGGGGTATGCACCAACACTAACAAGGAAAATGCAGAATCTTCAGCCATTTTGTGGTTTTTTTTTTTTTTTTTTTTAAAGCCCTGAATCCAGCAGAACCTTCCCATGTGCAACTGAAGCACGCGGCGTTCCGTCCCTGCTCTGCAATAGTGCTGAGAGAGTACGCCTGGGGTTCTGAGACTTCAGACGACGTCCCACCCCGGCTCCTCACGTACCCCCCTCCCTTGGCCGGTAAGTTTATTAAAAATCCATTTCACTTTGACCCACCGAATGAAAGGCTGTAATTACCCAAATCCTTGGAGGACCTGGCCATGTAGTCAGGCAACCGGAGTCAACCGTGTCACACTCGTGAAAACACGAGCGGAGAACTCGCTGTCAAACAGAACAAGGTATGTTTGTGCTCCAGAATGGTCAGCAAGCTTGCTTGCGCGGAGTACATCAAGCCAAACACGACTGCACTTCCAAAGACCTTCAACGGAGGGCTTTGAAAAATTAATGCCAGGCCCCTGTTCGACAAATATAGACATATTACATCATGGTAAACTCTGTACCTGTTTTACAGAATTCTATAGGTGCCCTTGAATGACTTTGTTCGGACAGATAAAGACCGGCTGAAAGACATTTGGTATAAGGATGTGACCTCCATGCATACAGATTTTCCATATTTCAACGTAGGCCGTCGGCTTTCTGCAGTTATACCTGCCAAGAAACAGCACCCACAAAACAGAAGCCACTGCCAGTTTATTACAACTTATTTTTCTGAACAGTTACTAAAGAGGCTATGCTGCCAAGTGAACTGTGAAAAAATTACCCGCTGCACCAAATAAACTGTGATAACTAATCGGTACGATCGCAAATACAGTTCGCAATTCCAACCTGAAAACAAATAAAGGCACAAAGTTACTGACAGCTGATTTCAGCATGCTTTCCAAGCAGCCAGAACACGCCAGACCACAGGGATCTCCTAAACACATGTGATTCCCGTTTGAAGTGGTGATATCTGAGGATCTCTCCTGTCTTGAGAGAGAGCGAACAGAAATGGGAACACCAGAGACTGGAGAATCTCCTAAAGCTTCACCAGTACAATAGACAAAGGGAGAGCACCCACATTCATAGAATCTTCTCCACCATCTGAAAATGTTTAATTGTCACGTCAATGCCAACTCCGAGCCCTCCAGATCAATTCATCTACCTTCCTGAAAACATTAACTAAATCCATCAGGCTACTCACACTTCAGTGTGAGGGAAGCAAAGCAGAATTCTGCTTTTGATGGTCTGCATATGACATCAGAGGGGGTCTTTCATTCAGGACATTTTTGATACCCCCTTGGAGCAATACACCATCCACCTCATGACATCCCCTGATACACCTTAATGACTGTCTAGGATTCAAATTGCATGCAGTAGAGAATTCGTACAACTGCATAAAGAATTAAATTGAGCAAATTAACATTTGACATTGTATAACAGTTCAGTTTTCATTAACTGTTTAAGTGTTACTGTAAATAAATATGGGATGAACTTTAGTCTTCGCTGTCCTTGATGAAACGGAGGCACAGAACCCACAATGGATTGTAAATAAAATTACATTTTCCACTTTATACTGTAGTCAATTTAAATATTGGTCAAATGAGACTGTAATGTGAGCTGGGTGGCTAGAGTAAAGTGCGAAAAATAAACTAATGTCTGTTCCCGTTTCCCCGAGTACAATGTGTATTCAGTTATAAAATTCGTTCGCATGTCACTGCATTTCAAAGATGGCAGCTCAACCAATATTTACGCTGAATTCAATATACGATACAATGTGAACAAAACAACAGAACCAAGTTAACCTGCTGTCTTAATGAATTTAGTGGCAAATAGCCATAAGATAGCTAGTACAGCTAAGTTCTAGTTATGTTCGCATGCCGGGGAACATGCCTTATTCGATATCCAAGCTAGCTAGTTTATTCGGCTAGCTAAGCAACCCCGAGACAATCAAGCAGACACTCAAATACTAGCAAGGGTTAGCAAGCCTGTTCCACTAATGACAACTTACCTATCGCAACCTACATTTCAAGTCCAAGAAACGGAGAAGAACTGACAGTGACACATCAATCATAACTCGAGGCTTGAGACCGGCCTTTTAGCTAACCTGTTAGCTTGCTAACTAATAGGGCCTGTTAGCTAGCAGGCTAACGCTAGCTACTTAGCTAGCCATCTCACGAGTGTGCACACTTCATCGAGCGCTGATCCAGTTAGTTAGATAGGCAACCACACCATGAAAACATGTTTCAGTTTCTTGTAGCTAGATACAGCTAACGTAACATAATAGCAGGTAGCTAGACAACATTAAGGACCTAGTCTGCGTATGATAGGAAGCTAGTTGGCTCACTAGCAATAAACATAATGCATATTAGAATAGCTAGCATCAACTAGCTCACGCACGTAGCTAATATTTTTACATTATGAACCGCGAAACGGCTAGCGCTAGTTAGAACACTTCTGACCGATTGACTAGCCATTAGGCTACCCATTTAAGGTAAAGTTAGCTAGCTGGCTATTGAGTTATAGCCTGTGGACAAGGCAAGAGTGATCAATCGATATCGTTTTGTTTTGCGAGGTGATTTGGTAACGTTAGCGAACCGGCTAAGAAAACCCATAGCAATCATGGGTCTCTAGCCCGAAAAAGAACACAACCACAACAGGCCTGAAATAACAGTCTGTACAAGAAACTGTGTTATGTTTATAGCCTTTATCCCCTCCTTTCCATGACCGTGTTCTGACACTGCACCGATCCGCCAATCAGTCGTTCCACAGGGCGGAAACTCACCGTGCAAAGCCGAGGCCTGGAGTATGGCCCCTGAAGTGCCGTCGATGACTTTGATACTGCCCCGGCTTGTTACGGCCAGGATAGCGTTGAGGGCCGGGTGATAGGTGAGGCTGCGCAGGCCCTCCTCGTCGCAACGTAGACAACCGTCTCTCAGTACAATCCAGTCTGAGGAGGTGGACGAGCAGGAGCCCGGCGAGGCCGCGGCCGCCATCTTTCTTTAATGTTCCCTTCCCCGCTCTCTTTTTTTAGGGAGATCCGATGTTACAAGTCGGTGTAAAAAGATAGAAAACTGAATCCCAAACTACCGCTGTACTACCACTGCTGGGTCTCCTTCTGCGGCTACTGCTCCTCCTCCCGTTACCGCACCAGCTGCTATTCACCATCAGTGTTGAGGAAGCTGAGGGCTCCGCTCTCCGGCAGATACATGTCAGATACACGGAACTAGCGTAGTACCATTTTTTCTAACTCCACACCACTAGGGGCACTGCGCTGCTGGTGTTACAGTATTGAAACTCTCAACGTCATTACTTGAAGTCACTGAACAGACGTTCTTAATTGAGCATGATTTAAAAGCAAACTGATAATATGCCGCACCTGTTCCTACAAAATAAAAGGTAAACTATTGTTGTGTAAATTTGTAATTCAGTACTTAGTTTGCTAGCAACGCAGATATCTAGCTTGTTTGGAACAAGGGGGTTAAACGTCTTGTCAGGTAATATAAGATCTTTGTCTACATTTCTCTGAAATTGTTTAAACGTGAATTGCACATATTTAAGTGATATTCTCAACAGATCTGTAATTAGATTCTTTCATTTTCTAACTGTTCTTCATCTCACTGTCAATACAAGACTTCTCATCTCTTTCTGGTTTTATTATTATTATTGCACATTTCTCGATTTTTGGGTGTTATATTCAGATCTGTATCATCTAGATTGGTATTCCCCAAGGCTCTATTTGAGAAGGTCCATGACAGTTTTCTTTCAATGTTCTCTGGGTCGTCATTGCTTGCTGTTTTGTGCAGATGACTGTGCAGTTATATCTATTTTCCATCAACATTTTCTGATGTTATATTTTTTTCCTCATTAATATTCTGCATGAATATACTTAATCCTTGACCTAACCATTGCATTTGAGCTTTTGCTTTCTTACACCCTTCTGTTTACTGGAGGTTGTTGTATGTGGTGGCTCAATACCTTTCTTCACCCAAATTTCTTTCATTTGCTATATTTGGCTCATTTCTAACATTAAATTCCGTATTCTATCCTCATTTTGCACTGAATATTGAGTTTGCATGTTGTCCAATAGCTGCTTGACTCTTTGTTTTGTTTCTCCATTAATTCCATTGATTGGCAGACCAAGTGCATTTCAATGCTTCAATTTCTGTCTTCTAAGGTTTTAATATTCTGTTAAATTTTTTCATTGGGGGTAGGGAGAGGTTGGTGAACAGTTAACAATCTAGCATACAAACAAGACTTTTGTTTCTAGTTAATTACCAAAAAAACACCCTAATTTTTATTATAGTCTTCAATATTCAGTTTAATTTAGATTGATCACTGTTCTGAAATCAAAAATATTTTAAAAAGCTGTCAGTGTCTCTCTGTAAGGGCCAGAATTGCATACAATAGATAGTTTTATTTTACCAGAATCTTGCATATGTAGATGTACACCATTAAAACATCAATGATATAAAAGCCATATAAAACAAAATAAAGACACCAAAATTTAGTAGACAATGTTTATTTTCAACTTGAACTGCCTATTTCTAACCCAGGCTGGAATTCATAAATTAAGAGTAAGATAGTGTCAGGATGCTGAAAAAGGAAACATAATGAAACGTATATCACAATTATTACAACTCTCAAACTCCTCTTCCCTCAAAAAAAAAAAAAAAAAGTTCAAAAATTCTGGTATTCTTCCTTATTTCTCTTGGTAAAAAGGTGATAAATCCACAATGAAACATTTGGCACCACGCTCCAAATGAGGATAACCTAGTAAAAACAAGAGTTTAAAATGGCCACTTTCGGTTTCTGCTTTGCCCGATTATACCTGTGAACACATCAGCATCAACGTAACAAAACAAGAGTCTTGTTCTTTTCAGGAGGCAAACTGCAAGGGCAAGCAGTTTTACTGAGAAAGCTGAAAACTAAGGGGCTTTTAAATAAATCCTAGTTTGATGGTGCACTGAATACAAAGGTCATGGCTAAATTTAATTACATTGACTTCACATACACTATATGACCTCTTGTTAATCATGATCATAAAACGGGTATAAAAAAATCTATATATTTCCTTTTGTAGGTGGTGTGGATCTTCTTGTGTCCTTCATTATGGTTCTAACTGCCAATGTCCACTTAGAGTTCCAGACCATTCTGCTGTCCAATCAGACGCCAGTATAGAGAGACAGGAAGTAAATGTATAGAAGAAAAATGGGGTATATGAGGAGTGGTTTCTTCGTTTTGAATTCATCCCCCACCAGCAGAGAGGCCGCACTGTAAGCAGCCCAGAACACTCCAAAAAGCTGGAAAATATAAAAATAAAATGTCACTAAAAATACACACAAAATACAAAAGGTCACATCATACAATACATAACATGGGTGTTGAATAAGTAAAGAACATTCAATGTCCATCTTATGTTTAGCCTTCTCAATGATATCATTTTCCAATAATGAAAATAATTAATAGTTTAGGATACCAATACCAATGGTAAATATTACTTGTCACCTTTTAACTAACAACATTTTGAAACTGTACTAGAGTGATAATAGCTGTATATTCCCATTCCATTTTAACAATACAAATGTATTTAGCAGAATTTACAATGTCCAAGTTTACCTTGAATAGTGTAGAGGCAACTTCAAAAGCCTTTATTACCAAAAGCAAGGGAGCTATGACAATGAGAGGAAGCAAAGAATATCCAATCACTCCAAGAACTTGTCCATATGAAACCTACAAAGAAGGTACACAGGATTAGTCAATGCACATAAACCTATCATTTAAAAGATAAAAATCAAGTTGTAAAAAATGTTTTCTATACACAGACTTTAGTCACTGAAATTTTAATTCCACTATTGCCACTTTTTAATCTTGGTTGAAATGGCAGAAGGAACAACATTAACAGCTCAGTAAAGGCTGCTGCAAATATTTCGCTCTTGCTCGTCTTAAAAATTCCACTTACTTCCCCACCAAGAACTCGTGCCAGCAGAAAGATTGTCAGAGAACCAAATATCCAAATGGTGATAATCCAAGATACCACCTTGACAAAAAAACAACAGTGTCACTCGAGAAGCACACTTTCATAAGTCACAGTATTTTTAAAAATAAAGGAAATGGTTGTTTTGAAAACTAAACCAATGTCTGCCACTTCACTGAAAACTGGATGTATTGGGAAAAAAAGTTTTCTGTGGGGGCACATTGATTAACACAGAATACAATATTAGTGTGCATAGGCAAGGTGGTTTAAAACCACTTCACTGAAGCAAACTTCCGGTGGAGAAAATGCCTTAGAAACCGGTTGGGGCACACTTTTTAGCACAGGTGTGGCTTCCATTCTACACTATTATGACAACCGGACATTCAGACATTGTTCATTTGCACAAAAGGTATTGTGTTCGGGTTTTTTTTTTTTTAATTTTTCTGAAAGCAACATCACACTAAAATGTAACTAAATTTAATCATAACTAGGCTTGGCAATGTTTCTTTCCACCAAAGAAATATTGAAAAATTATCCCACTGGTGAAACAATATGGAGCTTGCAAACATTATGACATTTTTATTTTTTTTTGAATATTTTCTTCTTTATGCTTGTATGGTGAATATGCAATGAGGCTTGGACTCATAAATAAACATTAAATATTCCAATAAACAAACTAACAAAGGAATTAGTACTACAATTTGTTTGAAAGATAGGTTTACTGTAAAGCACTTTGAGCATACGAAAAAGTGCTATATAAATGCAATGATTTACTCATTCATATCCAAAAGAAATTATGAATAAAATCTGCTGACATTTTTGTTCATAATTTTATGTGTCTGGTGTTTCCCTCTCCAGCAGTGAATATTAGCCCAGAGCACTGCTGGAAAAAATTGATCCCTTTCAAAGCATCCGGTCCTTCAACCTCCCAATGAAAGAAGGTGTGCAATTTTTTTTTTTTTAATTAACAAAATTGTTTGAATGTGTAATGTATACATAAATGACACACGTTAAATGTGCAGATGACAAGTTCCCTCTGGTAAAATCCCCACAGAATGTAGCACATTCATTCACTCCACCCTGCCTGATCTAGCACACAGAGCCGCAGATGGAGCGGGCAGAGGCAGCCAGGCGTCTCACCCTGAACTGGCCGTAGATGGAGATCATGGAGAACAGCAGCACGACGGCCAGGGGCCCCCAGAAGTCGGGGTTGTCTCGCACGACTTGCCGGTTGAACCCCAGAGAAGGCATTGGCATCAGAACACATCGGATCTTGTAGTAGATGTCCTTCAGGTCAATGTCAAGCTCCTCTCTTTCAATGCAAGCAAAGAGAACAGAAGGGTCATACTCAGATTTAAATTGCATGGGAGTGGGTACAGATGCTCCAGAGTACGTAAGGCAATTTAGCACCATTTAGGTACATTCAGAATTATAATGTTAAAAGTTTTATTGATCTTAAAAGGGAGCCCAAATCTTGTTCGAGCAGTTAATCAGCATTCATTACGTTTTTCAAATAACAGATATACACACAACAAGGGCTTGTTGTCTTCCGGATCATCTTCCTCAACTTCCAGCAGCCAGCCATAACCACGCTGTCTCAGGAACGTGGTCGCATATGCATCTTTACCGGAGTCCGCACCCATGTTGAGTTTGACATCGGGCGCCTCAATTGTTCCACTAAGCTCTGTAGAGGGGGCAACGGTAATCATTTTATAGCACAGAAACATTTCAGTGCAACTTAGTCAACAACGTAAGCCCCAGAAGAAACGTATCAGTAATAATGTAATGCCTTACTAAATGGGGACGGGATAGTACGTTTCAGGCATTATAGACACAACATTCTATGATTTTCCGTGTAGTGTTAGCAGCCACATACTCAAAAAATAGTCATATGGCATATCTGTACTGTTTATAAGCCTCGTGTCTTGTATTTCTTCAATTTGTTGACTGGCTAAAGTTTTCTTCATGAGTCCACATTATCTGATGCACTTGATATAGACGTCCTATATAATTACAGCAAGATAACTAGCGTTACACTACTGTAAATAAGTAACAACAATGCAGCTAGCTAATAAGCTAACGTTATGTATAGCTGCGATCCAGGTAGCCATCTGTCAAAATGATCTGTCAGGATATAAAATAAGGATTATGACACGCCTCGGTTTCATAAAAACCACGGGACCTAACTAACCTTTTACGGAAATTCAATAACAAAGCAAGTAAATACCTAGACAGTTAAAAGCTCATCTGATAAGAGAATTCATAACAACAGCAGATAACAATTCTCTTGTCAGGGCCTATACTCTACCTTCCGCGTCAGTCGAGGAGACGAAGGTAAAATCTCCATTGGTGGGAGAGAACTGCATTGTTGTTGTGCCAGGTAGTACCTTCACTTGAAAATCACTCACATTTATATTAATTTTTACGTTCAATAATCACAAATAAAAAAAGCGGTCGCTTTTACGTTTTCACCAACTCCACCTGGAATTTATTTCATGCTGATGACGGAACCATGGGATTCGTCCACAGCGAACTAGCCTCAAAACAAGCCGTGGACAGAAAGCAGGAAGTGAAAGGGAAGCTGGGAAAGGCGACACGTCGAATGCGCTGCAGCAGTAGAAAACCTGCCCCCTAATGCCTGGACAGGGTAATGCTCGTTTGCCTCATGAACTCGCTAAACTCGTCCTACAGTGTATGGTCCAAATCAACTAGGCGTGACGCCACTTATAAATTCTAGAGCCGAGAGAGTCTGGCGCACTTGCACGCCAATCTTTTCAGTGTTTCTGAAAAAATAAAGACGACATCGGTTGTCTCTGAATGAAATAACGAGGCCGTAATTGGGACGATTTTATGAGGACAGACAGTGATTTATTTGACGTATTTTTTCCATAAAAACATGGAAATGCGTTGAATCTTGCCATTACGTTCCAGCGTCTGTTAAATAAATATATTTCACTCTCATAGCCATGCTTGGGAAATATTTAATCTCTCGCAGTTAGTGTTGCACATTTGACCAAAAAAACTATCTGCATGTTCAGGACAGGAGAATCTGCCAAGAATGATGCTCATCACTACATCGTATACATGCGTTAATCTAAATGTGTGTACAGAATCGGCACGTTAATATAACATAATGGTTAGTGGATCAATTACTAAGTAACATCTGCTCTAAGCATAAATAGAAGAGCAGAGATCTGCTTTCACAAATATAGCAAATTGTTCATGTTTACTTGCAAACACCGGATGTTAAAGACGGAACAGGAAACACCTCCAATACCTTGTGGTTCTGTGATTGGCCATGTATGACGCATTAGCCAATGTGAGCGCTTTCTGAAGGCGCAACACATTTTGCCGCTAAATATGAACAGTCCCTGTGTGCTTTGACTTTAAACGCTGACTGAAAAGAAGCGGTAAGATAGTAGCTATTATATTATTATTTTCCATGTAACTGACTCATTTAGCTATATGTTCATTTAAAACTTCAGTCTTATCTGTGTGTTTCATGATGTATGACTATGTACAAATAAACCTGCGATAATCTAGACCAACATCGTATCACCCTTTCGTGGTAAATTACAGATTTAGCTAACAAGCTAGCTATGATAGTTAACTGCTCATGATGGACTGAAACCTTTCGAACCACAAGAAAATAACATAACTGGCAAGCATGTATTTTTGCAAACTCGTCTTAACGTTAGGTGCGCGATTCATATTGCCGGTAATTTCAAAAGTTTCTTTCATTCCAAATTAACGGTCTAGTGACTTAACGCCACAGAGCTGTTGGCCATCTACGTTTAACTTTCACTACATCTGCCAAGGGTTTGCTCACGTTGCTAAGATTGCTTGGAGCAAGTTTGTACAACATTAACCAACGGAGTGTATAACACCTAACGTTAAATATCACGCGTTCAGTCCACATTTCTGTGGTTCACGTTAGCTAGACTAGTCTGGACTAACGTAGTTAGCTAGCCATTGAATGAGCTGTTCGACGTGTGTAACTAGGCGTCTAGATATCTCTGTACCTGCTTGTAATTCGCTAGTGAACGTAATATTGGTGAGTGGATGCCGTTTGTTTTCGTATTAATGGCTCATTTGCGTATGATTAATTATAGTTCACTGGACACACTTGTCTGCTAGCAAGCTAACGAATGGCTTCTGCTGTCCAACCGAGATGACTTCAGGAAGTTCAGTGTTCCACAGTTCCTCGATCCGTTTTCTGACAAGACTGACAAGAAATCAGAGTAACACATTTTACGCCTAACCCTAACTAGCGTGCTAGTTTGTATTATGTATTTTTCTTGAATTACTACACACAAGGCTTTAAATAAAGCTTATGATTATTATTACTTGTCCCAAAATTGCATTGTAACGTTTTAGACATCCCAATCGTGGTCGACATGTCTTTCTGGGTTCCAGCCTGGTTTAAACCTGGTCTAGTTGGTTTGACACTCATTTGGAGATTGTCAGGTTGGCAACAAGGTGGCTGAGATAGCTGATTCCAACTCGACTCCATCTTAGCCTGGTACCGGGAATTTCCACCATGGAAGTCTTGGCATGAGTACTTGTCAGTCGGGAGAGAAAAAAAAAGGCAACCGTTTTCTCTCACAGAGTTTCTCAGTTTTTGAGTTTTCTCTCTTGTCTGTCATCTTGAATTCTGACGCTGGATGTAGCAGCATCGATGCCATGGGGATTCAGGGGCTGTTGCAGTTCATTAAGGATGCGTCAGAACCCATCAGCGTGAGAAAGTACAAAGGCCAGACTGTGGCCGTGGACACCTACTGCTGGCTGCACAAAGGAGCCTTCTCGTGTGCTGAGAAGCTGGCAAAGGGGGAGCCGACTGACCAGTATGTTTAAAAATATTTCCTGTGCACTACCACTAGCTGCTTGTATTGTTAAAATGTATGCACAATTTGCATCTGTCCAGAGAATGGCAATATCTCTGGACATCATTGTTTAAAAAAAAAAAATAGTAATAATAATCTGAAATGTCTTCTCTTTGCAGATATGTGATGTACTGCATGAAGTTTGTTGATATGCTCTTGACCTTTGGAGTGAAGCCCATCTTGGTGTTTGACGGCTGCAATCTGCCCTCGAAGAAGGAAGTGGACACGGCTCGTCGAGAGTAAGTCGAAGCGCCACCCCTACGTGCTTAGGACGCGACGGACGGTCCCGCGCGGTGAAGCATTTGAGTCGGAAACCTGTTTACATTTTTCCTCTCAGGCGTCGGCAAGCGAACCTGCAGAAGGGCAAACAGCTTCTGAGAGAAGGGAAGATCTCGGCGGCGCGAGATTGCTTCACACGCTGCATCAACGTAACTCCGGCCATGGCCCGCGAGGTCATCAAGGTAACCGCACTGCCACTTGTCCTGTCGGTCTGTTGCCTGGAGGTCTTTGACAAAAGGCTGGCCCAACGTGTTATAGCCTATGTGCCGTGAATCAACTCTGCGGTCTTTACCAAGCGGTAAAGTGTGGCAGTGCAGTATAATGGGTAAGGAGCTGGTCATGTAACCTGAAGGTCATAGGTTTGATTCCCCGGTAGGACACTGCCATTGTACCCTTGATCAAGGTACTTATATTGCATCCATTTATACAGCTGGATATGTACTGAAGCAATGCAGGTTAAGTCGCTCTGGATAAGAGTATCTTCTAAATGCCTATAACGTAAAGTGGTACCAGAGAGGTTGGCCAGTCACAATAATTAGAATGTCTGCCTCCAGGCTATAGTACAAGTTCAATTCATTGAGGGCTGTATGACTCTTTGTTTATATATAAGGTCTTTGAATACAGTTTCCTAGAAAACTAATTACATTTTGTGTTGGGACTACTGATGGCACCCTTAAGTATTTTAGATGCTAAGCTTGGAGTGTGGTCTCTCTCCCTCACCCTCTCTCTCCCTTTCTCTCTCCCTCCCTCTCCCTGTCCCTCTCCCTCCCACCATGTGCCCCCTCAGGCCGCCAGGACCCGGGGGGTGGACTGTGTGGTGGCCCCATACGAGGCCGATGCGCAGCTGGCCTTCCTGAACAAGGCTGGTATAGCTCAGGCCATCATCACCGAGGACTCTGACCTGCTGGCATTCGGCTGCAAAAAGGTTAGAAGAACAAGCAGAGAAGCCTCTGCTCCCCCCCCCCCCCCACGCACAGCGAACGGATGTCGTCTTTGATTGGTCACCACATCAGGGAAGGTTAAATCTGGCATAATGTGAGGTGCAGGCCATAGGGCAGCCAACTCAAACCGTATACGCACCCCCCCCCCCCCCCCCCCCTTCTTGGGGGGTTAGTTCCTGGCTGTGGCACGTTCTGACCCATCTCTGCCTGTAACCCCCTCTGCTGTGTCCCAGTCCCAGAGTAAAACAAAAGCATAAGGAGGCCTGTCTGTATTCCTACTATAAAAAAACTAGGAAGGAAGATTAAGCCTTTATCTTAAATATCACAAATATAAAATTAGAGGCCATTGCCATTGGCTCAGAGTGGTGTCGGTGGAGAGAGTACGGTAGATGCCAGGCGGTAACAGGTGTTTGTGTGTGCGCGTGCGCGTGCCTTGTCCTCAGGTGATCCTGAAGATGGACAAGCTTGGTAACGGGCTGGAAGTGGACCAGAGCAACCTGGGACGGTGCCGCGCGCTTGGCGACGTCTTCACCGAGGAGAAGTTCCGCTACATGTGCATCCTGTCTGGGTGCGACTACCTGGCCTCCCTCTACGGCATCGGCCTGGGCAAAGCCTGCAAACTGCTGAAGGTCGCCAGCAACCCCGACATCCTGAAGGTGACCACACCCCCTGGGGAGCAGTGTAGTATAATGGCTAAAGCGTTGGTCTTGTAACCTAAAGGTCGTAGGATCGACTCCCCGGTAGGTCACTGCCGATGTACCCTTGAGCAAGGTACTTAACCTGCATTGCTCCAGTATATATGTATATATGTATATATATATAATAAGTCGCTCTGGATAAGAGCGTCTGCTAAATGCCTGTAATGTAACGAATAACCACACCCTTTCTCCCTCTAATATCACAAAACTGTCGGCATACGAGTCTTTAAATAGATATACTTCCTCTTTAATTGAAGCCAGTGTGGGTTATGTCTATTCAGAAGTGTACCCATCACGTAATCTTGTACTGTGAAGTGTGCTTTGAATGGTTATACAGTTGTATCCAAGAGTACATCTGAACATGCAGACTGTATCCAATCTGTGCAAATGGGCGTTGCTGTATTTTTTAATAACATTTATTCACACCAATCTCTGTTTATCATTTGTTAGGTCTGAATCAAACAAAAAAAATATAGACATTGAAGACACAAGCTGCTCTGTTAACTTTGTCTGCTGCCGGTGCTGCTCTGTTTGCAGAAATGGGAATATGACTACATCATTTGCATATTGGCACACCTCTGTGAGAAAAAATAATTCAAACATCACATGGCCCTGATGTGAGGTTTTCTAACCGTTTCTATATATATATTCAAATGAATATTTATGGAAAGGGAAAAGGAGGGAAACAAAAGAAAAGTGTACAATTAGATTGTAATGTAATGTTTTTAAAAATGTATGTTTGAATGAATTCTGAACACTTTTGGTCCAAACTGAACACTGGCTCGTCTGTTCAGGTGATAAGGAAGATGGGCCAGTACCTGAAGATGAGTGTGACCGTGTCAGAGGAGTACATCGAGGGATTCGTGAAGGCCAACAACACCTTCCTGTACCAGCTGGTCTTCGACCCAATCAGGAGGAAGGTGGTGCCCCTCAACCCCTACCCGGACGACATTGACCCCGCCTCCCTCAGCTACGCCGGGCAGTATCCTTCCCGCTTATGTGTGAATGCCCCCCCCCCATCCCCCCCCCCATGGAGCTGACAGGGTGCTGGTATTTCAGTCTGGATAGCTGTGGGGAATGGCATGTGGCAGGACTGGTCTGAAGAGGTGACGGAGAAAACTCCATCTGTACAGTTTAACAAGGGTGACACAAATATGGTGCAAAGTCTTGTTATTGTTTTTTTTATTTTTTTTTTTAGTTATTGTGTGAATGTGTCCGGTGTTTCCATGTCTGTTTTTTAAAAAACGTATTCATTAACGTCTTGGTCCCTGCTGAGGTCTCCTGCTCTTTTGAGTAGCATTTCCTGAACCCGTTTCATTAGCAACGTTGGTGACGTGAAGGGCCTGCAGATGGCTCTGGGGAACTTGGACTTCAACACCATGCAGAAGATCGATGACTACAACCCAGACACAGCGCAGGTGCGGCACACTTTAAAGAGGGCATTTAAAGATTGGGCCTGGGCCTTTGAGATTGCCTGTGAATATGGGAAATGCTAAGAGCCCAAACAGCCTTAGTCTGATAAGACATTAAGTCCACTGCGACGGCAGGGCACAGTAGCAGTGCTGCTCTCTAACCATGAAGTAAGCACCTTGCACGAGTGTGGCGGAAAAAAAAGTTCATTTCAGGATCACCACAGATGTCAAATGCCTGTTGTGTGGTTGGGGGAACCCCCGCGTGTGTGGTTGGGGAAACGCCCGCGTGTGTGGTTGGGGGAATGTGTGCTGTGATTGGGGGAACACCCGTGTGTGTGGTTGGGGGAATGTGTGCTGTGTGGTTGGGGGAGCGCTCGTGTGTGGTTGGGGGAACGTGCGGTTGGGGGAACGTGTGCTGTGATTGGGGGAGCATGTGTGTGGTTGGGGGAACGTGTGCTGTGTGGTTGGGGGAGCACTCGTGTGTGGTTGGGGGAACGTGGGTTGGGGGACACCGTGTGGTTGGACGTGTGCTGTTTGGGGGAGAGGCAGTGTGCAGTTGGGGGAAGTGTGCTGTGATTGGGGGAACACCCGTGTGTGTGGTTGGGGGAACGTGTGTGCTGTGGTTGGGGGAGAGGCAGTGTGTGGTTGGGGGAATGTGTGCTGTGATTGGGGGAACACCCGTGTGTGTGGTTGGGGGAACGTGTGCTGTGTGGTTGGGGGAACCCCCGCGTGCGGCTGGGGGAGCGCCGGCGCGTGATTGACCACACCCCTCGTCTCCGCCCCGCAGGCTGCCAGGCCGCGCAGCCGAGGCTGGAACCACAGCAAGGAGAACCGCTGCCCCCCGGAGGCCAGCATCTGGAGAAAGGGGTACACCCCCGGCGGCCCCCCGCCCTCCCTGCCCCCCGCGCCCCCCGTGCCACGCTCCCCAGAGAGGCCCTCCACCAAGGGGAAGGAGAGGGTGGTCTGTGCCCAGGGTCTGAGGCTCCCCCACAGAGAGCTTCCGGTCAAGAGGCCCAGGGAAGGTAGGGGCAGTCACTGTCACTGCGTGGTCACGCCCATTCTGTAATATTTGTGAAGTTTGTGTTTTCCTTTTTTGAAATATATTTTGTTTTAAGTTATTGCGCTTATGCTTTGTGTTTGTCACGTTTGCTTGATGGTCTTGGTTCACGGTGTCTTTGCGAATGATTTTGCTTTTTGTTTTTCTTTTTAACGTTTACTCCTTTTTATACAAGTGATTTTTTTTTCCAGCGGCAGATTTGTTTCCTAACCCTCTCGCATTTGTCGGTGCAGACGCGGGAGTGTCAGAAGAGGACATTCTGGAGCAGTACTCCTCCTCCTCCTCCGGTCTGAAGAAGCAGCGCCGGGAGGAGAGGCTGCCGGTCGCGGCGTCCTCCGCGGAGATGCCCACGGTCGCCGCCCGCCAGCCGAGGCCACGCAACCGCTTCGCCACCCTGCTGCAGAGGAGGAACCAAGACGACGAGGCCGAGGACGGCCAGGGAACTCACAGCAGGTAACGCCACGTACCGATGCACTTCCTCCTCTTCCTCGTGGACAAACCTAACGCTGTAAACGCACTGCTGGATGGCACAGAAACGGTAGGGTTCGGTCTTGTTCTGTCAGTCTTCTTCTCTGAACAATAAGCTGCTCATTTAATATTTCATATTTTGCATTGTATTTTGTATGTTTAATATTTAGAATAGAATATTTGTATATTTATTTTTTATACCCGGTAAATGGGGGTTACTTTAACTGCTTAACCCTTTCCTCTCCAGGTTCTTCTGCAGCGTGGGCTCCAGCGAGGGGGCCAGCCCAGAGCCCCAGGGGCCCGGAGCTGAAGGTTCGGACGGGCCCCGTCAGCCTGGTGAGAGGCTCCGGGCGGGGGAGGACTGTGAGGCGGAGCAGACCGGGGGCCGCAGAGAGGGCACCCCCAGCCCCCCGTCCTCTCAGTCCCCGCAGCCCGCCGGCAGAGGCAGGGGGGTCTTCAGCTGGCCCGGCGGCGGCGGCAGCGGCGGCGGCAACACCGCGACCCCCACCCGCGCGTCCGGGCTCTCCACCCTCCAGCGCTTCCAGCGCACGAAGGACACCTTCTCCTGGAGCGCCCCGTGCCCCACGGGACCCCCCCCGTCCGCCTCGCCCCCCTGCCGGGGGGGCGACGGGCGCCAGGACGAGGAGGAGACCCCCCCGGACTCGCCCCCCTCCCAGGACAGCGCGTACTTCTCCCAGCCTGGCCGCAGCAGCCCTGGGGAAGAAGAGGCCCCGCCCCCATCGCAGCACAGAGACTCTGCAGTGGTGCGTCTCAGTCCAGGTCCTCTGCACTGCCTCTCAGTGCTTCCCCTCAGGGCCTGTTCTTTAGTTAGCGCCCACAGTTATGCCAGTTTCTGCTTTCTGCTTGTGCTGTTGTCTGGCTTTATTTAAATGAATAAGTTTAGTACACAATCATCTTGGTTTCATCAATTAATGTTCTTGTTTTTATATAAAGGAGCTCAACACAAGTCAGGAGCCAGACTGCAGTGAAAACACCAGCTGTGCACCTGTTCCAGAGAGGAAACCAGCAACTATTAGAGCAAAGGTAAGTTAGCTTCATCACTGCTTCACCCCTGCACTGCTTTCCCACATCAAAATCAGCAAAATGAGTCCTTTTCTCAAACTGGGGTTCTCTCAGGCATTGATTATCTCTGAAAATGACAGATGCTTTAAAGTGCTGGAATTCTTTATAGAGGTGTTGGGAATGATGTTGTAATGCGTCACGTCTGGAATGTAAGTGAATTGTTTACTGATCCTGGATCAGTATGTGCATTCCGCTTCAGAAGATTTTGGTTTGAACTGCGGTTTAAAAATCTGCTCCTTGGACAGAATTCATTCTCAGATATGTTGAGGCCATTTTGTATTATTCTTGGTTGATGGTCTGCTTGTGAAATGGCCATCTCTTCTATTTTGTACTGAAGTGGGGCCTTGAAATGACTTTTAATAGCGCTGGTACTGGTGGCGTAGGTGAGTGTGGCAGCTCTGTCAAACAGTGCGAAAGAATTGCCCATTGAGGGTCTGTGGTACTAATGAAAAATTACTGGTCATCTGTCATTAAGACTGGGGAAAGTAGCCTTGTTCTTCTCTCTGGTTTCACGAGAGTGGAAATTCTTGCTCACCGACTGATCAGTTCTTCGCACAGGAAAAAGGAAGTTCCCTGGCGTAGGTGTCGTGGCGGCGGGCGCCGCCTCTCCGTGCCGTGACCTTCTCTCTCTCTCTCTCTCTCTCTCTCTCTCTCGTCTCTCTCCATTTGTCTCTTCTCTTGGTTCGTCTGCCCTTTGGAATGGCCTCCTCTCTCTCTGCTCTCTGGCCTCTTGACTTCTATGCGTGGTCTCTCGTAGGACTGGCGCTCTTCACGTGCTTCCGGTCTTGCTACTACGAATTACTGTCCTCTTCTTCTCAGTCCTCTCTCTCTCTCTTCCGTGGAAATCTTCTGCTCCCACTGACAGTTCTTCTCTCATCTCGCACTCTCTCGTGCTTCTGCCGCTCTCTGACTCTCTCCCTCTCTCTCTCTCCCTCTCTCCCTGCGCCCCTCCCAGGTGTCGGGGCTGCCGAGGGTCCGGTCAGGTGACCTGGGGAAGCAGGGGAGGGTCCAGGCCCCTGGCCCGGCCCGAGCCAGCGGGCTCCGGAGGAAGCCGGCGGGGCCCGGCAAGAGGGCCGGCGCCAACAACGAGAACGCCCCGGGCCTCCAGGCCACCATCAGCAGCCTGTGGAAAAACTTCGGCTTCCAGAAGTACGTCTTCACTCGCGAACATCGTCGTGCCTTTGAAGTCACTTGAAGTGCATTTTCTTGATTTTTAGACTACAAATCCCAGTAGGCCGCACACCTGCTATTGTGAAGCCGGGAGGTCATCATAAACTCTGGATATCCAGAATATCCTTCCACTCACCCAAGAATGGTCTTGGCCAATTGAAAACGTGCACTAAAAACCGCAGTTAACTGTCCCCTGTTTGCACATTTTCACTGCTGACTGGAATTTTTCCAGTAAAATGATTATTTGGCCTTGGACCCACAGGTTTAGCGTTTTCTTGTTCTGATGTTCTTAATCCGTCAATTCGACACCAGACTGCTGTCTGTGTCCGATTCAAGCTGGAGCATGTATCTGGAGAACGCGGTTTGATCCTTTGGCACATTTTCCTGAAAACTGACCCTAGCACAAAACGATTAAAATGGCAAGTCCTTAATCGGAGTGGTTAATCAAATGCTTCCTGGGCTCACTGACGTAAAAAAAAAAAAAAAAAAAAATCCACAAATTTGGTGGACCAGTCTGTCCTAATCATGGTGACATTGACGAATCGATACCCTCTGTGGCCAGTAGAGGGCGCTGTACAATAGGTCGCGTTTCAAAGGCCCGGCAATAAACGTGGCTTTTGCGCAACCTCACACAGCCGCCTCGAAGCAAATGCCTATGTAAAGAGAGCGAATCGGCCCGTCAGATTTTTTTTTTTTTTTTGGGTGGAGCTTGCCGGGTTGTGAGAGGGAATTCGTCACGAAAGCGAAGTGCTTAATATAACAAAGGCTCTGAAATGCCTATCTCTCTCCAGCGAAACTCATTTGCACCTGACCTGATGGAAGGTGTTGAGGACACAATGTGTGTGATGCCAGCATTGTTGCACTGTGACTTTGAGAGCAATCAGAGTTTTCTTTGTTTTTGAAAGTGCGATTCTTTTTTCCGTTATCAAAACCTTCTCTGGTGCTCAAGCCCGCAGTCTAAAAAATTTTTTTAAATAAAAAATATATTCATAACCGTATTGCACTGTTTAAAAAAAAAAATGTAATGTACTACATTGAACTTAACAGCAGTTCATCCAGTTTTATAATTCATTCACAGTATGACACATTATTAAACATTTTAACATTAGAATCCAGTTTTCTGCCAGGGTGATTATAGATAAATAAGTAGGTTTTGGAAACTGGATGAGCCCAATAAAATCTTTACACCACTGAACTAGTCCCATGGGCGAATGAATGAAGACTGCACTGATACAGCATGGATGAGATGAGCTCCATGTTTTTACTGCACACAACCCCTCCATAAGCACAGTGCTGTGATCAACTGATGTATAGCAATTGTGGAAAGGAACCAATCCCAGACCATGAGGCCTATCCCTGCACTTGAACAGTGCCTTAACAGGATGAGCTACCCAGCAGCCTTTTCCTTCTTCAACTTTTATCAGCTGTCACCCCCCCCCCCACACACACCCACACACACCACTGTTATTCCAGTTTGGAGTAGTTAATTGTATTTTTGGCTGCAAGGCTTTTTACCTGGGCACTTCAAATAAACTACCCAAAGTCAGATACTGGAGCCCTCGTAAGGTCTGCACGTTTATTGCAGGGGGGTGACTGACGTTTCGACAAGCGTCTTCGTTCGGGTAGTTTATTCGAAGTGCCTTGCTTGCATATATATATTGTCCTCTAATGTCGAGCGCCTAAAAACTACTTTTTCATTGGAAACTTGGTTGAAGCACGTTGGACTTTACTTTTGTATTTTTGGTCCTTTGCAGTGACTCAAAGTTCAAAAGAATGCGCGAACGCACGCGACTGTGTGAAGAGTCAATGCTGCCGTGTTGTCTAATTCCTGGCCATGGAATAAGTGTTTGTGATGCTCAAGTGGATGCTCGTACTGGATGCTTCACCCCACGCGTCTGTTTCATATTTTTCAGAGAGAGGCCGAAAATTACCCTGGGTATGAAAGGGGAGCCCCTGTCACCCGTGAAGGACAACGTTACACCTCTGACGCCCGAAAGCTCTACGGACGTCTACTTCATCTCCGAGAGCACCACCCATCAGAAAACCATTTGCCTCTGACGGGTTTTTACGAAATGCCTTTACTGGGAACGCTCTGTGTGAGCCCTCGTCTGGTAGACTTCCTGTGTTATGTATATACTTCCCACGTCACATGAACTTTGATCTCACAGCGAGTTAATTTTATTTGAATAAATGCGGCTGTTTCTACAACTCAGAACTCTGTCTGTCTTTGTCAGCCATAGGCTGACCTGATTTAAACCCGGATTTAAACTGGATATTAGGTCAAATGGACACTCCAGTTTGTTGGTTTGAAATTCAAAGCTTTAATATTGAGATAATATCGTTTCAAGAAAGTTCAGCTTGTTTTTTTGGTTAAGTTTTTAGTTTAATTTACTCTCCAGCATAGGATGTTGACTACCAAACAGTATTCAAAATATGCTTTATAGCAAAGCCTCTCAAGATGTAAGAATTAGGCAAAATGAGCAGTAAGGATAATTAAGTACAGTGCTTCTCGAAATGTTGGTCAGGACCCACTTAGGGGCTGTGGGAGGGGCTAAGCTGGGTCACAAGATGAGGCACTGGAAAAAGAAATTACATTTTCAGTATATAATGCTTTCCACCAATATGCCAGTCGTTTTAAGCATGGGACCTGTTGCATAACGTGTGTGTGTTTGAACAAAAACATTTCAGAGCCATATTAGGAGAAACATCGCTACACAAATGAGTATTGGTTGTGCCACTGGTGACCTAGGATCAGCCCAGACAATTATTTATGCGGGTTTGTAAGCGTCTCTGAATGAGCGTCTGATAAATTCCTGAAACGTAAATGTACTGCCAGGGTACATTTTAATGAGGGGCGTGTCACCTGGAATGCATTCGCTCGTCAGTTGGGTTGTGGCTCTGGGTTTGCGAGCCACTGGTTTAACCCACCAAAGTTTAGCCAAGCCAACAATAACGCTGCGTACTCTTCAGGTAAACCGAAGATGGCCAACCCAACGTGTGAGTACTCCTTTCTGGAATGTAGGGAGTCAAGGGAGTGAAGCACACAAAACTGCTTTTATGACAACCCGATCCTGCCTTTATAGCATTTAGTGTGCATCTTTATTTGCCAGTTCACCCTCTCGTTCTTATCCGCTTATGGCCGGAGAGTGACCGTTGCGAATGTCGTTCGACCGAGTGCAGTCTTAGGCCTCGTCTCAACTTTAAAAAAGAAAAATGGAATGTCTCGTGAAAACTGAAGAGGTACTGAACACAAAAGCCAGACCAGGGAATATAAGAATGATATGTTTCCCTATTCAAATGGTTCAAGTCAATCGGTTTCCTCAATGCTTTTTGAGCAAACTGCTCTTAGGTTTTAGTGATTGAGGCCTAAGTAAAGCATTTCGTGCAGACCTACGGAGGTTTGTAGAACACCTTGACTGCATCCTTCCCCGTTGTGAAACCGTAGAAGGTATTGACCACAGAATAACGCGTGAAGATTCCTATCTCTGGAATTTGACGCATCTCCATTCCTTAACACTTGCAAAAGTCGTTCTCAAATGCCTTGAATTTCTTAGCCTTGATTTACCAAGTGCACAGGATGCTTGAGGATGGTGATCTCACCTCCAAAAAAATCCAAACCTTGCAGTCAACCACTTTAGTCTACAAAATCTTGGAGGAAGTTGGTGGCAGTTGTTTTTTTTTTTCTTTTCTTTTTTTTCTGAAGGTGCTTCAACTGAATCATTGATATTCAAAGTATTTGACTACATGCAGTGTCAAAGCAAATCACTCCTTGCTAAAAGGATATTGTACATTGTTTTACCAGGAGCATTGCTTTTTGAAAGAAACTTTTTTTTTTTGTCCTGGTTTTATGAAAATGGCTCTTTCATCTGAAGTCTTGTTGAACTGTCCTTTTGTCACAAGTATTAAATTACGTTGTGTCTTGTATGTAAGTTCACCATAGATACAGTACCATACAACTGCGAAGCTACTGTAGTACATAGCTAGTAGCTAAAACAAGCTCAAGCTGTCATAAATTGCACCTATGAGACTCACAAGAACCTGCTCTTCCTCACGGGAGTTGATATGAGTGGCATAACAAATGATCCTTTATGAACACCGAAATTTCTTGGGTAAATCTAAACTTTTTGTGGTGGGACTTGCAGAAAGAAGACCTGCGAAAGAATCAGAAACCGATCGTCTAACCACACGGCGACACCTGAAAAGATAACCTTGCTGGCATGCTTATCTTTCAGCCTTTTTGCAGCGGGATTGAGCAACACCCACAGCAGAATGCTGCCTTTCGGCATTCTTCCAGAGAGCACTGCGCTCTGTGATGGTCATGTCGCAAAACCATCACCACCACCACCCCCCCCCCCCCCTTAGGAGGCCAATGAGTACAGTATCACAAGCAGAGAACACAGGTCACCCACCCCCTTGTAAATCCACACCCCCTGACATTTCCGAATAATTTTTATGAGCATTCGTTGGGTTGAACGTTCACTGCTTCGATGGTAATGCCATAGAAAATGTGCTAAATCGACGGAAGTTCAGTTTAACAGGCCTGTGGGAAGCCGAAGCCAATTTGGATGAGTTGCTGTCCCTCTTAATCACATCGTTAAGTAATCAGATCCTAGCAGAATATACGGTATGTAAATTCATCTGTGCTCACCTGCCATCACCTTCAGTGCACTGCCACACGGCAGTGGATTCATCCGTGAAATGGCTGCTGGCACCGATATCTGCCTGTATGTCTGCTAGCCAACCGGTTTTTTTTTTTTTTACAAATTTATGGTTAGTCTTGGGGTGCACCTAAAAAAGGCCACTGGGAAGATGATTGTATCTTTTCTGTCACCAAAAAATTGACATGTTTTTTCTTAAAATGTGAGCAATCACTGGAGGTGTTTACGGGATTAAGATGTTTTAGTTGACAGACAACCATAGCAACAGAAGACCAGAAGCCTGGCTATTACCACTTCAGCATACAGTGACCTCTCTAAAGATGTAATACTTAGCGGTTCACTTGTTCACTTATCTTCTGTTTATCCTTTATATCAGACAGCCTTCTAATGCTCTAATCATGTGGTTTAACAAAAAAATATTTTTGACAACAATCTTTATTGTACATAAGATGAATATGTACATAATTGGAAGGTGATAGTTGAAATATAAATGTGCGTATGAAATTATACCCTGTAGTATATACTTGCACACTTAATAGTCACTCCAAAAGTAATGGCCTTGCCAAAATATGAACACACCCATTTATAAAACAATCACTGAACTATTGTCATAAAGAAGGACTGAAATGCAAAAAAAAAAAAAAAAGGTTATTGAGAAGCCTTGGCTTTTCACTGTAAGTAACATAGAAAGTCAACAATAGTTTAGTTCTGAAGATGTACCAGATACATCACACAGTTTATTTAAACCGAAGTGACTAGATGCGATTTTGATCAAACTTTTTCCTATTGCAATACTCTTTTGGGACCAAGCCAGTTACTTGGTGCTCATTTTCACTCAGCTGTGCATTCGAAACAATGGGCTCACAAGGACCTGCAGCATTTCAGTTAAATGAATCACTTTATTATAACTTGCTGCCAGTCAAGTCACCCGGCCAGAAACGCCCTTTTCAGGAATGAAGACATTGGGGGAAGTGCAATGTCGTGTCTTTTAGAATTTAATTATGGTCGAACGTGACCTGTCTGAGACCCAACTCTTTCAGCATTTGACGACGTTAAAATCAGATCTTCACTGGACATAGGCGTGTCAAAAATAACTTACCGTCTTGAACGGAGCTTCTCTGGCTCTCTGACAAGCTTTCCCACCTTAATGTCGTGGTGGATGTCGCAAAGGGTGAAGGAATGCACACATACTTCCGAAATGGCTAAAAAAACACATTCATTCACAAAACCGAAGGGTACTTTTAGGGCTTTCTTCAGCAGACGGGTGAATTACTCAAAAAAAACTTGTGCTAACTCCCAGAATTCCTCAGCTGATTGAGGAACCGTTGCGGAAAGATGTATATAAGATGCAGAATTCAAACTGCAGGAATGACACAAGCCCCAAGACTTGGTTCAGAACAGCCAATCTCACTAAAAAGTAGCTAAAACACATGTATAGGGTGGTTATTGTATAAGTACGCGCACCGTACCTAACAATTATCCTCACAAGCAACATGCTTTCATTATACTCGTGCTCATAAATCCTAATAATGACCATTGATGTGGCATGAACATATACTAGCGTTCATAAGGTACCAGGTGGTCAAATAAAATCAATTATTCTTCTTCATAATCCTACTATATTCATAATGCTTTATTTTAAAATGATCTGTGAGCTAAATATATACTTTGATAGATTTAACTTAAGTGTTGCAGTGAGGAGAGGGCGTTGGACATGGGACAGATCCAAGGCGTGGGATTGATCGTCTAAGCAGGTGTGTCTAGCTGCCACTGGAGCGTGTGGTGAGTTATTCTTTATCTCTGAAGCATAAAAAAATCATATTCTGACCTTGGATGAAAAGTGAGAGAATAGCAGGAGCTTTGGCCATGTGAGAAATGAATTGAGATGGCTAGTTTCTGACTGGAAGGTCTGTGCATGAGATCTGATGATGTGTTGAGCATGGGAAGCAGCCATGATCTTGATTGCCAAGTAGCCTAGACCAGGGGTTTTTACAACCTGTTCCTGGGGGACCACTGTTTTCCAGATTGTTTTCCTTCAGCTTACTTTCACACTATGCAGGTTAGGTTTCGTTTCCATTTCACCTTTCTTTTAAACCAGGGGTGTCCAATCGTATCCAGAAAGGGCCGGTGTGGGTGCAGGTTTTTGTTTTAGCCCAGCACTACGACACCTGACTCAACTAATTGAATGATCACACAGTCTTCAATCAAGACTATGATAAGTAGAATCAGGTGTCTTAGTGCTGGGTTAAAACAAAAACCTACACCCACGCCAGCCCTTTTCGGATAAGACTGGACACCCCTATTTTAAACTCGTCATTTTCTACAAATGGTCTAGTTTCAGTGATCATATTTCATCTGTCAGCATGTCATTTAATTAATTAAAAATGCAACCTCTTTTTAAAGCAATCATTTGCCATACCGCACATTGCAGAAAATGAAAGCATCAGTAAATCTGTCTAATGAAAAATCCTGGGATTCATGATAATTATTTACAGTAGCATGAGCAACTCCTCATTCATTTTAGCTTGCTAGCACGTTTCTCCTGAAAATGAGACAATTAAAAAAAGTTATACTGTTTCTGTGCCTTGACAGTTTTGTACATTTGAAACTTCAATGATCTAAAACTGGAAAAAAATATTCAAAAAATATTGTGAATATGACTAACCGCTCATGCCTACAGCCTCTGAATTACTGATTTTATAATTATTTTTTATTTCAAAGAGCTTTCTTGTCAGTAGCCTTTTATTCATTTTTTTGGTTTTGAAACATGATGGATGGGCTACTCAGATCCGAATAAAAGCAGGTAGCTGTCATTTTGAGGCCTGAGGACATTTCACAAGTTAAGAAAAAGAATGAGTAACATGCATTTTAAGTTGAATTATCCCTTCGATATGAGAGGAATTACAGGCTAGTCAACGCACTGTAATGGGCACATTATATGGGGAAAAGTCAAAAAATTAAACGCGAGATGCAGTCGCGAAGTTTGGGAATGTAAGCCACGCAACGTTCTTGCGTCGACGCTGTCATCACTACGAAGTTCAAGCCACTGCTCTAGTTACATGCTCCCACGTGCCTCGGGCCTACACTAGACAGCAAGGAGTCCCAGCAATCTGGCCATAGGTGTCAACACATTCACCCGACATCGTGCAATCTGTACTGAAACCCGTTTCCTTAATCACCCGCACAGTGAATTGCGCGGATGTGCATAGATGCATAGCTCCATGTGACGAGCTCCGTGTGACGGCGGCAGAATGCGATCGCATATTCTGATAATATATGCAGAATCTTGCTCGCTTTTTTTTTATCGATATGGAAAGCAGGAACTCGGCGGAATGCTCGGTTAATGAGAGACGGCTCGCTCTGAAACTTCGCTGCGAGCCTGCAACCGGAGCGTGTGAGACTCCTGGGGCAGGAGCGAGGGAAACGGGGGTAACCGGTGTTATTGTCCTGTCGCGAAAATATTACCATTCTGTTTTGTTTGTCACCTTCGGTCCAAAGAATCTCATTCATCGCTTAGCACGAGGCAGACTGAATTAAATATGTCTTTGTTTTGGCTGAGTTTTTCAATTGACAATGCTGTGTGTGTCAGAGACTAAATTTGAATAAAGAGGAGCAAAAAAAAAAAAAAAAAAGGAAGCGTGTTGGGGCTTGAGGATGAGACACTAGGATTCAAGTGAAACATGAATCCAGACAAAATCCTTCTTTTTTTTTAAATATATACTTTTGACTTCACAATCCTGCCTTAAGGCAGAGCTTCCTTATGGTGCTGTGCTCTGTGGTCGGCATGTAGCAACACATCTGTTTACCTATTGGCACCTTCATTTTTCATTTGCTTTCATGACTGCACCTCACATTTCCCCCCAATGTAATGTTATCCTTTTATCAGGTTCTGAATTTTTCTCTTTTAAAAAAAGGAAAAATGGCAAATTTTCACTTTTTTCCTCATAAAAAAAGTGAGTCGCTTTCCGTCTTCTTAAGGAACTATGTTTTAGAAATAAGTCTTAAGCAAAAGTTCTAGTTGTATTCGTGGATCCTAGCTGCTGCAGGTTGCCTTGGAAAAAGGGTGTATGATATTTCGCCGAAGTAGATCTGGATTTCTTTGGAGTGTCATACAGACCACGCCTTTCGTCACGGTAGTGTCTTTGTTTCACTGCGGATCTGTTGCCCACACCTTTAAATTCTGCTGTGCGCTTCTTTCAGAGTCGCAGAAAGCATGGCAGACCTGCGTCTCAAGCGTAGCGTAGGGCCCCCTTGTCTGCAGCAAGAACGTCGAGACCAGCGAGAGACAAGAGACCCGATAATGAATATGGACTTCAGACAAATTCCTGGTCGAAGTTATGGCCAAAGAGTTGTCACAGTTACTTTTTTGAAATTATTATTTACCATTTTTTCTACCCAATTTGGAATGCCCAGTCACAATTGCAGTTCTTCTTATTGGCCATATTTGCCAGCGAATGTAATCTGGAAATGTCTTTTATAGATGCGTGATCTGTGCTTGACTGTTCCCTGACAGTTAAGCACCTATTGGATCACTATAGTTACAATGTAGATTAAAGGTCAAGAATGTGTAAGGCCATGAAAATCTATTGACTTATGCGAAGGGAAGTTTATCGCAATTTATGTAGCTTTCATTATATTCACCCTGCTTGTTTGGTTAAGCTCTTTGTTACAGTGCATATAATCTAAAGACATATTTTTGTTTTCCTCTGGAAAATGAACAATAAGTCTCCAAGTGCCGGTCATAGTAGATGCAGTGCGATTATAACGCCTCAGTGGGTTTTTGGCAATATGATCCTCACTGCCTAAGTTCCGTCTGAGAACGGAGATGTACTCTTAAAAAGATCCTGTGTACCAGATTTTAATCGTTCACGAAAAGCAAATGTTGCATTAATTGTCTTTAATGCCAGAGCATTAGCATCTAAATATCCTGACCTGCACACATAAGATGTACGCTGATGTCTTGTGTACTCTGAGGGGATGCTCGTAAGATTCTTTCTCACCCGCAGACTTTTTTGGATTTGAGTAAGCATTGAGTAAGCATTTGAGATGAGCATTGAGCTGAAGGAAAATTTCCCTTTTATTTTATATTTAATGGACAATGAAGTTTTCTATTCTATTCTATTCTATTCTAAATAAATGCGCATTGCTTAGTGGTAGGGATGGCTGGTCAATGAAGGTGTGTATGATAGTTCATTAAATTTTATTTTCAAACCATTTTTGTTTTCTGAAAGTGTCAGCTTTTTTTTGGTTGTGTAAATACCCATAGCATGCAGTGAGATAGATGTTGGCTGTTTGGAATGTGCTGGGTAGGACGTACCCCTAAAATTTTGGAAAGGTATAAATAAGATACCAAATTAACCAGAGACTACCTGCATTCAAATCAGAACACCTTTTTTTGAGCTGATTTGTCAGCAGTAGTTTTTTTTCCTGTAAGTGAGTGTCACAAACTAAGGCAGATTTATACTCGTTTTGACTGTGAAAATAAGAATGAAGGTAAAATGTTCGCTATGTCCTGTACTTTTGTTTATCTTGACAACACTTCCAGGAGCTTTAGTCAAACCCAACATTGTTTTACATACTTGTTGCCAATTCAAAAGGCGGGCGGGGCAATGTAAAAATGCGTTTTTAGTGAAACCAAGGATGCGTCATATTGTGGTTTTTTGCGTCATAATAAGGGATGCTGAGTGTGTATGTTCCTATTGTACCTGCTGTGTACCTGAGTACTGTTTCTTGCTTGACTCAATTGATTATTGCCCTGATCGAGGCGTTTTACCCAGTTGTGTTATATGAGGCGCAGAAGGCTAGGCCACTTTGTTAGCCCAAAAGTTCATTTGTGGAATTTTATATTTAGGGTAATTTTAAATTTAGTGATCTATCCTGCTACACAGGGGGTTGTATGCACAATTGGAATTGAATTTTTTTCCAACAAAAGGAAAAATATTATCTTGAAAAACTTGGCTAAAAATTGGCTGGAGCCTATCTAAGTATACATTAGGTGGGATACAGCCTGAACAGGCCACCAATCAGTTGCAGGGTACACACAGCATTCTCTCACACATTCATACCTCAAGGACAATTTAGAGTCTCCAGTTAGCGTAACCTGCGTATCTTTGGACTGTGGGAGGAAAGCGGAGTACCTGGAGGAGACCCACGCAGAAGCGACTAGAACATGCAAACTCCACACAGAAAGGCCAAGGCCAGATTCGAACCCACGACCTTCGTGCTGTGAGGCAATAATGCTATCCAACTGCACTACCGTTCCACCCCCAGAGTCAAACCAGTGAAGTAAAATAATTTTCATTTTTTATAGTTTGAGTGATGTTGAGCTTGCATAACATGATCCTGACCAATCACCGATACGGCCCATAAAAGATTAAATCTGTTTGGGCCCACCAGTATCACAACTCATCTGTGAGAAGAAATGCTGACTCTTTGTTTACAAGCTGGTGTTTACACACCTGAGAAGTCATACGAAGTAACAATTATTGATCCTGGCTTCTAAAAAAATCAAGGTGTGGATGTACATTGAGCAAGGGTGTGGAAAGACTCCTCCTGCACAGGCTTGGTCCATTATCTTTTGCTTCATTATCTTTGCTTTGTGAACGCCCTTCTCCCAGGCAACCTAGCACTGCTTTTATTTTTTCTGCAGTAACCTCTTATGTAGTTGGTGGTCTCACTGATCGATTTTGTGTGAACACTGAACACCACGCTCAAGGGTATAACAGAAACACCCGCCATCTGACTGTTACACCTGCGTTCTCCCTGACCCAAGTCCCCGAGACACTGCTCCTGGGTGTTTCCAAATTCGGCTCAACGGTAACATTTCAAGTCAGCGCAGGTGCTTCTCTCTCTCCTGGAGACAAATTGGATTCATTCCTCCGAGTCGTGTCACACCCCAGAGTCGTGTGACATGTCGTAGCTGTGCTGCTGGTTTGGTGTTTTGCAATTGACTGTGGGAGTGTGTTCCTTCTGAGACCTGGTTTGGCCTGCTGACAGATGCTGCTCTCCCTCTCTCCCTCTCCCCGTCTTTGTCACCAGCAAAGTTTCTGCTGTCCCCTTGGCTTAGGGATGGGGGGGCGGGGGGGGGCGTGTACCTTAGTGGCTGCCCTGGGACATTAGAAGGAGAACCTGTTCTTCGACTTGGGTGGAATGACATTTAACTGACAGAAGCATCGAGGTAGAAAGAGTCGTAGGAGTACGGAGGCTGAACATCACCTGCTGCTCTTCAGCTGGACAGAGTTCACAGCATCCCAAGGTAAAAACCTTTTCATTTACTGCACACTGAATCTGTAGTCAGTGAAGCAGGGCACCTAGGTGTGGTTACTAGTTATGTTGCTTCCAATATAAAGTTATGTTGGACCTGATTTAAGACATTGCACAGATATTGATACACCAGCATTGAGAATAGGACTGTTGCTGATAATTATTAATAATCGGATGATAATGAAGCTATTTATTGTTTTTAGTGACAGCAGTGTTGATGTTGGCATATGGAAGATCTGTAATCACTGTACCAGTGCTGTCCCATTACTACTTGAATGGTGGTGTTTGAAATTAAATATGGGTTATGAGTATCTTGATAGAATAGAAAAAAAACATTTAACATTCTTAAGTGATTTTGGCCTGGACCCAATAATACAAAATATGTATCAATTTATAAATTAATAATAAAAAAGTGTAAACAATTTTATATTTGAAAATAGAAATGGAGAGAAACCAAGTTTGCATGCATGGCATAAATGCAGTAAACAATGATGGCGGCTACATGAAAATAGATCCACTCATTTGACTTGCTTGATCAAAATATCTGATAAGCATGTTGTCGCAGATCTTGAGAGTGTTTACGCCACAAGCGATTCTTTGAT
Organism: Anguilla rostrata; assembly: GCF_018555375.3. Lineage (NCBI taxonomy): Eukaryota > Metazoa > Chordata > Actinopteri > Anguilliformes > Anguillidae > Anguilla > Anguilla rostrata. Next base: position 4,574,441 of record NC_057950.1, on the reverse strand, counting down.
GCTTGACGCTTGTTCCCCATTCACCTGACATGGCAGCAGTTATTTTGAAGCTTTATTTCCTGTGGTAAGAATTAACACTCAGATATGCTCCTCCTGTGACCCCCCGTATATGGACAGTCTCAGTGCATGGCTTGCTATTTGCCTTATAGTGTCTTGTGTGCTTTATTGGTGACGAATGGCATGCTGTGGTAGCAATCTCGCACAACAATCGGCCTGGCGGTTATCACCAGTCATGACAAATGTATGTGCCCGAACATGTTTTATCATTAGAAAATGTATAGTGTGATATCTATTGATTAAAAATGTATCTTAATGTTCAGGTATTATTATGAATTACGATGAACAATAAATATATAATCTAGCTGGGCCTTTTTTATTGCATAAGTAAAATTACTAAAGCGGTAACTGTTTATGAATCGAAAAAAGTTATTTGTCTGCAATATTATTCTTTTGACTAGCATAATTAATTGTTTTAGTGTTGAATTTTGGAACACCAAGCAGTCCGTTGTGGATTCATTACTCACTGAGTATGACCAGACAGAATGTTTACCTAGATTTGATTTATTATTAATGGGCACAGTTAGTCTTCATCCAATACATTTGTCTGATAGTACATTTATGCTGTGATAATACTGTAAGAATTTGTGGTCAGCTGTGTGTAAATGTGTTACAAACTAAACTTTAAAATATTTCTGGGACTGAAAAAAATGCTAATTATGTTATGTTAATGATGCTGCTTCTGTCATTTCTTTTTTCCTTTGGTGGGTTTTTTTTTCTGCTAGACTATTACTGAGTCATTCTTTCAGTCTTTGCATAGATAAGGACGGAAACATAGATAGTTTCGGTGATGAGGTTGCTGAGATAAAAGTAGGCTTGAGATTGTTCGAGGCAAGGCCCAAGTGGTCGCCAATGGGCATTACAATGGGCAGTGCGGGACAGATGGTGACAGATGCACCGTTGCTCCAATGACCTCACGAAAACTGGTTCGGTTCTACTGGCCACGCAGGACTGCCTCTTTGGCGGGACATCGAAACGTGGCGGGTGTGGTCTTTGAAAAAAAAAGGTGTGAGGTGCACCCGGTCATGTCGTACTGACGCAACTCGCTCAATGCTCGTGCCTGTCCGCTGAGTTTCTGGACAAACCCGTTCCCAGCTTTCCTGTGAGCACATGATGAAAGTCAGTGCCTCGAATGCCACAGGCATGCGGCCGGGCGAGTTTCGTCTCCGTCGGCGCCTCACGTCACGTGGGCCGACTGGTAATTGTTCAAAACCAAAAAAAAAAAAAAAAAAAAAAAATTATAGTAGACACAGTCTCCCACCTGTGTGTGTGTGTGTGTGTGGACTATGACATTTTCAGTGATAGTAATAAATCGTCTGTTTACTGGAAGCTGGAGGAAAAAAAAAAAAAAAAAGATTGTGGCTTGAGTTTAAGAGGCTTCAGCCTTTCCCTCACTGTGGTTGTTTCATAGGGTGCCCAGGCGGACATGAGCCTCAGGAAGTGTTGCACCCAAGTGAGTGTGAGTGGGGAGGTGTGAAAGTAGAGTCCAGGAAGTGGATAACACCTTGCTGGCGAGGGTAGGCGGGGCTATGGGGAGGTGTGCAAACAGGGAGGCCCAGCACAGACGCGACAGCCACCGCATCCTGCCTCCTACGGCTGGGACAGAGGCTCATGCCGAGAAGGAGTAGTGGAACTGCGCCCACATCGGCGAGGGCAACGTAGAGCGGGGTTTGGGGGGGGGGGGGGTTCTCGGTCGTCCCGCCTGTCTCCCCTCTCCTGTCGCGGTACATCTGGGGGCAGCTTTCGCTCCCTTTTTCCGGCTACCTAGGCAACTCGCCCTTCCTCGGCTTTCTCGCTCTCACAAGAGGGGCTTTGTGTGGGGGAAACAAGCCCAGCCGAAAGAACAGGCGTCCCATTCATGCCCGGTTCCCACTTTTGGCTGCTTCCCGCAGTTCCGGTGCAGTGCCCAGGTGGCGATCTCGTGTGCACCGGGCAAGGGGGCGGGAGCTGCTTGACCCATCAAATCGGCACCAGGCTGATGGATACGCATACAAAGCTAATTGCACACCCAGTGCAGCGGGAACCTGGGGACACTGAGAAGGAGGTGGCCCAAAAAGCTTGGGATCTCAGGGGACCTCCTCCTCCAAAGTCCTTCCTTCTGTCTTAGCGTGACTGTGGGTGATGTTGATATTGCAGGCATTTGGCAGACGCTCTTATCCAGAGTGACTTACGCAACTTTTGCATCCAATTCCATCCACTTTTGCATACCGCTGGATATACACTGAAGCAATGCTCAAGGGTACAGCAGCAGGGAATCGATACTGTGACCTTCAGGTTACAAAACCAGCTCCTTACCCATTATACTACCCTGCCGCCCCATTCTCCTTACACCTCAATCTAAAACTTGCCCAGTGTAACTTTGTTCCCAGTTGCTTGTCACTTGTCAGCTGATGTTATTAGACAAACTCATGCTTCCAAAAGTCAGCTAGATTCACACAACTAAGCTATCGATTTTCTTTTGATATGTTGCCATGTCATTATGCTATTGTCATTTTTTAAATTATAACTTGATATTTATTTTTGATATATTGATATACTGAACTTTATTATACTAAGTTTGTTTCATGTCGCATGGCTATGTCACAATGATGCAGCTAATCATTATTAAGACCATCAGCAGTCATAGAAATGAGACAGTATGTGACGTACAGTATTTCATGCAAATACGTAACCAGTACCATAAGTTATATGTTACTCTGTATGGATCTAAGTATCTGTATTTTTTTTATTTTTACTCTGTTTTCTTCCTGAAAAATAGTCAATTCCAAAGCATCTTCTGATGTGTTGTCGTCGCAATCCTCTCCTTGTTTTCATTGTTTCAGCTCCTGGTTTCCCTCCTTTCTGTTGATGTTGACTACACATACATAATATTTATAGTTATATAGTCCATATATAACATGAACATTTTCCAATTTTATTGTAATTGTATTTGTTTCTTTGCTTTTACAGGTTATAACGAAGACCATTTTCATGATATCTATGCAGCTGTAAATGTATAATGGAGAACATGGTAGGTAAAAAAAACAAAAAACACTGGGAATAGACACTATAACATAGGCAAGGAAGCTTATTCTTTGGAGCATTACACCGGTGTATTCTCTTATGGTTGGGGTATGCATACTTTTCAGAGTGATTGAATGTACCCCATAATATGCACATTATTGGGAACACTTCAGGGACTTTATTATAACTTTAAGAGGATTGATTTATTCTTTTGGGATTTCTAGGACGGGCGTGGTCGGAGCAGAAGCTTCTCTGAAAACTTAGTCCTGGGTGATTCAGAGAAAGGAGGAGTGGTCATTGCTGACATCAAAGATGGCTCTTTTGCTGATAGGAGTGGGTTGAAAGAGGGTAAGTTGTTAATTCAATTAATTTACTTCATCCTTTACAATATATTATTGATATTATATATTATCATAACCATAAATATTCTGTGAGAGTAAAAACTGAGTTTCAGAAATGGGAGTTTTTAAATGCTAAATTAAGTGTTGCTACATGCTACTGACACGCACAAGCATCCACTCACAGTCCCTCTATTATGGCTGCACAATATGGAAATTCTGGGGCCGATATCAATCATCAATATTTGACTGCCTCCCCATTTAACGTTATGACACTTACAAATTGCAATCGAATTTCCACATTCATGGAAGAAGTAAATGAGCACAGATGTCAGGTTATGAAGTAAGCATGTAACTAATGTTGTTTGTGTAAGACAATTTAAACTTGCGGGCAGCATGAGTCTAGAGAGTCTCTTTGTAGCAGGGTTGCCCTACCCTGTTCCTATAAATGAAAAACCTACATGACAGTGAAGCAGTGTAGAGTTGGAGTGAAAACCTACAGGACAGTGAAGCAGTGTAGAGTTGGAGTGAAAACCGACAGGGAAGTGAAACAGTGTAGAGTTGGAGTAAAAACCTACGGGGCAGTGAAACGGTGTAGAGTTGGAGTAAAAACTTACAGGGAAGTGAAACAGTGTAGAGTTGGAGTAAAAACCTACAGGGTAGTTGACCTCCAGGAACAGGGTTTGGCAGCCTTACTCTATGGCTTTGTGTAAGAGTTTGGTTGGTAACACTACTACAATTAGGCTACTTTTTGAGCATGACATTTTCACTTAATTGACTGCATCGGTGGTGTATCACATACATCGCGTCTGGTGTATGTATGTTGTGTCATTATACGGGGCCATCATATTGGATAATCCTGGACAGCTGATACTGATTACCGATGTTGTAAGCTATTATTGACTGAATATTGCCCCCATATTATTATGCGTCTCTACACTCCATAATATCCTAAAATATAAGTCTTGAAAAATGGACTAGCTTGACGTTGCTGAATTGTTTTAACACATATAGTAAAACATATAATTCATATTTGTTTTTATTTCAATTTTGAATGAATATATGAATGAATAATAAGTTGTGGATATACAGTTGAATGTTGTTACTTTTTATATGTTCTTTGTTCTTTGTTTTTATATGTTTGAAACTGATTTAGCTATGGAAATCATTTGGATATTATCTGCCAATACAGTCAAAATACATCAATGTGAACTTATCTGTTTCCATGTAATTTATTTAATCTTTACAGGAGATGAAATTGTTGGTGCCACCATTCACTTTGACCACCTGAAGAAAAATGATGTGGAGAAGTTGTTGAAACTCATTGAGCCATTTGATAACCAAATGCAAGTTCTGAAAAGAGAAGACCTGAAAACCAGCTTGAGCCTCAGTTCATTAAATGCCCAGAACAAAGTTCCTGAAGATGTAAGTGGAATTTGTAAAGTGTCAAAGATTCTAGAAATGCATTTCTTAGGTCCTTGTAGGGGTCATTGACAACTAGTAGGCAGGAAATCATGCTTGGAAGAGAAGTCCAGAAGTTCATATTTTCTATTATTCAGTATTCTATATTTAAACTGTTATACCCCATAATATAAAATATCCACCTTCCTTAAATAGAAGCTATAAAATATAAGATAGGTAAATGGCTTTGGTATTAAGGGCATCTAAACTGAGAATGTGCAATAATGACAATAAATTGTTTTTTCAGATGCTCAAGGATTCATACAACAAACTCTACAAAAACAAGGTCAAAAAATTCCTGAAGCCAGAATCGTCCTTATCCGGTACAGATGAAGATCTGTCTGTTGAGCTCAATAGCTCTGGTGGACAACTGAATACCCCAAGGGCTGGACTTAATTTGGAAGGTACCACTTTAAATGGGGTGTTGCCCAGCGTGAACCCAAAAACACCTGGGGTAGACCTGAACACTAGCCTCAAGTCCCCTGATGTCAAACTGTCAGCTCCAGATCTGCACGCACCAAGGATCAGTCTGCAGGGATCAAACCCTGATGTCCGTCTGCCTGGTGTGACTCTAAACCAACCAGCGTTTGACACCAATCTCAGTTTACCAAGTGAGAGCATTAAGGGACCGCGGTTCACAATGCCAGCTGTTGGGATGTCTGGGCCGAAACTGAAAGGAGCTGACCTGGATGGAACTTTCAGAAACCCCGAACTTAATATCCCAGATCCAAAGCTCAATGGCCCAGAAGTCAACTTGCACTCTGAGCTGCCACGTGGAAAAATGGACATCCAAACTCCAGGTGCTTCTCTTGATCTTGGGAAGCCCAATGTCGGTTCAAATGACCTACATTTTAACCCTCCAAAATTCAAAATGCCCCAATTTGATTTGCCTAATATCAAACCAAAGACACCAGATCTGAATATGTCTGCTCCTAATCTGAAGGCAAATGTGCAAACTCCCCATATAGATGTCAAAGGTCCAAAAGCAGACCTGAAAACTCCAGATCTTGACACTGAGGCACCCTCTGGAAAATTCAAATGGCCTACATGGAAGGCACCAAAATTTGGACTTTCTGGACCCAAGGTAAAAGGACCTGATGTTGATGCTAGTGCAGATCTGAAGACACCTGACTTGAGTCTTTCAGCACCTAAGATTAAAGGTGACCTCAAAGCTCCAGGTGTAGATCTGAGTTTGCCCAAAGCTGACCTCAGTGGCCCCGATCTTCATTTGAAAGCCCCAGATGCTGACATAGATGCCCCATCAGGAAAGCTCAAAATGCGGACTTTAAAGATGCCCAAGTTTGGTTTGTCAGGACCAAAGGTGAAAGGACCAGATATTGATGCAGACCTGAAGGCACCTGACTTGAGTCTTTCAGCACCTAAGATTAAAGGTGACCTCAAAGCTCCAGATGTAGATCTGAGTTTGCCCAAAGCTGACCTCAGTGGCCCCGATCTTCATTTGAAAGCCCCAAATGCTGACATAGATGCCCCATCAGGAAAGCTCAAAATGCGGACTTTAAAGATGCCCAAGTTTGGTTTGTCAGGACCAAAGGTGAAAGGACCAGATATTGATGCGGACCTGAAGACACCTGACTTGAGTCTTTCAGCACCTAAGATTGAAGGTGGCCTCAAAGCTCCAGATGTAGATCTGAGTTTGCCCAAAGCTGACCTCAGTGGCCCCGATCTTCATTTGAAAGCCCCAGATGCTGACATAGATGCCCCATCAGGAAAGCTCAAAATGCCGAATTTAAAGATGCCCAAGTTTGGTTTGTCAGGACCAAAGGTGAAAGGACCAGATATTGATGCGGACCTGAAGACACCTGACTTGAGTCTTTCAGCACCTAAGATTGAAGGTGGCCTCAAAGCTCCAGATGTAGATCTGAGTTTGCCCAAAGCTGACCTCAGTGGCCCCGATCTTCATTTGAAAGCCCCAGATGCTGACATAGATGCCCCATCAGGAAAGCTCAAAATGCCGAATTTAAAGATGCCCAAGTTTGGTTTGTCAGGACCAAAGGTGAAAGGACCAGATATTGATGCGGACCTGAATACACCTGACTTGAGTCTTTCAGCACCTAAGATTGAAGGTGGCCTCAAAGCTCCAGATGTAGATCTGAGTTTGCCCAAAGCTGACTTCAGTGGCCCCGATCTTCATATGAAAGCCCCAGATGCTGACATAGATTCCCCATCAGGAAAGTTCAAAATGCCAACTTTCAAGAAGCCCAGGTTTGGTTTTTCAGGACCAAAGGTGAAAGGACCAGATATTGATGCGGACCTGAAGACACCTGACTTGAGTCTTTCAGCACCTAAGATTGAAGGTGACCTCAAAGCTCCAGATGTAGATCTGAGTTTGCCCAAAGCTGACCTCAGTGGCCCCGATCTTCATTTGAAAGCCCCAGATGCTGACATAAATTCTCCATCAAGAAAGTTCAAAATGCCGACTTTCAAGATGCCCAAGTTTGGTTCGTCAGGACCAAAGGTGAAAGGACCAGATGTTGATATTGATGCAGACCTGAAGAAAACTGACTTGAATCTGTCAGCACCTAAGATTGAAGGTGACCTCAAAGCTCCGGGTGTAGATCTGAGTTTGCCCAAAGCTGACCTCAGCGGCCCTGATCTTAATTTGAAAGCCCCAGATGCTAACATAGATTCCCCATCAGGAAAGTTCAAAATGCCGCATTTTAACTTGCCCAAGTTTGGTTCGTCAGGACCAAAGGTGAAAGGACCAGATATTGATGCGGACCTGAAGACACCTGACTTGAGTCTTTCAGCACCTAAGATTGAAGGTGGCCTCAAAGCTCCAGATGTAGATCTGAGTTTGCCCAAAGCTGACCTCAGTGGCCCCGATCTTCATTTGAAAGCCCCAGATGCTGACATAGATTCCCCATCAGGAAAGTTCAAAATGCCGAATTTTAAGATGCCCAAGTTTGGTTTTTCAGGACCAAAGGTGAAAGGACCAGATATTGATGCGGACTTGAAGACACCTGACTTGAGTCTTTCAGCACCTAAGATTGAAGGTGGCCTCAAAGCTCCAGATGTAGATCTGAGTTTGCCCAAAGCTGACCTCAGTGGCCCCGATCTTCATTTGAAAGCTCCAGATGCTGACATAGATTCCCCATCAGGAAAGTTAAAAATGCCGAATTTAAAGATGCCCAAGTTTGGTTTGTCAGGACCAAAGGTGAAAGGACCAGATGTTGATATTGATGCAGACCTGAAGACAACTGACTTGAATCTTTCAGCACCTAAATTTGAAGGTGACCTCAAAGCTCCAGATGTAGATCTGAGTTTGCCCAAAGCTGACCTCAGTTGCCCTGATCTTCATTTGAAAGCCCCAGATGCTGACATAGATTCCCCATCAGGAAAGTTAAAAATGCCGAATTTAAAGATGCCCAAGTTTGGTTTGTCAGGACCAAAGGTGAAAGGACCAGATATTGATGCGGACCTGAAGACACCTGACTGGAGTCTTTCAGCACCTAAGATTGAAGGTGGCCTCAAAGCTCCAGATGTAGATCTGAGTTTGCCCAAAGCTGACCTCAGTGGCCCCGATCTTCATTTGAAAGCCCCAGATGCTGACATAGATTCCCCATCAGGAAAGTTAAAAATGCCGAATTTAAAGATGCCCAAGTTTGGTTTGTCAGGACCAAAGGTGAAAGGACCAGATTATTGATGCAGACCTGAAGACACTGACTGAGTCTTTCAGCACCTAAGATTGAAGGTGGCCTCAAAGCTCCAGATGTAGATCTGAGTTTGCCCAAAGCTGACCTCAGTGGCCCCGATCTTCATTTGAAAGCCCCAGATGCTGACATAGATTCCCCATCAGGAAAGTTAAAAATGCCGAATTTAAAGATGCCCAAGTTTGGTTTGTCAGGACCAAAGGTGAAAGGACCAGATATTGATGCAGGACTGAAGACAACTGACTTGAATCTTTCAGCACCTAAATTTGAAGGTGACCTCAAAGCTCCAGATGTAGATCTGAGTTTGCCCAAAGCTGACCTCAGTGGCCCCGATCTTCATTTGAAAGCCCCAGATGCTGACATAGATTCCCCATCAGGAAAGTTCAAAATGCCGAATTTAAAGATGCCCAAATTTGGTTTGTCAGGACCAAAGGTAAAAGGACCAGATATTGATGCAGATCTGAAGACACATGACCTGAGTCTTTCAACTCCAAAAATTGAAGGAAACCTGAAAGCTCCAAACGTGGACCTACATTTACCCAAAGCTGACCTCAAAGGTCCTGACCTAGCCCTGAAAGCTCCAAATGTTGACCTTGATGCAGATCTGAAGACACCAGACTTTAACTTCTCAACTCCCAAGATTGAGGGAGAACTCAATGCTCCAGACATGGATGCTCCATCAGGGAAATTAAAAATGCCTAATTTTAAGATGCCCAGCTTTGATTTGTCTGGTCCAAAGGTGAAAGGACCAGATATTGATGCGGACCTGAAGACCCCTGGTTTGAATTTCTCTGTGCCTAAGATTGAAGGTGACCTCAAAGCTCCAGGTGTAGATCTGAGTTTGCCCAAAGCTGACCTCAGTGGCCCTGATCTTCATTTGAAAGCCCCAGACGCTGATATAGATTCCCCATCAGGAAAGTTCAAAATGCCAAATTTAAAGATGCCCAAGTTTGGTTTGTCAGGACCAAAGGTGAAAGGACCAGATATTGATGCGGATCTGAAGACACCTGACCTGAGTTTCTCAGCACCTAAGATTGAAGGAGACCTCAAAGTTCCCAATGCAGATCTGAGTTTACCTAAAGCTGACCTCAAAGGGCCTGAGCTAGACCTGAAAGCTCCTGATGTTGACATAGATGCTCCATCAGGAAACTACAAAATGCCAACTTTAAAGTCTAAACTCGGTTTTTCAGGACCAAAGGTGAAAGGACCCAAACTTGATGTCGATGCAGATATGAAAACACCGGATCTGAGTCTCTCAGCCCCCAAGATTGAGGGAGGCCTTGATGGACCAAATCTGGATCTGAGCTTGCCTAAAGCCGAAGTTGATGGTACAAACGTGGATGTTGAGTCCCCTGATGTAAAAGGAAAATTCAAATGGCCCTTTAAGTGGGGTTTTGGCTCAAAGGACAGCACAGATGTTGACACAGAGATCCCAGATGAAAATGGGGCACATGATGTAACAGAACCAACTATAAAATTACCGAAAGGTATGGCAGAAGTACCAATGTTCAAACTTCATAGACTGCCTGATCTTAATTTTGAGATTCCACAGATACGTTCTGGAACCCTTGATCGTGGAATGGACTCTCCAAAAACAAATCTTGATGCAAATATGACAATATCAACACCAAAAGTTGATCTAAAAGCTCCAAACATCAGCACTGACATACAGCATGGTCAACCTGAGATCCCAGAACAGGAAAGTAGCCTCAAGGGTCCAAAACTTGACTTAGGATTTCCCCAAGTGAACATGCCTTCTGTTGATGGCTATGTGCCAGATATTCTGGGGATGAAAGGAGAGCAGGCAACATCACCATCAATTGACATCAAAGAAAGACTGAAGTTATTTAAGGACTCTTTTTCCAAATCAGTTGACAACTCCGAAAACTGACATCTCACCCGTAGAAGTAGCGGGTAACCTTGGCTTGAAAGGGGAAGTGAGAGCTCCAAGTCTTGAAGTCAGCAAAAGTTCAGATACTGATGACACCTCCACAACAAAAAGGGGAACATTTAAAGTCAGCAAGCCAGATGCTGACAAGGCCTACCCTTTGGTAAATGCACAAATCAGTTTGCCAACAGTGGATGCATAAAATTTGATTAAGTAAGCACATTCAAGGTAATTTATGTTTGGGGAAACAATAAAAACAGAATAAACTATTTACTATCAGAATAGTTTATGAGCATGTAAAAATGTGCAACCTTGAACAACTGTAATTATATTTGTTGTAAATATGCCATTGTAAGTATATACTTATGTGTGTATTTTTCTTGTCAGTGAGCCACTACTATGCATTATCACATATTTGTTTAAAAGCATCTTGAAGCATAAAAATATGTTCACGTACAAATAACAATATTCTGGTAAATGGAAGCATCTGTATTTCTACTGAGACATTGTATACATGTACAATTCCCCCCACTTGTGTACAATACTTATTAAGCCTGGCCCTTATACAATTGTGATTTTCATAAGGGATTGAATATAGTATCATTTTTTTCACATTTTCAATTATTCCAGCTGTTTACTATTTGCTTTGATTGGATGCATACACCCGATTAAACGTTTCAATAAATTGTGTAATTTAATGTGTACGTGCAATTTTGACATATTATATTTATATTGGTAATTTTTGGACATTTCTGTCCTGCAAGTCATAAAAATATATTCACTTTCAGGTAACCACAAAAATTTAACTGTTTTGAAAAAAAACTACAAATTTCAGTTGAAAAGACAGGTCAGAATATTAACATATTATGCAACATATTATTAATAATAAATTACCTCCATTGAAATTATCAGTTCTAATTACTCATTTAACATTCATTTATTCACATTAAGGACAACTTAAAACTTACGAAAAATGACAAGTAACCGCCATTTTAAATGGAACTACGAATACCGCCTCAAGGTCATATGCCTTCGTCAAGTCAAAAACGTGATTTGTGAGGTTACAGTGACCTTGACCTTTGACTTTTGACCACCAAAATCTAATCAGTTCATCCTTGAGTCCAAGTGGATGGCTGTGCCGTCGCAGAGGCATAAAAATGGAATTTGGAAATGGAATGACTGCCATTTTAAAATCCATGCATTTACTGACAGCATTACAAATTCATTTCCATGTTTTTATTTTAAGAAGTATTTACACCCTTTCAAATAGACCATTCATACAGTTGTAGTCTTTAATAAGAGTAGTCTGGAAGATGCAATAAATATTGGCAAGGAAACAGAAGAAACATTCTGTCAGCAGAAAGAGCACGGCTTAAGAGTTAAGATAATTCTACAACAGATACAACTGTATTAAAACTCTGAAAATGTAGTTTTGGAGAATGAATAACATGAACGTTTGACAGAACTTAGTTATTTTAGGCACTCCATGATCATTAGGAAGGAATTTTAATACATGTCAATCCCAAGGGTAGCTAGTTGTTTCCAGAGAACTCACATCCAGCTAACTAAACACAGCAACCACATGGTTATGATTGTGTACTCACACCAGCTGGCCTGGGGGAAGAGGGCATCTAAAATACTTAAATCTATGACAGGCATTAACTGAACAATTAAAAATTTTACCCTGTTCTTCTGGGATTGGGTTTTTTCCACATAGAAAAACTGCCCGATTGATCTACGACAGCTAAAAAAAGTAACCTGCACATAGAGGCTTGAATGAAACAGAATGGTTGCCTAGCTCTGGTTACAGGACTGTTAAAAAAATGAGTACACAGGTCCAAACTTTCCCACCTTTGTCATAACAGAAAATATAGCTCAGAAAAAAATAGCGTGTGCTAGAAACCAAAACAAAAGTTTAAAAAAAAAAAGTTGAAATCCAGTTCCAGTGAGAACAGAAGGATCACTTTGGACGGGGGTGGGGTGGGGTGGGGTGAGTGGACTGCGGGTAGGGCGGGGACATTTGGTGGGCGATTGCCCACAGTTTCCCCTCCTGAAGGGTCTGGCTTTGGGGATCCTTTTCCCTAGGTGCCATGCCTCTCATGATCCAAAGGTGGTGTGCTCGACACCGCCCAAAGTTAGGGCGCCAGCAGGGCGGGGCTAGTGGGCCTTCCGCCAGCGCGAAGGCCAGTCCTTCTCCACCCACCGCTGCAGCACGCGCAGGACGTCGATGCGCTGGTACAGCCGGCACAGTTCGGTCAGCTCGGCCACGCTCCTCTCGCTGTAGCGCAGCAGGAACTCCTGGGTGGGGCTCTGGGCCGAGCCCTGCGTGCGGTGCTCCAGCAGCGTCAGCTCGTCGTAGCTCATGCCCCAGCGGCTGGCGAAGTTCTTCCAGTTCTTGACGGTGCAGTGGCTGGGGTCCAGCTTCAGCCGCAGCTCGTAGAGCAGGTCCGCGTCGTTCATCAGGTCCCGGATCTTCGGTGGGGGGACCACGTAGCAGCACTTCTTGCAGTGGTTGTCCGAATACTTCAAGCCATTGAAGAAGTCTGGGGAGGGAGGAGGGGTTGACGGTTTGAATTCACTGTTGTAAAATTTTGTATGTTAAATGTGTTATGAGACTGCAGGTAACTGATTTTTTTAATGGGGGCCATATATTATTATGGAAAAGATGGCACGCACAAAAAAATCACCAAGGAGCAGACTGACTGGGGAATCAAACTTTGAAATATAAAGCCGCACACTTTATCTGCTCCTTACTGTGTTCACCAACATTGGCAGATAGTCCAGAAACGCTGGCTAGATATAAACTGTGAGAAGGAAACGGAGTGTGTGGATTTCTATTTTTAACGGGGCATTGACAGCAGCCTACACTTTTTCCATTTCCTCTTCGCATAACTACATACGCTTAATCCATACATGCACATGATGAGAAATGTAGGCACATTCTTAAAATATGCATACTCCTCTTTATAACCTCCTGAATGAACATGCTCAGATGTCGACCTGGACATAGTCACATTTCATATTCATGCATATTTAATAAAAAATCTTTTTTTTTTTTTCTCCTCAATAGTAAAAGGGCCAAGGGTGGCCACTCACATTTAACAATTTGATTGGCAAGGCACCATCTGTGCATCCGCCAATCAGCTGCAACCTCACAGCAACAACTGGGGCCTTTTAAATTAAGCAATATGACACAAGAGGCCATGCTGTATCACAAATCGATTCAAGGCGACAGGGGTGCGGTTTGGCACAAGTGTGCTGGGAACCCCCTCCTGTAGCTGTGACCGTATTCACCATACAGCACGTCCTCCACCGCCGCACTGCTTTAATTAAACGGAACAATTGCTCAGTGATGTCACAAACCATAGAAGAAATATGTCACCAGATGAGGTGGGATACTGTCTGGACAATTTGTACTGATTACAATTAAAAGGAGAATATCATTAACTTTTCTACCCTGGGATGAGTTTGTGATAATTTTTTAATTGTACAAATTGTATCCCACATCATCTGGTGACTTATTTCTTCTATGGTTGTGACATCACTGAGCAATTTTTCTGACAAACAGCTGCAGACCAACACAGATATGTATCAACCTATTTTAAGCTCTTCTTTTTCTCTAATCATAAACAGTTGTACACAATCTATTTTAATGGGTTTCCCATGTAAAGTGAGTATCCTTTGTATCATGCAGTATCCTTTGTTTGAAGTATTTTTATAAACAAGAGATTTTAAATACTAGAAACTTGATGTTCGTCATAGCTTCATGGTCTACTTCAGACATAATTAAAAAAATTGATGTTTACCTGCTGACATTGTGTCAGTGTAGATGTTATTGCTCTCGTCAACTGGCTGAAAGTAAAAAGAAAGCAAACATACTGAATTTTCATTGACAACCCTGATCATATTCTTAGCATAACACCCTACTATATGCAAAGGCGCTCCTGTACAGTATCACAGCAGCAGTTCACATGATGACCGCATAATCAGAATGGGCAGATAGATACTTTATTCATCCCCAAGGGGAAATTAGCCTGCCAACATACAGCTCTATGAACAATCAAAAACAATCACAAACTAGCAAACAGACCTGGGTCAAATACGTATTTGTTTTGGATTCAAATTCTTTTCTACGCATTACTGATCTTGTCTGGTGTATTGGAGCCAATGAAATATTCTCAAAAAGTGCAAACCCTGCCTTCTGGTCATATTGGCAGGCTCAATTACACCAGGCAAGATCAATAGAGCACAGAAAAGTATTTGAATCCAAAACAAATATGTATTTGACCCAGGTCTGCTAACAGATATAATAACAGTAAGCAACTGGGCATGTGGACACTGGAGCAGGACCAAAGAGTGAACATGACTGTGAATGACAAATGAATAAGTCACTGAAGTGCCCAGGAAATGATCTTTGGGGGAGGGGGTGTGCAGATAAGCCTACATATAAAAGCAACATGATGATTTAATATGACAATACATTTTTCAAGGACACCACAAGAAGTCAAGAGTTTTGTTTATTTCGTGATTATTCCTATCCCCCCCCCCCCCCCATGTGAAAAGTATGAGAACCACAGATCAATCCTGAGTCTGGTACTGTAGGAGCAGATCGGAAGTCATGGCAAAACATTATATATTTCCCTTATAAAGACAGATTTAGGGCACTAACTGTTCATATCGCTGGACATTCACTCAAGCAATACACAATGCAATCACACCAGTGCAGCGTTGAGAGAAAGCCATGCTGTAGCTTACATCAATCATTATAATTTATTAATGGTTATATGGGGGTAATAAAACAAGGATAAGGTGGTAGCGATGCATAGAATTACAATGTTGTCACCTTACTGGAAGACAACAGACAGAAGCTCTATCCAATCACAGAGTACACTGGAAACAACCAATATGAAAAAACACTGGTATTGATTGGTGGATGCTCTGTGGGTATACTTCTGGAACCCCCCACAACTGGTTCCTATATGAAGAAGGTGATATCAAGACTCACTTATCCCAGTTACATGATCCCTAGCTTGCATAAATTGTGTGCTGCTCACCTGTCTTATCTTCTCAGAGGAAGCCATCATGTAGCTGGGCGGTACACTGGTGAAGGCCATAGTCTCTGCAGCTGGGGGAATGGCAGCGAGAAAACAGCGTATGACTGTCAGTGCCACTTCTGTCAGCTAGCTGCCTAGCTAGCTAAATGCACAAACAAATGAATAAATAAGCACTAGAACTACTTGTTCTGGGCTGAAATACTTGGGTCTCGTACACAGGTCTTCGGCTTATGTTTACTTAATATGAAACCTTGGAAAATTCCCATTCTTTATTTGCTACACTGAAATATTGCAATAATATTTTAAAAACAAAAACCCACATGAAACATGATGATGCAGGTGGCTGTGCGACGACATATAAGGTGAAGTCCCTCTGAAGAAAGCTGAGAGACAGGCGGATGTGAGGAAGAAGAGTTCTGAGTCACAAGTAGGCCTCCATCCTGCTACACCACCACTTCAGGTTACACTACAAAGGCCTGTCATGTGACAGGCTTTGCTTTCTTCATTTTTTCTCTCCTCTTTGTTTTGATGCACCAACACCTGAATCCCCTCACCCTTTCCTCTGTACTAGAGAGGATGTGACTATTTTCACATCTCCAAATAGCAGTACAACAATGAAAGGAGACTGTGCTTACCTTGGTTACCTCCAAGTTCTGTGACTTGAACTGGATAGTTGGACATTAATGACTACAAACAAATGAAATAATATTTAGAGTCACCTCCTTTTAAATTATTATTTTTTATTTTTCCCCCTAAGTAAAATTGCCATGACAAGCAAGAAAAGTCATTTTTATACATTTTTTATAAAGACAGCTATCAGGATTGATTATTAGCTCTCAAACGCAACAGGTTCTCTTAATATATTTCCCTTTTCAGAACGCAACAACACATAAATCTTCAAAGACAGAGGGTGAAGAAGATGGCATTCAGGTATAGCAAGCTGTCTCCTGAGACAGAAGAGGACAATTTTGTCCCAGGGGTGAGATAATAAAACATATTTGTTGAAACTTGTTGTTGGACCTGGTACAAGTTACTGATATATTATGAAAATGAAGACATATTACATATTACAGGAAGATAAAATGTGTGTGTGTGTGTGTGTGTGCATGTGTGTGTGCGTGTGTGAGTGCGTGTGTGAGTGCGTGCGTGAGTGAGTGTATGATCAAATATTTATAAATAACACTGACAACACAGAATTGTGACTAATTGTAATGAGTCCAATGACTTGAAAAGTAGTATATGAAATATCATTAACCACATTATAAGCATAGCATATGGAGGTGACCTTTATGACAGCACATAATGAAAGAGGACATACTGTACACAAAATGATATGAGAGGAAAGAGATTTGATATTTTGCTGTATCTTTTTTTATATTCCTTTCTCTTATTTTGGAAGTATTACTTGTTCTTTGCTCTCCTGTCCGATCTGACTTGAGAATCTCCACTGGAGATTACAAAACACCACAGCAGGTTACCTGAACACAGGTGAACATGGGCAGCATTCCTTCAGGACACGGCTTGTTTAGTTTCTGTGAAACGTTTTGGATACGACAGCCAAGTCCAACTGATTTTATGCTTAACCAGCACGAGCTTATCATTGATGTCATAAAACTAAAACTAAAAAAAAAAAACGAGATAGTGTTTTTAAAATGAGTTTCACACTGAAAGTAGGAATGGGTCTAATTCTAATAGCTAATTCTACACAATGACAAGTTTGTTTAGAAGCATAAGAGTTCAGTTCTTATTACCTCTGTTATGGTCAATTGACCCTTTAAAGTTGAAAATCAGGAAAATGCTAAATTTTTCAGTATGAACTTCTTATGCATAGTATCAACATTTTAAATGAATGGTCATTCATGTATTCAAACCCGTATGGGATGACCGAACATTTGCGTACCTAAAAAATGAAGAAAGAGGTTAATCATGGTGACAGAAAAGAAAAGTGGCCTTATCTGGTAACAGGCTGCTAGGATCGGTGTCCTCCACTGGTTCAGAGATGATGCGATCTGCAGAACAAAAAACCAAAATAGATAAACAGCGCGAGGGATAGCGCCGTCACGCGCACGCACGTCTCGACGCGGTATTCACCGAGCGGCTGCCAGAGGTCTCCTCACTTCCTTTTCCTCTTCTGCCTCCGAATCTGCACCAGCCGCCGTGACGCTCGCGGCAACGTCAGAAACCCCGCCAGGGTGACAGAACAGCGACCCGATATTTTACCTCGGCTACAAACATTTCGCCCCCTCCAGCTTTGATATTGGCGTCCCTCGTAAATGTGATACTCCTGGTGTACCAGCAGGGGGACAGCAGAACGCGTGTGCGGCCCACAGCAGTGAGTCAGAGACTATTTCACACCCCACACGATACTACCAGTCGTGCAGGGGGAGTCAGCGGCGGTACTACCCCTAACAGGCCACACAGTATGACCGTCCGCTCTGAAAGTGACTTCGCCAGCTGAGCAGTTTGGGAGCGACACAATCGTTTGCTGATGTAAATAAATACATGTTTACCCCCAATTAGGGTCCAGGGGGTACCCCCCTTCAACTGCTCAACAAAATAATGTAGTTCTCATACATCTTTGCAGGGATGTTTTAAAAAAAATTTTATTCCTACTGATTATAATATATATACTGTATATATGCCATATTTTTTTAAATTTTTTGAATGTATTACAGTGTATTTTTTTTTCTCGTAAGGGACGTTTAAAGAGCAGTGAGTATTCATTCCTGTACACCAGCAGACCACCGGTAACCACAAAGCCCTTGGTGTTCACTGTGACAAAAAATATCTTGTAATGCTCTGAGGTTTCCATCTGACTGCATTTCTGTAGCGCCATTGTGTGGAACTTCCAGCTATCTGACGCAAACTCACTCTGACCTTTCTTAAATTTCCTTCAGTGAGGTACGTGCCCTTTTATAAACTCAGACACAAGGTTCCCTGAAAACTGAAACAAAAGTCATCATCATCCTAAAGGTTATAATGAACTGTATTTTCGTAAAACCACCATGAAAAAGAAAAACAACAGGTAAAGAAATTCCACAAAATGTTTCGCTATTCCACTTGACAAAAAAAAATCAGTGGTTTCTGTCCGATCACAAATGTACAAATTGGGCACACCAGACGTATGCAATTATAGTGAATGGAGTATAAATGATTTCTCACGCGATATTGTGATGAATGATGCACACAAATTAAGAGCCGAGAGTCGAGGGACCCTTGTCACACATTCGTATCAACCTGTGAATGTTCTGGCGATTCTTCTGTGTCGGCGTCACTGCAAACATTTTCCGAGACAAAGACGTTCTTGCGATCTGCTGGGTCAGAGGCCTGTGGACAGTGGCAGCTAAGCACAGGGCTCAAGCGGGAACTGCAGGAACGTTCTTGGAGAAAAGCCTGCAAAGCCTCACAACGTTCTGACGTACCTTTTTCTTTTCTGGCACCAGCTTCTTTTTACAAAGGCTACTGAACATGCCCTCTCAATTAGTTCTTGCACATATGAGACATTGCACATAGGACATATTGGGGCTGCACTGTGTGATTTTGTGTGAGAGAAATTTGAACATTTATTTTAGGAATGGAATAAACAATGTCGCTGTCCTCGCTTGAGCTAACTTTTTCTGCTGTAAGAACACAGTTACAAAATTGCTTGTGTCTTATTTAATACGTCTCCAGGTTAAAATCATGATATGGATGTAAATTACAATGTAAACCTGGGAATTAAACCTACAACCCACTGCAAGCTCAGTTCCTAAGCCATTATGCTACACTACCATCTCCATTAACTGATCATTTGTTTAAAAAAATGCAGAATTTGAATTTGAATTGCTCAGCAATCCCATATACAGTTGTAGAGTTAACAACACTTGGATGAGAAAAACACCTCTCAAGATAAATAAAATGAACACCATACTCTAAATGATTTCTTCAAGGGCACCGAGGATAGTTCCTGGAAAATATGTCCCATTTCCGTGCATGCACTGTACTGGCTGTATAATAACAGTTTGTCCATAATTTCTTACACAGTGTGGTTGAAGTGATGTGGGTTGAACTGCTGCATGTAGGAGCGCGCAATGTAACTGGAAAATAAATGCCAGCCTCTTAGCTGCTGAGCAGACATAACTATGACCTGCGGACAAAACCCACCTCACCATGACCTTTCAAAAGCAAGCTTTCGGTTAACATAACAATTTCCATCCAAGTGGATCGACCGCTTGTGTGAAACTGACCAAACGTTCTCACTTTAGCGACTGGTCTGTTTAAGGTCCCATAATTCTATTCTTCCTTGTGAGCATGTAGGCTACAGTAATGTGACCGCAATTAATGCAGCATGGGTCAGGAGAACTGAAATTAAAACTTTACCCCATTTGAGGCTACGTGAGTACATTAACAGCAACGAAGAGGCACAGATGCCTGAACATTCAATACTGCTAGAGAGAGAGAGAGAATGTTTCCCCACTAAGCCCATCAGAAGCGATTTAAGGTAAATGAGGTCAGTTTCCAATATGATCGTCCAAAAAGGCTCAAGAACATATAGGCCTGCACATGTTGTGCAGTTGGGGGGGTGGGGGGGTGGGGGGGGGGGACGGTGGGGGAGGGTGTTACAGAACATGCCCCGATCTCAACCACAACACTAAAGCTGTGGAAAGCGCACATAAAAACATCTTTAATTATCCGTAGCACATGCGTGTGCCAACGAAGCCTTTACACAGAGTAATCCTTCTGGGGGGTATGGGGGGTACATGGAGTAATCCTTCTGGGGCTCCTGCTCACGTTATACTGGGAGGGGGGTATGGGGGGTGTTGGGGGGGTACATGGAGTAATCCTTCTGGGGCTCCTGCTCACGTTATACTGGAGAGGGGGGTATGGGGGGTGTGGGGGGGGTACATGGAGTAATCCTTCTGGGGCTCCTGCTCACGTTATACTGGAGAGGGGGGTATGGGGGGTGTTGGGGGGGGTACATGGAGTAATCCTTCTGGGGCTCCTGCTCACGTTATACTGGAGAGGGGGGTATGGGGGGTGTGGGGGGGTACATGGAGTAATCCTTCTGGGGCTCCTGCTCGCGTTGTACTGGGGGGGGTATGGGGGTGTGGGGGGGTACATGGAGTAATCCTTCTGGGGCTCCTGCTCACGTTGTACTGGGGGGGTATGGGGGGGTGTGGGGGGGGTACATGGAGTAATCCTTCTGGGGCTCCTGCTCACGTTATACTGGAGAGGGGGGGTATGGGGGGGTGTGGGGGGGTACATGGAGTAATCCTTCTGGGGCTCCTGCTCACGTTATACTGGAGAGGGGGGTATGGGGGGGTGTGGGGGGGGGTACATGGAGTAATCCTTCTGGGGCTCCTGCTCGCGTTGTACTGGGGGGGGTGTGTGGGGGGGGGTACATGGAGTAATCCTTCTGGGGCTCCTGCTCACGTTATACTGGAGGGGGGGGGGAGGGGGAGTTTGGGGGGGGGACACGCTGCCAAATGCAAGACTTTGATACTGCAGGCCCTGAACTTTGGCCCACTTTCATCTGTGTTTAAAATAACCTGACTCATTACTCATTCTTACTAATAAAAGCAGACACTCAGCGCTATTCATCAGTGTGCTAATGTCTAATGAGGCATGCCACTGGTACTAACCCTTTCTCTATCCATATGGGATTGAACTCTGTCATTGGTCAACTGCTGTAAAAAGTAGCTTTAAAATGAAAACGTGTGGCTTGCCAGCTATCTACTGGTGCAGACATGATCAGCCTCTGGAAGCACGGCCTCACTGCAGAAGCTACTTATTAGTTACCTTATATGTATTTTCTTGCTTTAAATCACAAATTCCCAAATGGAATCTGTACCAGACACGGTAAAGCTAGCAGGACATCAGAAACTTCTGTACATTTTCCGCACAAAAAAAAAACTGCCTGGACCAACTGAAAAACACACTATAAAAACTGAAATAAATATTTGAAAGAACCCAGAACGTGATCTAGCCCTTCAAACACCTGAGGGGCAGCTAGGGGGTGGTGACGCAACAGTAACACATGAGGAACCCTGGATGATTTACTACCATCCTGCCTTGGTGGAACAAGTCCAAATGCGTCTTGCAAAAAAATAAAAAATGTAAAATAAAAAAAATTGCTGAGCAAGCAAACTCAGAGGCCCAGCTGAGGAGTTTCTGTGCCTGAAGACTGAACACCTGACACAGTCACACCTGACACAGCCACAACAGACACAGCCACAGCTGACACAGTCAGACTGTGAGAGCCACCACTGTGCAGTGCGGCAGGCTAATTATGCAGAGCACCGTCAGAACTAACGCGGTCTGGCTACGTTCCAGATAGTGAGGCACAGCACTGCGCTAAGAGCGGGTGCCTCAGCTGGATACACCACTCGGGAGCCCCCCTCAAATTCCAGTTCTGGAAGGAACTCCACAGTGCCTGCTGGATTTTGGTGTGTTTCGCCACTTCTGCAGTTACTTTGGTTAAAGATATATTTGCGAGGCCTTAACTAGCTACCCGACTGAAAGGGAAATGACAAAATCCTGTGGACACTACAGCCCTCCGGTTTGAGAGCTCAGACTAAAAGTCCGGCCACTACTGTCATTGTGTGAACAGGTTCGAGAGTGAATCAAGAGTGACACTGCTGAGTCATAGAACAGAAAATTCAGCACCCTGTGAATTCACACACGCTCAGTTCTTGAACTGCTCAAAAGCTCAAGCTAAGAATACAGCTCTGACAGTGGCTCTCGGCAGCCACGCGAACACACGCCGATCAAACGATAACGACGACTCGACTCGATAAAGACGCGACTGCGGCTATTCTTCAGATGGCGTTCGGTCCTGGTGATGCGCTGCCCCTCCGGCTTACACACGGTCTATGGGTTTTCAGACCACCAGGCACAAAGCACGTGACGTGGTCACATGGCCCAACAGCCGCGACGCGCGACTCGCTGCCTTGCGCTGGCACCTCCCCCTTCCTCGCACCTGCGCTGCCCGAACACTGTCCCCTGTCCGTTCTGGCCCCACGATGGTAGAATGACCTCCCCGTGGAGGTCAGAACAAGCTGAGGCACTGACCCACTTCAAGCGACAACTGAAGACTCACCTCTTCAGGCTGCATCTCTCCCCATCCCTCCCTACCTCCCTGTAATCTCTAAATTGACCATAAGCTTAGGGTTGTAACTAGGTAGCTGTTTCGTAGTTGACTTAGTTAAATGCACTCGTCTTAACTACTGCTTGTATTTTTGCATAGACTGCGTTGTTGCTGTCTCGTTTGTGTTAGTGTTAATTAGTTGAACCTACAGGGTCCTGATGCGGTTGTTCCCTGCACTTGGAACGGTACTTCTCTCTAGGGTTTTCGACACACTTGTTCCTGGTTATGGTTATACACTTTGTTGTACGTCGCTCTGGATGAGATGCATCTCCCCACTTATGTATCGAAAAAAAAAGGGATTTTCTTCAGTTCTAGCGATGGCTACTTCATTTCATTCCACCCTTCCAGAAAAAGTGGCCGAACAGCCACAGTGTCTGAGAATCTTTTAGGCCATTTCCTTTGATTCTGTCAAGCAGAAAACAGAGCCTCATCAACCCTACCATTGTTTCTCTCTTCCAGAGAATGTGACAACGTGTATCTACATGTCCTCCGCGAAGTTCAAGAGATGAAATATAAACCACTTCATAATATACACCCCTGGGGCTGAAACTCCACGAAGACGAACCTCGACTTTCTCAGGTTTGACCACCCACACATTTCAGTTAGTTTCGAAAGAGTAGAGGAATTACAGAAAAGCTTCATCAGAAGCTAAAAGCTTCGGGAAACTACGCTCTGAGGAAAACGAAAAGGCTGCATTATATACCCACTGTTTGTGTCCAATGCAGCGATGTATTTTTAATAGAAATGGCTTACACTTCTATTTCAGCAGGTCGGTTAAATCAGGCACATAAAACAAATTCATTTCAGTAACTTGTTCAAGTAAAAAACTTTATTTTGAAAGTTTTTTTTTAACAAAGGTAAGGATAAATATATTAACTTTTTTGCAGCATACTGCCATCATAGGTGGAATGCTATTAATCTTTTGCCACAGCCTTATAATATATATGAATTATACTTGAAATGAATGACGAATATCCACTTTATGGCAGCATAATTAAAGCTATAATAAAGGGTGGAATATTTATTATGAATAAAGTTGGAATAATGTAGAAAATATAATGCAGAAAGAAAATTTAGATGATTTGATATTTGATAGAAACAGAATTCGTTTTTCTTTAACAAACATAAGAATAGGTTCTGTTTCCAATTCATATTAATTGTTCAGTGATTTTATCATTGATTCGTTTTTTTGATTTTTATCATGTTCGTTTATAGTAAATGATTTCGCAACCTGTGTTTAGGAGGACGCATGTTTAGGTCCCCTCCTCTGCTGGGGAAACTGAAAGTGCGGGCCTACTCTTAGTTTCAGAAGGCGGTGACACACGGGGTTACATCCAAGCCTTCCCTTCAAGCTTTCACCAGACGCCAAAAAAAAGCACGTAGTAAGAAGCAGCAAAAAAAAAAAACCACATTTTGAATCTTTATAGGTCTGACATAATTCGATTCCTTTTTTATTTATTTATTTATTTATTTAGATAACCAAATTTCAGCTTACAACCCACATGTGTGGGAGAGTTCCCACACGCGCTGTTTTGCCTAACCGATACGAAGATGCGAATAGAAGAACTGAGGCCCTTAAGTGGGAGCAGGCGACTGCCAATCAGCCCATCAGAATCAGCCAGTCACATCGCTCGGCAAGCAGGACAGCACAGTGCTGGGGAGAAAATAAGGTCACTAATGACGTGGAAGTGTGACAGCGAAGACAAGTTCTCTGGAAAACTATTATCGTAACGCTAGTGTAACTAACACAGGAACCGGAAAAAAAAAAAAAAAAAAATACAGAATGGTTTCTTCCAAAGCATGAGGGGAATTCATAACAACAACGAGCCATAATATATTCGGCTCAAAAAAATGTTTTTCAGACTTGTCCACTTTGTATGATTGAAAACACTACTTTTAAGTATGCACTCTCCATGTATAAATCCAGCGGACTTGTGAATTATTATGTAGGGCATTTCAACTGCCACTTATCACACTGCAGTTTTACCAGACAGTGGGGCCCATCCATACACTAGCGCAGTGCCTTAACGTAGATGATGCTACTCTAAATAAGTCTTAAGGCTCATACCATTCATTCGCCCAGGGGCCAGCCTTTACAATCTACTGCACATCGTTCGACATCAGGGCCAATCAGCACGACACCAAGAGAAAATCAGAGAATTCTGCCATTCAAAATTCAACTTTGTCTGCTAATTTTTATAAAAATCCAAGTTTGAGATAATCATGTTCAGCCCTCCCTAACACAAGACAGGGGGTAAATATCACTAGCATTTCATGTAAATAAGGAAAGCACCTCCTTAAAATCAACGTGCCCGAGGTTTCCTATGACATCGTATCCAACGCAATCCATGCCAGGGCCTGCTGTGCACACTCACAGGACAGAGCAAGCAGTTGTAAGAGCTCCGCCCCTTTCAAGATTGAAGATTCAAGATTCAAAAAACTTTATTGTCTATCACATAGTGTTAGAAAATTGTCTGAGGTTGGGGGGGGGGCTCACAAACAACATAAAAACATACACCCATGAAAGGCTCATATAAAATTACACTAAAAACACAAACAATTCCCTAAATAATAGTTGTGCAAAGCTACATTAAAAAGTAGTGACAGTCCATTTGTCCTTGTTTAAAATGGATATTGCAGTGGGTTATATATTTGTGAGTTTTCTACCATAGAGAGCAAACAAAGAGGTGCTGACACATTACTTTTCAGGTAACTGTTGGAGATGAGCATCGCACACAGCTACAACAATCCTGTCTCCAGACACCTTAAATGCCCAGGTCCAGAAATGTATGAGTAGGCCTATAAATTACCCTATGAATGAAGCGGCTATTACGTATGTAACTATAGTAGTATAGTCTGTATAGTATGTAACTATAGTAGTATAGTCTGTATAGTATGTAACTATAGTATTATAGTCTGTATAGTATGTAACTATAGTAGTATAGTCTGTATAGTATGTAACTATAGTAGTATGGTCTGTTTCATTTCCTCTGTCAGGGATTTAGAGTGAATCTGAAACTCTCTTGAAATACCGGACAGAGATGGGACACATCATGCAGGGGAATACAGAACTTAATGAGCTGCAAATATTTTTAACTGTCCTCTTAAACAAAGTAAGCTATCCACAAGGCGACACGTGCAACTGCCATTATTCATAGTGCCTGAGTGAAGAACTTTTTCAAATAGTGACACAGTATTAAATCCCATGACAGGCCTTCAATATACGGCTAAAGCCCTATTCGCACGGGACTAGTATTACCTGGGGACCTCTAGTAATAATTGCGGAGGTCGTCTGTGATCTTAATCCCGTGCGAATATGCCATGTCCGTAATTTGTAAAGTAAAAATTCCACGGCAAATTGCCTACCATATTTCGCCAAACACAAAGGTCATGTGATAATATTAGTTCCGTGCGAATCGGCATCTCGGTGATTTGGGGTCGTATTTTACTGTTACGCAGAGCAGAGCCTTTACATTTTCAATCATATCTGGGGGGATAATGTCAGTAAATTCGAGTAAAATACAGACTTCGTTTATCCCGCGCGAAACCGCCGCACGAAACACAGACGTGGGGGGTAATTTCTAAATCACATGAGGTCCCCAGGTAATACTAGTCCCGTGCGAATAGGGCTTAATTTAACATCTCGGCTGACACATAAGCTACACAGCATTAGCATGAACGAGATACTTTTGTTTGGCAGGTGCATTCATACACAGTAAAATGTTCAGTGTTTAATCAACTCCCCTATGAGGGCCCTATTGGACTCATGTGGACTCATAACATTTTACTGTGTAGTCTAACTAAAGATTCCCTCCCTCGTGGCAAATGCGCATGTTGGTCCATGAACCCCCTGAGCGTGACAGGTTGCAGAGCGTGACAGCGACCAGTGTGGGACTAATAAGGCCCATATCTGACCGTTTATGACGTCATCTCAGGACCAAAACCTTCGCATCTCCCGCTACTCTACGGGGTAATCAACAAACATTTGTGCTTATTATCACTATACAGCTTACATCTCGGGGCTGATTCGTGTATACCATTAACGAAGTCGCGTGAATCACAATATGCAGCAATTTAGCGAGGGCTATGGCTTCCTCAGCATTCATAATCAATGCCTATGGTTAATAAGTGACCACCCGCGCCCGAGCAAATGACAAAGCCTAATTCTCGAAGCCGGGTTCCATAGGCTACGATTTTAACGCAAGAAGTGAGTGATACTACGCGTCAAGTTAAAACCGAGCGGAGGATTAACAGGCTACTGTTGAGATAGATCCCTGCACGTTTCCACATGCAAACTGGTCTTTGAAGTGGTAATTTTTATATTTCGGGGAAAAGTTGCATGACATTTCGAATTACCTGGGGAAGGCAGGAAACTACAGTTAACACTTTAACGGCTGAACAACTGGGGGTGTAGGCTATCGGGAGTTTGTAAAGGATCAAGTTGGGCTTATTAGCCAATGTCAAAATAGAATTCGCCTCTATATAATGCACCAACATTAGCTTATGAAGACTATTTTCTTTCTGGAAAAAATTATCTGTTGCACATGAATTACTCTTAAATTGAGCTACATTTTACACGTAGGCTAAATAAGACATAACCTGGTGTTTATTTTGTAGTCACCTATAAATACTTTCATTTTGGACACGCCAATCGTTTTAGACGGCAATCCAAAATATCACAAGAGCGTTCGGAGTGTTTAACCTACGAGTTAAAGCCGATTCGACTGGCTTGCAACAGTGTTTAGCTTCATCGGAAAATACTATAGGCTTGTGTGCAGCCATCAATTACAACAGTTAGAACAACCGTGGAATGTACAGTATCGAAACCCCTCAATTATCCACATTCAGGCACCAACAAAAACCATGGCAGTATAAGTCCATGCCAACATTCTTGTATTGTATGGGGCAATTAAGATGGGCTAAACCGAAGTTAAAGATATTTCGTTGGGCTACCTGGACAGGACACACCATGTAGATATAAAAAAATAACCTACTCACCAACTCGTTCATGAAACACCTTCAAACTCTCCATGCTAACTTAACCTTTGTGAAGCGTATAATAGAAAGTCTGCTGAAGAGGACGCGATTGGAAATTACTGGAAATAGAGCGTGTTCTTCAGAAACGCGACAGTCCTCCCCTTCTCGGTTGTACAGGCTACAGGTAGCACCCGAACGCCTGCCGCTTTTTTCACCACTAGAACAACGGAAGTTCAGGTGAGCGGCGTTTCAAGTTCAAGTGCAGTGTTTCAGACTGCCTAAAACTCGGCGAGGATAAATTAATACAACCCAATGTTCACATCATGCAATCTTTCGAAATAATATTTTCCGTATCCCTGGTCGGTGCTAATGCAGACAGAACTCCCACCCGCGTAAGGTGTTTTCCACGAACAGCGGAAACCACGAAGTTGCTTGTTGTGGGATGATACAATGTAGTAGGCTGGCAGGAACTCCGATTTGTAGAGAAGTGAACTTGTTTAATCTGCGTAAATACAGACCTAGGCTACAGTTCGTTAGACTGTAGGCATATAGCCTACTCAGTCGGCTTTGTTTTACCGTTAGATTATGGTAATAAATAAACTATAAATATAACGTCTTAATCTAAGTAGCCTATATTATTCACAACCGTGTTGGCTCCCTTGTGTGAATTTGACGCTAGCCTACTCTAACATTGGATTAACTGCATACATGAAATTGAAATATGTGGTTGCAACGTGACATTAAATTTATTTCAAAAGCATTGGGATGTGACTGCAAGTCTAGGCTATATTTGCCCTTAATTTTGAAGTAAACGCGAGTGTTACAGGCCTACATTTTTCTTAGCAAATTCAGTTCGGCGAGTTAGTTTTTTGTGACTATAGACGCGTTTTAACTTTACACCACAAGTACCCGGAACTTTTAGCCCCAGAAACTACTTTTCAAGGAACTAGAAGGTTCCTTCAGCCTATTGTTGTCTGCGTTTCCGCCGCGGTCTAAAGACCCGTGAAGATTAGGCAAATTAGTCCGCTGAAGCCTGAAAAAGCGACCTTATTAAGAGGTTCAAGCAAAACGTTGATTTTTTTCATTGCCCTTTGGTCTTGACTCAAGACTCAATATTCTCTCTCCAGAGGGTTAAGCGGCCAAAGGTGCGTAGTAAAACGCTCAGTGTTAAATCAACTCTTACAGAGTACATTTGGTCCCTATTGGACTCGTATGTAGCCTGCTCTGTTGGAGTTGAATTAACACTGGACATTTTACTGCGTGTCGCTGATTGTGGTCACGTCGCAAATATAGCCTACTCATTGATGTTTACACTAAAGAAGGCAGAAGGCTGATTAAAGGTCGCATGAAAGTCCCGACTTCAGATTTACTGCAGATTTATTGACGTAAAGAGAGGTAGGCTACTTTTTACCCGACCAGATGACTGAGGTGAATCAATTCTATTCTGTTTCTGACATAATGTGTCTTAAGACGGTGAATAATTCCTCTAAACTTGAAGAACACTTATTAAGAAAAATTAACATCCTGTTAAAATTCTGGGATTGCAATTGTATTTGAAACAAAAAACCAGCAGAGAGGGGTTAGTAGTCCCCCGGGACCTAGTTTGAGAACTACTGTCATAGGTCCATGTGACCAAAGCCCCCTAGTGGTAGAGTAGCGTTCACTATCTTTATTAGAAAAAAAAAACCCACAACAGAACCTTCCACCTCCTGAAGACTCACCTTTACAGTCCATATCTAATTTGACTCCGCCCCTTTGTACCAGTCAAATTAAAATCTTAACAACGTCAGCGTGCCATTTTTCAGCTATAGTAAACACTTCCACGGTATTCTGATCCCAATTAATGTTTCATTCTGAATATTTATTTTCTGATCTATGTTTCTTTTGGATTCGATGGCTCCCAGTTGTGCTTTCATAATTCAGGTATCAGGTATTCTGTGGGATATATTCAAAGCTGCAGATGGGGGGGGGGGGGGGGGGGGGGGGGGCTACTGGGACTATTTTCTCCTGGCCTGGCTGAAGGGGACCCAGGATACATGGTGTAACTATTTCTACTTTGTTACAAAACATATTGGGGGGGGGGGGGGGACCCTGGTCCTGAGAATTAATATTCATATTTTGCTTGCATATATATGCATGCATGCTCTTTACTTCAAGCTCATACATGCATATTCACACACACACACACACACACACACACACACACAAAACGCTTCTCAGTATATTCTTGGAATTTCCCCAGTCTTTCCAACTATGGTACTGTCATACCCAGACACCTCAACAAGTAAATTAGACTTGGAACAGCATATAGTGTAAAATATTAATTATCGATGACTACTACACATGAGTAATATAATTCACCTGGTCTTTTGGCCGAGACAGCGGTCTCCTCCTGTATGCAGCAGCAATCCCACCCCTTGTCCATTTCATAGCGAAGTGCTGAAGCTCAGTAAGTCTAGCCTTAGTAAGCACTTGGACCGCAGTCCTCTTGGGAAAACGAAGCTGACGTTGGAAAAGGCATTAGTGGCCCGGCCGGGAGCAATCTTCCCTTTGGAACAAACTGCAGTCTTTCGGTTGAGAGGTTGATCCGCGGTCCCGACTTCTTCACCCCCAGGCACTTTTTGTAAAGTGTAGGTATTAACTCTTTTGTTCTCAGTTGACCTACTTGGTTAAACATAGGTAAAATACTTTTTTGTTTATACAAACAAGATTTTTGTTCAGAATGTCTGCATTGTAAAAAAAAAAGAAAAGAAAAGAAAGGAACCCTGATAATGGATTGACTTTGACCATATTGGGGACGTTTGGGTGTCACGTTGCGCAGATTGACTGCTTTTCGTACGGTCAGTGGGTCGTCTGACGCATTGTGCTGCGTGCAGTGAGTGCGTTGAGCCATCCAGCAGACCCTGAGATCAGTTTATGTGCAGCGTGACTCTGAGTTGCGTGTGGCGGACGCCAAGCACGACTGCAGCTTTGAGTTTACACTGGAGCTTATTTAATGACGGCCGCAGCCACTGCTCAAGCCCTTAATAAATTACAAACTGTGTGACAGTTGCGTTACATCTAGGCACATTGAAGTGATCCCATCCAGAGCAACCTAAAAAGTGCATACAGAAAGAGACAGAGAAAGAGCAGACGAAGAGCAGACGTGGATGCCTAGTCGTCGGTGTCACAGCCAAAAGCGGGTGTCGTTAGTTGTTAGACGTAGCGTAGCGAGGGCTAGTGCAGCTAGGATAAACTGGGTTAGCAATAGTCCACCCAAACCTGCTGTGTGAACAGGTGTGTTTTCAGTCTGTTGCAGAAGATAGGCGGCGACTCGGCTGCCCAGCAGTAGCGAGGACTTATTCCGGCGCTGGGTGACCAGAGGAGAGAAGAAAAGACTGAAAAGGGGCGAAATAGCTCAGGAGGTATATTTTAAGACCGATTGGCTGGCAGTCGGAGGGTTGCCGGTTCAATCCCCCGCCCTGGGCATGTAGAAGTGTCCCTGAGCAAGACACCTAACCCCTAATTGCTCTGGTGAATGCGAGGCATCAATTGTAAAGCGCTTTGGATAAAAGCGCTATATAAATGCAGTCCATTTACCATTTACCAAAATACACCTGATTACACAGCAGGCTTGGGTGGAGAAACGCTAGCCCAGTTCATCCTAGTTTTACTGGCCCTCGCTATGCTACATCTCACCAAGATGGAAGACGAATGAGGCAGCGGGCTCTATGTGCTGCAGTCCACTGTAACCAGGCACACTTTTTAGGATACACCCTTCAGCCTGACTTTTCAGTAGAAGAAAGATGTGCCTACTACAGCAGGTCATGTTATAGCTGTTGTAAGGGGGACTTGTGACACTTGACGAGAAACATAACGGTAAACCATAAAAAAGCACGGATGCTCTTTTGCAGGAATGCCCTGCTTCACACTCATACATATTCACACCTCGGAGCAGCCCAGTACAACCACAATCCTCTATTGTTGGCCACTGAGCAGCTCCACTGGAGGGAGAGAAATTTTTTTTAACCAATTTAAATCAGGGGATGATTAGGTGGCAAGTTTTTGCGAGAGCCAGATCTGGGATTTTTGCCAGGATACCGGGGAACCCCCTACTGTTTGCGAATAGTGTCATGGGATCTTTAATGACCACAGTGAGTCAGGACCTCGGTTTAACGTCTCATCCAAAAGATGGCATCTCCTACAGCACAGTGTCCCCGTCACTGCACTGGGGCATTGGGGTTTATTTGACCAGAGGGAAGTTTGCCCCCTGCTGGCCCACCAACACCACTTCCAGCAGCAACTCAGTATTCCCTGGTTGTCTCCCATCCAAGTACTAACCAAGCCCACACTTGCTTGGCTTTAGCCAGTCGGCAGGAGCAGAGTTTGTGGTGGTATGGCTGCTGGCAATAGGAGGCTGAATTCCTCAGGTTACTGTCATAATATATATATATTATTATATATAAACTATTTTCTTTAGCACAACTGTGTTTTATTAGATCTAATGCTGGTAATGTTTCGGCTTTTTGTGGTAATCATAATAAGTCTTGAATTGGAGTTAATCCATCTTGCGATGGGACAAATATTAAGTGTGCAAGTTTCTTTACTGTTTTGGATATTCAGTTTAATCTCAGCCCCTTGTTCTGAAATGAGTGCATATCTTTTCTGGTCACTGTACAAAGGAACAAACCGTTTTCTGTTCTGGTTCAAACCAAAGCCAAGTGTGAAACTTGCATAGCTTGTTGAGCGTGCTTGTGTAATAAGCTGCACTTCTTTTGCTGACTCAGTTTTTTCGCTGTCAGGGAAAAGACACAATGCCATGTTCGGTCCTCATTTGTCCTTTGGCTGTTCACTCTCATTCTTTGGCTATGCAGTGGCTAACATCTGGACTTGAACAAGGTGACGTTCATGCCCAGGTTGCTAGGGACACTTTACATTCTTGGGTGATGGGTGAACTAGGCAAACAAATATTCTTGTATCCACTGCTGTGGCTATCATTAAATAAACACTAAATAAATATGTGTTTGTGCCCACTGATTGTGGAATTCCTAACGTACAGAGGTGCAGACATATTTGTTTTGGCTTCAGATACATTTCTCAGTAGGCCAGATCAACAGAGCACAGAAAAGTATTTGAATCCGAAACAAATACGTATTTTTGACCCAGGTCTGCAGAGGCCTAAAGAGAAAGCAACAAAGGAGAGGGCTGACCAATAGAAAATTCCAGTAACTGTTTAAATTTAATTGAAAATAACCCACATTAGTTTCGGTGGCCTTAGTTTCCAGTGATTGTGCAAAAACCACGACTTGCATACACCTACTGCATCCAGCCTGCTGTCTCCTCTACAACACAATACACATCAGGGGGATGACTCATCATCGGAGGACTTGCTGTCATCCACACGAAACCCATCTTCAACCTGGATGGTCTGTACTCAGTGTCACACTTTGTAATATTATATGGCAGAGGAACTGATAGCAGTGATCTCTGAACTTCTCAGCAGTGAACGTTTCTTTTGTATAATGTTTTTGACTTAGCTGTTATTGTGGTACAGTACTTCTGCTTTGGAAATGCACAAATCGCCTATGAAGTTACAAAGAGACATGTGACTGTTCCAGGAATAAAATGTGTTTATGTCTTGATGTGTCTTGCAACATCAAGCATTGCGTGGAGGCAAGAGAAGAGAAATATTACAGCAGTAATAGTGCTGGAGAAATATCATAATGCTTTATGAATATATCAAATGTTACCACTAGGTGGCAGTCTCTCTTTCAGTGGCGCTAATCAAGATAGTTGCTTTGACACCTGAACTGCTGTATTGTTTTTCACGTAGATGTTAATGTTTACCGTGTGGAATCGAATATGCTTTGCTGTGCCAAAGGGCTTTTTTTTTTAGATGCCAAGGACCAAGTTGCTTTCCAAACTCTCGGCTCATGTTCAGTCTTTTCAGGTGTTTGTTTTCTCATTTGCTAGCCTCACCTGTACTGTGGGTGGTGAGGCTGGTAGTTGTATGCCAGTGGGGAAAAATCAGTTATACTACCCTGAAGTCTTTTTGTCGAGCCTACTTAACACGAAACGGGCCTTTGTAGTTTTATCAAAACACACAGTTATGTTAGCAGCCAACATTCATGGTGAAAACCCACCTGTTCCTCCAGGCCGCTCTTTAATACATTGCTTTATATTCTCAAAATAAAATCTCAAATGGAAGCGGCAAAAGCACAACCTGAATATAGCTAATGTGTTGGGTAACTTGCGTAGACGTTATGAGCACCATTGTTCGTTTCGCATATTCCTGCAACACGATCAGTTACTACAGTGACTCGCAAATCCCACTTGACTTCAGGCTCCGTGCTGTGAAGCTGGAGGGCTTTGCATACACTCCGGCAAACTCCGTCATTACGCACGGCTTTTCGGTGATTACGCGTAATACGTCCGCCCAATCAGCTGAGGAGCCGAGAAGCCCAGGAAAGAGGCAGATGATATGGCAGCTTTGTGATCGACCAGGTGGAACTTGCCTTTGTTAATACGGTTAAACCGTTAAAAATGATAACATTTTAACGCGAAGACGGTAAGATAGCAAGCCGTTTTAAGATGATTTACTTGATATTTATTTCCGCTTTTTCCGGGGCGCTCATCACTCTGCTATTACAGCTCTTGCTGTTGTATCGAAGAAGCCCCGAGCCTATAGCTAGGACAGTGCAATATGTCAAAGCAGTGCCTGAGCCCGCATTGAAGGATTACTTTAATAACCAACATGCCGAATCAGGACAACAACAGCCAGACAACACGGCATCTGCAACAACATCCAAACAGCAAGAGACCATCTCTCCTAGGCAACAGGAAGCGACTGTCCCCGGCAGTAGCCCTAAACAACAGCCGCCGCCTTCTCAAAACGAGCCACTCCACACCTCTCAGCCGGAGACGTGCAATTTTCTAAATGCAATATTTTTGTTCCTATTTCGAGAACTCCGGGACACTCCGGTGGTCCGACACTGGGTGACCAAAAAGATCAAGGTGGAATTCGAGGAGCTGCTGCAAACCAAGACGGCTGGCCGGCTGTTGGAGGGACTCAGTCTCCGGGATATATCTCTGGGTAATTCGTTGCCTGTGTTCAAAACCGCAAAACTTATGAAGCCAGTGGCGTGCAATGAGGATGGCATGCCCGATGAGCTCAATTTTGAAGTGGACTTGGAGTACAATGGTGGGTTTCACCTGGCGATTGACGTCGACCTGGTCTTCGGTAAATCCGCCTACCTTTTTGTGAAGATGACCCGGGTCATAGGACGGCTGAAGCTGCAGTTTACCCGCACGCCTTTCACGCACTGGTCATTCTCCTTCTTAGAAGATCCATTGATAGACTTCGAAGTGAAGTCCCAGTTCGAGGGTAGACCGTTGCCCCAACTCACATCCATCATTGTAAACCAACTGAAGCGCGTAATTAAGAAGAAACACACTTTGCCTAATTACAAAATCAGGTAAATTTTCTCGTTTGGCTACCTGGCTAGGTACAACTTTGTGCTAAACCAGTAGCTTCATTTTCAGGTGACATGGTGCCTTCACGAGGTATGTAGCTACATCATTTACTTTCACCTGTGTATGATCAGGGACGTTGAATTGCCCTCTTTTGCCGGTATATTGTTGTTCACATACCAAAATACCCCCCCACCCCCAAAGATTTAACCGGAAGTTAATTTTTATACTGCAAACCGTCCTAGCTGGATGACACATTCTGCGGTTCTCATATAAGCATTCTACTCTGACCACTTCTCGCGCAGAATAGGAACAGGCGAAAGGTTAACATTTCACAAATTGTGTGTGAAGACGTAGTTTAAATGTATGCAGTGCGTAAACATGAGTGTAATCTGCAATCCACACAGCAGTATACATTTCACGATCAGTTTTCACCGTCTAGACCGGAGGGGGTTGTGTGCATCTCTGATTTAATGAAGATAACATATTTTGCTGAAATATTTATAAACGGCAAATTGCCTTGTCACTTATTTGAGAAAGCCTTTCTATTCTTCCTCTTTCATGTGGTAAAGGAACTAGAAATCAGTTGTTATTCATTTTAAATGTGGAATTAGATCCGTTATTATTATTCTACAACTCAGAAATACTGTATGTGGCCTATCTTCCTCAGCCTCCCACACACACACCCAGTTCTTCCTGAATTGAGTGATTTGTCATAGATTATTGGATCATCATGTAGCATATGTGAGAACGAGTCATACAGTAGGGCTAATAAATGTATTACCAAACCTGTCATTTTTCATTTTGACTAGCAGTTTAACGAATATGTGTGGCTTTCAAAATGGAATGTCATTATTTTATTACAAGCCAGACTTCTGTCTAAACCCTAGCTGCTGCCTAGACACCGTTCCCTCATCCCTTATCACAGACATAACCAACTATTGAAACCTAGTGTTTCATTTTCTTTTTCAAAAGGGAAGGCACTGTTGCATGCAGTCAGTATGAAAATTATATACAACCGAATATAGAGGCGGAGAGTTTTCTCAAATATTTTCAGTATTGTGTGGTTTCATGTCACGATTTTAAAGATCAATCATGCAGCTGTGCGCTCACCATAGTGAAATTCATTAATGGAAAGTACTTTACTGTAATTGACTGCTTTAGAGACAGACCCCTTGCTTCTAATGTTCAAACAGTTGTAAGAAAGAGGCGTGCCTTTCGTTAACGAAACAAGAAACACCCGTGTGTGAAAATTCTGGCCATTATCCGAATAACCCCTAGTTATTTATCGAATGGGCTCTATGTGCCTACAACTGCCAAGGCCTTGAAGACATGCAGCCCCTTGCCAATACGTCTATTATTTTCTAATATCTTGTGCGAGAACATAACATGCTTTGACTTCTTTCTGAGGGGTGGCTGCTTCTGTTAGATGCGGCGGGTTTAGCAGATTCACTTCTGTGTGGCATGTGTTCACGGGCAATGTGTAGAAATTGGAGAATGTCTTCCAGGAATTTGTTGATTGTGTAATAGAGCAATGTTCATGTGTTCATGCATGCATTTTTCAGCAGAATGTCGAAGTGCAAAATGCATGTCCCGCTGTTGCCCTGTTTAACGTTTTTCTGCGGGACACCAGACTTTGCTGGTCTGAGCCTGAAGTATAGTGCTGAGCTCTATAGTTTCACATAAAATAGACAGAATTGAATCATTCAGACAATAGGGTTTTAATACACTAAACTCTTATGCCCAACTGCTTAAACTAATGGTGGTTAGTGCTGAATGTAAAGCACTTTGAGCTACATTGTATGCATGAAAGGTGCTATATAAATAAAGCTTAATATTACTATTATTACCATCATTAAAAGCAGGTGTAATTGTAATGATTAGGCCTAAATCACAGGGAGAATATGAGCACAGTGATGCATTATAACCAGCTGCTCATGACCCATAATTCAGTGTTATCCTATTTTTCCTCTTTCAGGTACAATATTTGAAGAATATGCAAATATGTAGATTGATGGTAGGCGATGCCCTGTATAAAAGTCCTCTGAAAAATGCGAAATGGAAGTCTCAGTGTCGTGGAAGATGACCACGGATTCATTTCCTGAGCTACCAATTCTGTGTGCCCAGCTTGCTTTCACATTCGTGTTCCGTGAAAGCGTGCCTGGTCCGACCTGGACCTTTTGGTAAATGGTAAATGGACTGCATTTATATAGCGCTTTTATCCAAAGCGCTTTACAATTGATGCCTCTCATTCGCCAGAGCAGTTAGGGGTTTGGTGTCTTGCTCAAGGACACTTCGACACGCCCAGGGCGGGGTTTGAACCGGCAACCCTCCGACTGCCAGACAATCGGTCTTACCTCCTGAGCTATGTCGGACCTTTTCTTCCGCATTACATCTGTAAGGTTCACAAGTGCGAGACCAGAAGTTTCGGCAAGTGTACTCACTGTGACATGGCAACTTTTTGTCCATTCAGTATGTAGAAGGCGCTATGGTTTGCGGTGATCTTCAGCGCGGCAAGCACTTTTGCTCAGAGGCGTTGCCTGCTTGCCTCAGTCTGACTAGCCGTGATCGCAGTTTGTTTTGCGTGAAGTGCTTTCGCTGGATCGGGGAAAGGAGCAAATCGCATAGCGTGACCTCTCTAAACCGTACAGTAGCAGGCCTAAACCTAAAATAAAGTTTCTACCTGCAGACGGTCCAAGGTAATATTTAATATAGGAGGGCAGAGATGTAGGCCTAAAATTTTGTCAACAGTTCTAGTATTGACAGCAAAACAAACAGGCAAAAGGCCTGCTGTAACCACATTGCTCTGTAGTGGATTTCATAAATGCTTATTGAGGTTTACTCCAGCTGGATGATGTAACACTCGGTTTCTTTCCAGCAAATCATTCACCTTCAAATCATATACATGTCATTAAGATGCATGTAGGCTAAATCTTGAATTTGTAAAACATTTGTAATTTGAATTTGGTTTTCGTGTACAAAGCATGTTATTTTGCCTCTGAAAATATAGGCCTACTTGTTTATGTTTATGAAAAATATTTTAAATTATATTTTGGCAGATAAATTATTGAACCAATTTGTGCAATCTGTGCGCTTCGTCAAACAATACGAATGCCTGTACTGTAACTGAGGGAGCTCCCATCACAAAATGCGTTGTGTGTTACTGAATCACAACAAGCTTCATTTTGAGAATCGATCATTGTGCTTTCCTGGAAGAATAATAAAAATAAGCCACCTTCAGTGAACGTTGGTAAATGGTAAATGGACTGCATTTATATAGCGCTTTTATCCAAAGCGCTTTACAATTGATGCCTCTCAATTGGTGTCTTGCTCAAGGACACTTCGACACGCCCAGGGCGGGGTTTGAACCGGCAACCCTCCGACTGCCAGACAATCGGTCTTACCTCCTGAGCTATGTCGCCCCATGTCATGAGCTTTAGGTCGGTGTGTTAACGACGGTCCATGGAGCCATTTTATTTAGGAGGCCTTAACGGGGGCCTAGGTGGCATGTCCTCTTCCAGCACTCCTGCAGTACGGATTCAAACTCTTAACTGTGCCCCTGCTTTGTCTGAGCGATGCTAGCGTTAGCCTAGCCTGGAAGGGAGGGTTCCAGTTGGCAGGGTTTCCTCACGGGGAGACCGGCTCCTCCGATTCGTTTGCCGCCTGCCGTCTGCCTTCGGCAGGCGTGTGTGTGCGTGAAGCGTAGTCCTCCGACACGGCGGCTGCGGTGTGGAACCAGGTGGGACAGATGGCTGCGCGCCTTTGGCAGGAGGGCGCGTGCGTGCTTGTCTGCCTGCTCCTGAATCTACGGAGGAGGTTGCAGGTTTGAGACAGGCCTACAGGCACTACTGTATTGGGAATTCCTAAGGGGGGGGGGGAAACAACGAGGGGGATAAAGTGCAATGAAAAAATGGATTATAAAAACGAGTGCTTGGTAAGCTGCAAGTAAACACTGGGCTGCGTGAGAGAGGTTAAAGAGATGGACGCGGGTGGGAATCTCACAGCCGAGCTAATGAGATCCGTCGCCAGCGGTGACATCATGTCCTTTCACGTTCAGACATTTTGGCTCAAGGTTTGCTCTTGGCTGGCTCTACGTGCTGAGGTGGGCACTCTGGTATCGACGGTGGCAGGCATCCGGGGGATGCATCCCGAAACGAAACCAGGGCCTGGGGAAACGCGTGTCTTTTGGGGGGAGATCTCCTTTTGGCCCAGGACAGATTTTTTGTGAGTCGTTGGAAGGAGAGCCACTGATGCGGAGCGAAGGATAAAAAAAAAAAAAATTTGGACGTTAGCCCTGCGGCGGTTACGAAAGTCACGCTTGTGCAGCGGTGGTCACACTGCTTTTTGCGTCCAAGTCGCGCTCGTCTGCCACGGCAGCTGTTTTTGGCTGCTTTGTAGGTGACAAATGTCACGTACTTACAGCCCTTTTGTGCCTAATTCACATAAACGTCTCTCAGGAAAAAAATTGGTATGAAAACGTGCCTTAAAAAGGTACAAATGCTTGTCACTGGGGTGGTAGCTTACATGCACATACAATTGTACCCCTTGCCAGCAATACGTAATCCATCTGTACCTTTTTTTTTTTTTGCTGGTAAAAGGTACTTACTAGTACCCAAATAGCACATTATTATTATCCGTTGGGAAATGTTCCTTCCTTAAAGAGCAGAATTTTACCCCCGCTCTACCTTTTTTTTTATTTCAGAGAGTGTGTGTGTGTATGTTTTCCGTGTTCATGAAAGCAGGGCAGTGCTGGTGAGCTTTGGACATGCCAAGCGGGACAGATGGTTGAGCGGTGAACCAAGGGGATTGGTTGGTAGGGATCCAAACATGACATCACCATCTCTCTTCGAGTGAAATACCTTTTTTATCCTCGAGGGAGAAAAAGGGGGGCTGAGTTTATGCTGTTTTATGGTGTTTTTTTGATCTATGGTGCTGAATAGAGAGTCTAAGTCATGATTAAGATCTCTTAAACTAATTTTCATGAATTATTACAATTGAATAGATGCACTGAGTCTCCATTTTACTGGCCAGAGTGGTCCACATCCTTTCCATTGAAAGTTGCTATTGTAAGTAATGGACTTACAGTAAAGGATTGTGAATCTTGCCATAAATGTTCTTTTTATGACTTTTGGTTAAAAATGTTGGTGTTGGAGTCTTTCTTTACCATTTCCCTGGCATAGTTTGCCCGTACATAGAAGGCAAGGTGATTAAATTTTTTTACTTAACACTGAGTGAATCATTTCACACCATTAAGGCATTTATTTTCTGTAAAGAGGGGTTCACGATGACCCCCCCCCCCCTGCGTAGTGCAGAGTGTGTCAGCTGTTTCACAGCGGTGTCAGGTGCATGACACACTGAGTTACCGGGCCTGAACCCCGCTGAGCATTTATGGGATGTTCACGAATGATGGCTGAGTCAGCATTTTTCATTTCCATCCTCTACGTGAGAGTTTATTGACTTTAGCGCCTAAGAGTGGCATTGTGTTATAGTCGTGGGGATCATCAGGGCCCCCACGATACAGTGTTATCCCGATACTCAGCATACGATACTTAGCATAGGACGCTACCGCAGTTCTTCTTGTTTTTGCGATGCACTCAGTATTGCGATTCCGTACTCTGATATATTGTTATTTTTTTTATTCATTTGTTTCTCATTTGAAGACTCCAAAAAGTTGAAGTCGTATGCCTAAGGAGAACAATATGCCAAAACCCATTACACCTCACGATAGTAAAAAAAACGTCTTGCTTCAGTTAATTTCACTTAAACCCTTCACTCGTGGAGATTAACGCAGTGAAATCGTGGCAGCTTGTAAGAAAATAAAACATTCAGGAACATAAGGTCTCTTAAGCAGGCAGCTTGAATTAATTTCAATAAATAAATAATGGGGCAATTAAATTCGGGAAAAATGGAAATAAACAATGAAAAGGGTGAGACTCTTCCGGTCGCAGCGCTGCAATGGTAGCCGTTCTGGATGAGCGGCAGTTGTGGACCATCTGGAGTTTTAGATGGCACGCGTGTAGCGTATAAAAACACTTCAGAACCACGCATTGTACTAGCCTGCTACTTGACCAATAACGAGAGAGACTGGAATGGGTGTCTGGTTGCTAGGTAGCGTCTACGGTTTGGGCCATTTGCTGGAAGTAACGTTTCCATTGTATTGTAAATTGATGTTTATTGTGGGATGGCAGTGGTTATCTTCCAGATATTAGTCTTTTGTGTGTTGCCAGGGAAATGGCACCTCTCTTGCTAATAACCTTTAATTTTGAATGTATTCCATTGTATTGTAAATTGATGTTTATTGTGTGATGGCAGTGGTTTTCTTCCAGATATTAGTCTTTTGTGTGTTGCCAGGGAAATGGCACCTCTCTTGCTAATAACCTTTAATTTTGAATGTAAAATATCTAATGAAAATAAGTGCTTTTTTTTTTCTAGGAGTGACCATGTTATAAACGGGATAATCCACAACGAGATGTACGGTTGTATCATTTTAATGCGTGGAGGGTGGTTCTTCGCCTCTGTGCCGTGGATTAAAATCGTAATCTAAAAATAACGTGCATTATGAAATGTGCGCATTTGGATAAAATATTGATACGTGGCACCACTGGTTCGATACTGCATGGCAGAATAAAGTATCGCAGTACTGTGCAGTATCGATTTTTCTCCCTCACCCCTATTGTGTTCCACTTGTAGAATTCCAGACACCTGTATATACTATGCAGTGGCACTTACTGGCGACCAGTACTCTTAAGTGACTTGGCATAAATGTTTTTTTTTCTTTTTCTTTTTGTGTTACTCCCTGCCGCAATAAATGCCAAACCCCTACCAAACGTAACTTATGGTGAAGCCACACTACGGTGAGCGGAGACAACAGGTGTGGATCATGGTTCACTCTCTTTGGACGATTCAGGTGGAATAAAACCCTCATTTGAAAAAATATGCTAGAAATCAGAAAAGCTAACATAGTTGTGAAAAAAAGAAAAGCGGTGAACAGAAGCGGTGTTGCAGAGACAGAAATCCTGAGTAGTGAAGCTCCTTTGGGGGGTGTGATTGTGAAGTACTTGAATGTATTCAGTACTACGTATACCACGCCAAAAATGTAAGAATTGGTCTTTATATCAGTGTAGCCAACGGTCGTGTAATGGCATTTTTCTAATGCCTCCCTGTGGGGTGCAAATAACTTATTCATCCGCCTGGCAGACTGATCCAGCAGACATGGGTCACATACGTATTTGTTTTGGATTGAAATACTGTTTGTTTTTGGATGCTTTTCTGTGCTCTGTTGATCTTGCCTGGTGTAATTGAGCCTGCCAATATGACCAGAAGGTGGGGGTTGGCACTTTTTGAGAGTATTTCATTGGTTCCAAATTACACCAGACTGGATCAGTAAAGCGTAGAAATAGTATTTGAATTCAAAACAAATGCGTGCTGTATCTGACCCAGGTCTGTGATCCGGCGTCTTGGAGGACTTTTTACACCTGCGGTGTGTGACCCAGGTGTCACATGGTCTAACGAGGGGGGGCCGCAGACAAGTGTGAAAGGAAGCAGGCAGCTGCCAAACGGGGGGGGGGGGCGTGGGTGTCACCTGAGAGGCCACAGAGGAGCAGCCCGAAATGCAGTGCTGGGAGTTTGATCCTTAAAAAGACAAATCGGGAAGTTTTGGTTTCGGCCATGATTTAGATAAAATGAGGGTTAGGCCAGGCTTGTGTTGCCAGTGAATGAAAGCTGCTCCCAAGTCAAGTGAAGCCCCTGTACTCAGTTCGTGTGTGAGCATCATTTATGAAAATGAATGTTCATATTTAATATTTTAAACACAAATGTGAGCACTAAAGTCAAAATCGAATGCATTGCTTATTGATATGACTAATTTGACGTTTATTTTTAAACCTATGTGTCCTTTGCGTGAATTATTTATACAGTTAACAAACAAAAAAATACTCTGAATGAAAGCAGACTTGTCTTCTTTGACGTTAAAGAGGTAATATTCTGAACTTTTCTGGCATTGATTAATTGAGCTTTCTTGTAGTGCTGGCTGGACTCTCCAGCCCTGGTCCTAGAGAGTCGTTGGTCAATTAAAGTGACGAGCACTTCATTGATCAAACGAAGCAGCTGGTCAGTTGACTGGCCTGCCTGATTGTGACGGTGTTTAGTTGAATCACAATCTGCAGGCCTGCAGGGCTGGGATTTGGGAGCTCTGTGTGGGGGTCATGCATGACTGGTCTCCAGATTTACTATGATAAGACATGACATGCTGTTAACATTCGGAAACCAGACATTAAAATATGTTTTAAAAACAACATTTGAAGAGCGTGACCTTGGCCTTATCAGTGTTTAATTGACCATGTCACCGCATCTCGAGGATGTGGCAGTTCTTATTGGTCAGTTCAGAATAAACTCCATTTCCCAGTGTGCATTGCAAATCACCTTGTTTTTGAGCACAGGAAAGCATACTGTGAGGCATATTTTTACAAACGTGCGGGG
This sequence comes from Anguilla rostrata, assembly GCF_018555375.3. Taxonomy (NCBI): domain Eukaryota; kingdom Metazoa; phylum Chordata; class Actinopteri; order Anguilliformes; family Anguillidae; genus Anguilla; species Anguilla rostrata. The sequence continues at coordinate 4,530,939 of NC_057950.1, read as the reverse complement.
ATTAATTTAATAAATTAATTTAAATCAGCCGTTAAGATTCAGGCCTTCCCCTGAGGTCCCGCTGTTTGGCAGAGAGGCAGCTCCTTTCGAGAAATGAGAGAAGTGTGACTGATTAGCTGGAAAATGATTATGCTGAAATGTGTTTATTCATGGGGAATATTCTGTTTCATTTCATATTAGGTGGTTCTATAAAGCGAGCCAAGTTGTTTTGGGACCAGAAGCCCCCTTAGCATTTAATCATTTTTTTCTTGGGCAATATCCCAATCTTTCGCATGTATGCGCAAGTAAGCACCGCACTGGAGACTGGGTGGCCAGAGTGCTTATTTCAGGGGACGCACTTCAAACACGAACGAGAAACCGCACACCATTTTTAGGATATTTTAAAGCATTTTTAAGTCCACAGAAGTTCCATTTCTGATTGTATTCTGATTACTGTAAAGTTCCCCAGATTAACGGGTGTGGATTGAATCATTAGGTAATGAATATGGTACTATAGCTCCACCCTAGCTCCCTGGTGGTGGAACGAACTCCCTGTCCCACTTCGAACCACTCCCTCATTACCCATCTTCTGCCGTGGTCTGAAGACGCATCTCTTCAGACTATACTTGGACTAACTGCCCCCACTCTGTGGATCATTTCACTTAAATTCCCCTCTTTCATGCCACTCATGTTACCTCCATTCAAGCACTTACTGTTCTTTGTATTATCGTCCTGATGTTGTAGCTTGTAACTGCCCCTAGTTTGACTTAACATAGGTTAGGTCAGAATAATGTTCACTGTGTGAACTGGATTTTGTGTTCTTTGCTATGAACAACTGTACAAAATGTGTATTGTACCTTATCAGACCTGTGTTTTGTAGTTGTTCCACTGACCTTGGTGTGCACTTTTGTGCGTCGCGTTGGATAAAAGCGTCTGCTAAATAAATGTAATGTAATGCAATGTACTATAGTGCTACAGCTGTGGAGCGGTTACCTTGAAGTGCCGTGTGGAGTTTTAAAAATGGAAGTGCTAGTAGCATCATGTGAGGGCACAGCACACCCGCAGTCTCAGTTAGGAAACAGAACACAGTCCGGATGCCAACCCTGGAGGAAACGTAAGACTATAAATTGTTCAGGCTGCAATGTTTTCCATCTTCGAGGTGAATCGCTTTACGGATCTCACTGGTGGTGACCACCAATCAATTAACCATTCGCATTTTGCATCTTGTTCCCTTGGCAACAAATTGCGAGGTGGCTTTGCAGAAAGAAAAAGAAAAAAAAAAACGAGAGATGAATGCAAGATTATTTGATAACAGATGCATTGTTATAAGTGCATTCTGTTATATATGTATTCAAATGGGCCTTCGTGAGCTTCTAAGTGGTTTCATTGATGATGGCTTGGGGTTTTTTTTTTCTTCCTTTATTTGGATAGAACAGTGTAGAGAGGCAGGAAGAATTAGGAGGAGAGAGAGGGAGAGACGTGCGACAAAGGTCGGCGGTCGGATTCGAACCGCCGACGTCGCTGCTCGCGCTGAGCACGTGGTTAGCGCTCTACGGGCTGCGCCACTCGACGCCCCCAGCCAAGCAGGCTTAAGCAGAATTGGCAGAGCGTGATGGTGTCTGGGGTACCAGGGTGCAGTTGTTCTCCCCCACCCCCCTGCCCCCAGGGCTCAGGTGGGTTTGACATGGCCAGCGTTCCTCAGGTTTAGTCCCCCATGCAGTCCCCTTGCCAAAGCACCTGGACCTCACAGCCTGTCTTCATCACCTGTTCTCCGATCGGGGGGTTCCTCACATCTGTGTCACCTGAATGTTTTGGCTCACCTGGTTGAGGACATTATAGAACTGGTGCCCGAGTTTTGGAGAAAAGTGGTTGGAGGGGGAGGTTTTAAATAGAAACTGCTTGGTAAATTCATGATGCCTGTTTCGATAGTGTGGCTGCTGTATCTGATTTTTTATTTTATGCAGAGAGATTTAAATTTGATGCAGGCAGTGGACCTTGGGATTGTGAGTTCAAACAACAAGACGGAACACTTTCGAAACTAGTAGTTCAACTGGCCCTATCCCTTGAAATATTTGTTTTGCAAGTCATTCTAGGCAGGCATGTCTGGTGATTGTAGTGTATGCTTAGATAAAAGTAAATGGACTGCATTTATATGAAGTAGTTTAACCTAAACAAATGTCTAAAACACCTTAATGTTTTAAACGTATGTGCTAGGACATTCTTTTGTGCAGATTACCATTCTGTACAGCTGTTGTGTGTTGAGTTCTTGGCAGGCATTTGTACAGGTGGCCTTGGGTTTTCTTGCTACGGTAGTTTGAAAATTTGGGCAGTTTGTCAACGATAACACTAATGCCGTATGCGCGGAAGAGCCGTTTGAGTTGCGATTCTTTACTCTCTTAAGGTGAACAATTCAAGTGAAGACTTGCCTGCCTGGTCCTGAAAAAGCAACGGTGACTTGAAGATTTTTCGTGTTCCCTCCTTGGCTACCCCTGCTGCTGCGAGTGCTGGGGGCTGCTGCCGTTTTAACCATCGCCTCGGTAACCGGCATCGTTCGTGCGGGCGGGCGAACACACGGTCGCTCGTGATGCTGTAAAGCGAACGGGACCATAACCTTCCCAGTATCTTTCCACGCGGTCACTTAAGCGATTGTGATATAACGGAGTAAAGCTCTAAAGCTGCCTGCTCACAGCCAGATTGCTGCGTGTAATGGAAGCTCTGTCATGCCGGCTGACCTGGGTCTGATATCGCCACTTTCATTCTTATAAATGTTTCTCATCCAGATGCCATCTGTTGAAATAATAAAATGTGTTTTAAAGACATTGCAACTCACAAGAATATAGAGGAAAATATTGAAATCATTGCCATTTTCAGATATTGCAATATATATAGCCTATTTATTTTGCTGTGAGATATAGTTCATCATTATATTTCATATTAGATGAATGTATTTGCAATACATTTCATGATATTTGATTCCTGTAAGGGTTTGTGATTCATGTGGAATTTTAAGCAGAGGGTGGTAGTCTCTATGCTTTCTCTGTGGGGTCAGAAATCCCCCACTGTGTGTTTGTTAGCGGTGGTAGCAGCAACTTCTGGCTGTATCCACAAGCCTATGCAACCCCCCTACCCCCCCCCCCCCTCAGTAATGCAGGCCGTTACATAATTGCTCTCCCAGACATCTGTTACCCCCCCCCCCCGCAAGGACCTTCCTACTTGTTGCATTGCATTCTGGGGGAAGGGGCACAGATGAGCATTTGATCACTTTTTTAAATGGAGACTTTGTCTCTGTAAAGCCCTGGAAACATATATGGTGCACTGTCCGAAACCTTATGCTTGTCCAGTTGTGTTTGTGTGTGATTAATTCAGCTGAGCCCTCTGTTGGTTGGTTTGCTGTGGTTTTATTTCATAAGTGCCGTACGGAAGATATAGCCTATACGTAAAGACTGCTGTCGATAGTAGTCTAAAAACACCGATGACAGTATTTGACCATCGTTAGTGCAGGTAGAGGTAAGAATCAGAGGGCAATGTGCACTTCTTCTCTTAGCAAAGTTTTAGTGTTTGTTTGCCCTGTCATATCAGCAGGGCAGGGGATTACGTAAGAGCCTTTCGTCCCCCGGGAGGCCAGTCTCCGGGTTTCTGATCGAGATAACTTAAGTAAACTTTGGTCTCCCACGCGCTGAAGGTGGGAGTCGGCGGGATTACTGAGGAAGAGCTGGCCGCGGACGTTGGCGGATGCCGCGGACGTTGGCGGACGCCGCGTGGCGGATACGGAAAGCAGGCGCTGCCGTCTGCGGTGTGACATTCCTGCACGTCTCTCTTTCATCTGCAGTCTGCGCGTTTCACGCAGGTGCTTTTGAAAATGTGATGTGCCTTTAAAGTGAAGGTTTTTTTTTTTTTTTCAGGTGTACGTGGGAGCTGTGTGACTAGTGGCCTGGGGGGGGGGAGGGGGGGGGGTTACAGAATCTCTCATTGTGCTCTCTTTGATCATTGAGAAGGAGAAAAAATAAAATATTGTTTGCACGCATTAAAAAATTGTGACTTACATCCAGGTCTGCATCTGTATCTGCATACCTCCCACTGGAGTTTAATAAGTAATAGCTGTGTTAAAAGAGAACGTCTGCTTTATTTACACACGTGTGTCATACGTTGCTTTAGGGATGGTCTGTGGAAAATATTTGAGCTGTACGCTCCACTTGGAATGAATACGTCCCGTGGGTGGGGTAGAACAAGCGTGTTGCACACGGGCGTTGAGATGGGTGTTGGAGCTTTTGAGACGCCCCCCTTCAGACGTTTCCTGGTTTTCTTCCCGTCGTGTGCGTTTCGTGTGTGTGTGTGTGTGTGTGTGTGTGTGTGCGTGATGTAATTGCTTGCGACTCGCTGGACGTTGCTAAAACTGTTCAGACTTGAACAGATGGTCGATGGGTGTGAGTTCCTGGCGGAACAATGTAAGAGAAGCCGGTCAGTTCTGGGAAAAGCGAGCGACGCCACTGTGCCTTGTATAAAGTGCTGCTGCTGCTGCATTTTTACATATGGATGTGGCATACAGAAATTAATGTATCCAGCACTTCCTGTTGACCAAGGCTGAAATACTGTATATAAAAAGGCTTTTATGCTAAAAAACAAAAAAACAAAATCCCCCCTTATAGAATGGACATGTTGTTGAATTGGCAGTCTGGGGATACTGTGCTTGTGAGGCTCGGTGGAGATTGTGAGGATGAGCGCGGAGTACATGTGGGCTTTCACGTGAGGTCACGTGACTCTGCCGTGTGTGGTCTGAGCTCGTGTGTGTGGTGGTGAAGTGTCCGAGCGTCAGCGCTTGGACGTGCGGTTGGCACATGCCAGCTGAGGCATTGCGCAAGAGGTGCGGAGCCCACTCGCTTTATGTAACCGTTTAAATCATTCCTGTGCGCCCGGGCGGGCGAACAATTGCCTTTATTTACGGGGATGCCTTGTCTGCCTCTTCAGATTGGGAGGTGGGTGAATTGGCGAGATGTTGTCCAACCGTTTTCTTTTTTCTTTTTTTTTAAATTCACCAAGCTGTTTGTTTTTAAATGAGTCATTGTATTTTTCATGAGAATGATTGCATGTATGGTCCAAGCATTGTTCTGAAAATGATTATTCACGGAGCTGGCCATTATGGCTGCTTATAGGCTCATCCGGTTGCTTTTAAATGTAATGAACTGTTTGGCTTCAGTGTTCAGAGTGTGTTAATTGTGCTTTTTTCCTCCCACCCTTTTCCTTTGTGGGGGGGGGGGGGGTGCTTGTGGTTTCCGCTGAACCACGTGGCGCTAGCTGCTAGCTGGGCGGCAATGTGGTATAGTGGGTAAGGAGTTGGGCTTGTAACCTAAAGGTCAGAGGTTTGATTCCCCGGTAGGACGCTGCCGTTGTACCCTTGAGCAGGGTACTTAACCTGCATTGCTCCAGTATATATCCAGCTGTAAATGGATAAAATGTAAGTCGCTCTGGATAAGAGCGTCTGCTAAATGCCGGTAATGTAATGTAATGTAATGCTAGCTGCTGTTTCTTATCACACCGCCAGTTCACACGCTGGGCTTGCGCTGGCACTACAGTAGGCGAAGGAAGGCACTGTCCTCCAGGCCGACTGAACCCCTCTGTTACCCGGGCGATGCCCGAGCCAGTTGTGTGTCGGCCTGTGGGGCTGGCTGCTGGCCACAGTGGACTGCCTCTCTTAAGGGGTCGGAAGAATTTTCCAGTTTTTTTTTTTTTTCCCCCTCGTGGTCAAATTTTTTTTTTTTCCCCAACTGAAAACTGTCCACTGTTACAGGCGATGTGACGTACTGATTGCAACTTGAAGATTAAATTGATTTATAATGACTGGTTGAGATATAGTTTCACTTCGAAATTGACACATGATTCGATCAATTTGATTCATGTAAAAAGTGTATTATAACCACCGCACTGGACAGAATTGTGCGATGTGATGCACACGCCAGATCAGTTTCCCACGCAGACGTGCTCCCTATCATTTTTTGTTTTGGTACGGACGCACCCCGAGGTGATATTTGCTATTACAGGAGATGTTTCCTTTTGTTTTGCGCTTCTCTTGCCTACATTGTCTCAGGTTATCTAACACGGGGACCCTGCAGCTTTTGTTTTTGACAGTCTGTGTGTGTGTGATTGTGATTGTGATTGTGTGTGTGTGTGTGTGTGTGTGTGTGTGTGTGTGAGATTGTGTGTGTGTGTGTGTGTGTGTGAGATTGTGTGTGAGTGTGTGTGTGTGTGTGTGTGTGTGTGTGTGTGTGTGAGATTGTGTATGTGTGTGTGTGTGTGTGTGATTGTGATTGTGATTGTGTGTGATTGTGATTGTGTGAGATTGTGTATGTGTGTGTGTGTGTGTGTGTGATGTGTGTGTGTGTGTGTGTGTGTGTGTGGATTGTGTGTGTGTGTGTGTGTGTGTGTGTGTGTGTGTGTGTGTGGATGTGTGTGTGTGTGTGTGTGTGTGTGTGTGGTGTGTTTGTGTGTGTGTGTGTGTGTGTGTGAGATTGTGTGTGTGTGTGTGCTTATGCTTATGAAATCCTCTAACACCCGTGTTGGGATGTTCCCCTCTCCTGCTCATTGGATGGCATTAGCCACCATTTTGTATCAGTGGGGTATAAAATAGGCTTTAGTCCCTTCGCCGGTCTGGAAAGTTAAGCTGGATTTAGAGTGCCGATCGTTTGATTTTCTGAGTCGCGGCGCGCACTCACGATTGTGCTCAAAATGACGGCTGTGTGCTCATAGCTGTTTTACTGGAACGCCCTTGGAAGGTGAAGCAGGGTAGAAAGGCCTCCCCCCCCCGAATTACTGGGGTGTGCCCTGTGTTCACTGCAGGGGTTTTGGACAGCTTCGAACAAATAGATCATACGTCATTTTGACAGTACCTTGTAATAACCAAACACGCGTAGGAAAGGTATGTGATGCGTGTTATTTTATGTCTTTTGCCCCCAGCAGAAGTAGGCTCTGTGCGCCCAAACCCCCTCCCCCACCAGCCCAGCCCCCCCCCCCACATACCAGCTCTTTATTCAGCCCTCCTTTGTGTTAAGCCGCTTTTCCACCACATGGTACCAACTCGACTCGACTTGCTTTTGGTACCAGGTACTTCGTTTTCCACTGCAGATAGTACCCCCGTCAATGTAGCTGGTCGTCCTTAGCGACGCCGCATGAAACGCGTTGCTCTGACCAATCAGTGGTCTGCGGTGTTTTCACGTCACCATTTTGGTATCGCCTCAGCTCGCTTGGAACCTCGACGGAGGTGATACCAAAAAAAGTACCAGGTACTCTCCACAACTTTTGCCCAATGGAAAACCAAAAAAGTCAAGTAGAGTAGAGTAGAATCGGGTCGAGTTGAGCCGGTACCTTGCGGTGGAAAAGCGGCTTTATAGAGCTGAACTGAGTCAGCTCCCCCCCCCCCCCCCCGCTACCACTTCAGGAGTTACACACCAAGCTGGGCCCCCGCTCCTTCACCCAATGCTTTAGGGCTTTCAGACTCCTATTATGGGTTCTGTCACGCAGTGTTATGGGTCTCATAGTGTCCCGTGTAAACCTGAGCTGGGAGCTGGGAGCTCAGTGTTGTGCTGCAGTCAAGTGCGCTGGATTGTAAGTGAATAATAATAACCGGTTTCTCTGCCTTTTGCTCGCGTTCCTCTATAACTACCCTGCAGAAGGGTGAGATCTGTTTGCTGTATACATCACTTCAGCGTTCTGCCCAGTCTTTCAGGGGGACATTTTTCTCGAGGAGCGTTGTAGCCTTGCTTTGTTCCGGAACAGGAATGTTGAATGCCTGAAAAAGCGCCACCAAAGTAATGGATTTTGGATTTGTGGATATAGGTGGGGACAGGGTAGGACAGGTTGGAGGTTGGGTGTGTGTGAGATTGTGTTCCGGAATGTTCCGCAGTGTAAAAATGTACACCCTGGAACTGGGCGCACAACTGTGGAACCAGAGGGACTGATATGTATTCTGGTTTTTGTTCTGAACAATTATTCTGGAATTTTTACATTACATTACATCACAGGAATTTAGCTGACGCTCTTATCCAGAGCAACTTACGCAACTTTTACATAACATTTGCAGTGCATCCATTTATGCAGCTGTACATACTGAAGCAATGCAGGTTAAGTACCTTGCTCAAGGGTACAACGGTAGTGTCCTACCCGGGAATTGAACCTGCAATCTTTAGGTTACGAGACTATACTGCCGCCCAGTTTTCACCCTGTACTCCTGTGTACACCAGTAGATGTTCACTCTTGTACTGGACCACAGTACTGGACCACTATGGACACATGTGCCCTCTTCACTTGTTGCTCCATGATTAAAGAAAAATGATTTAAAAAAGAGGTTGGAATTGATTGAGTTAATTATATAATTAATTGTCATTCCTAATACCGGTATACTTTGTATACTCTGTAAGGGAGGTCCCTGGTCATTATGCCATTTATTTTCAGATTCGTGGATCATCCTCCCAGAAGTATTACTACTTGTATCTATGGTTTTCTGTTCATGAGATAGCTTTGACATTTATTCTTGATTTTAAAGACTGATCATGTGACCAGGGTTCGATGTCCTCTGAGGCACTGTACACCAGTGGCGAGGAATTGGTCTGCTTGAAGAGGATTATAGAATTTGATATGTTTCTAATAGGACTGTCAGATAAAACGGGAACATCCACATCCTAAAAAAAAAAACCCATTTACTAATGAATGGGCATGAAATGATAAGCTAAAAAGGTGGGTTTTTAGGCATTATATTCGCTATTAATTTTGACTGGAGAAGATCTAACATTTTTTAAATCATGCTTTAAATACACAGTGGTTACATATTTACCACCAGTCTGGTTCAGGCTAAATATTTTGCGTCTTAATGGGGAAAGCAAAATGTTTCCAGGGTGTTCGCTGCAACGTTGCTCAATAGCGCCCCCTCTGTTCATTCAGGCACTTGCGATCTGCGTGCGCCGGCTGCACCGGCCTCTGGCCCGGTACCTGTGGCAGCTCCGCTGGGGGTTATCTGTGTGAAAGGGGAGCGGCTGTGGGGTGTAAATGTGTTTTGGAGGCTGTTACTGCTTGCACCCCCGTCTCCTCCACTCCTGAAACAGGACACGTCCTGCCAAGGGAGGGTTGCAACTGCCCATCCTAAACTGGGAAGAAACCAAATGTATTTCTCCATGAAACAAGCTACAAAGGAAGCATTAAAATAGTAAAAAACACATGTTCGTTATGTGGTGGTGAGAATATTCATCGGTGAGGAATCTACTGATGTTGTAAGATGGAGGGTATTTTTATGAATACAGTTTAAACCCTCTAAAGGGGTTTGTGATTAACACGCAGAGTTTCCATGCTAATGAGGAATGTTTAGCCCGCGCACTGGAGCGCAGCGTCCATAAAAGCCAGTGGCTCCTGACCAGCCGAGCCCCTGTTATCGGCTCAAAGGCGTATGAGAGGCTTGCCAAAGGCAGACTGAGGGAAATGTTAGCGTTAGCCCAGGGGAGGGGCGTTTCAATGTGGCTCGTGGACCCCAATGCACCAGTACAGACAATGGAGTGGGAAAATGTTTTGGGCCACGTGAAAACCATTGTTATTTTTAATAGTCTTTCAGTAGTCCTTTTTTTTTTTTTTACAAGCGGTCTGTTAGTAAACTGATGACAAAAAATGGCAAGTCGTTGTTGCCATTTTGCCAATGGCAAAACGTTGTTGATCGTACACAACAGAATACTGTGTGTGTATTGTACTGTGCAGAGATTCCGGATTTAAACATTAATTAAAATGCAACAATCGGGGGTGGGGGGGTGGGGGGGTGGGGGGGGGACTGAAAGTGAGTCTGAACGGTCTCTCAGTGTAGCAGCAGTGGATCAGTGTGTCGGGCTTTTGTTCCATCTCACGCTTTTAATTCTTTAGTGTGTGTGTGTGTGTGGTGGGCGGGCATCACCGTCGCTGGAAACACAGTGGGCCGCTTGTTTTCCGCGCCTTCCAACGGCCTTTCGTGGTTTCTGATCCTCGGGTTTTTGTGGGATGGGTGTTTCTGATTATGGCGTGACTTCACGCATGTAGCGCCATTGGGCGCTGGCACAGGGAAGAACAAACCCCCACAGGAAGTCGAGCCCTTTTATTTTCAAATTCCTCACCACTCCTGGGGTTGTTTAGAAATAGCCGCCATGGCATCCCGTGATAACACAATAATCATATTTTCTCTTTCGCTTTTCTTTTTTATGACTGAGGAAAATGGTGGGATTTCCCTTGAGTTTGGACAGTTAAACAATTATCTGTATTCCGCCCCCCCCCATTTTAAACAACAAAAGTTTCATGACAAGCTTGGTTCTTGCTGGAAGTGAGCAGACTTGGTAACAGTTGTGTTTGTTAGGCAGGCGGTAGTTCAGATTGCCGTTTCGGAAGATCACAGGAGAATTTTATTTTCACTTTCACAGTTGCACTTTCACTTTAAAAGATGTTTAATCCAGAGACTTCAAAGCTATTTTCAGGGTGCACTGTGCCGCAAACTGCACCTTTGCCTCTTGTTTTATGTCCCTGTATTATGTTTATGCTCTCTTTCAAAAATGTTCTTCCATTCGATAAAATGCCCAGACGATCGCAGAGTCAGACAGGTGATTTTTTTTTGGCAGATGGCGATACCCGTTCATCACCGCAGCGGGCTCACCGTGTCACAGTTTGTGATTGGTGGGGCCGCTGCAGGCAGCGCAGGCTGCGTGAACGATACCCGATAGCTAATTAAGCGGCGGGCCGGCGGGCCGGCCCGGGGAGAGGGCCCAGGCGGGATGCATTTTTAACGACGGGCACGCTCGTCAAGGCCGGCCGCGCACGCCCGAAACGCGATAGGCTTCATCCGCCGGCGAGCGTCAGCGCCAGGGGACTAAACGCAGGCGTGTCGTCCGATTAAACTCCTGCCTTGTAGCGGAGAGCCGCCCGTCCGTACCTCGCCCCTCCGACCCCTCTCAAGCCGGGCACCCACCGCACGCGTATCGACCGCGAGCGCACTACGCGCGTATTACGCGCGTAACTGAAGCGTAGTTGAAGTACTGTTATTACAACGGCAGCGGGCGACGTCGTCTCCACCAGATGCGAACGCGTCGCGTACCGGCTGCGAAGCTCGCGCGACACAAGCGAACTGAAGCGTAGTTTTTCGCTTCTGTTCTATTTTTTCGGCTTGTCGCGCGTCACGATGGCCTGTTTATACACAGAAATATGCTCTAAAATGCTAGGTATACATGTTCTGATTTATATTTCATCCTTATATTACTGGGGGGGTGTCCCTAGTTACCTCCCAGATATTTTATAAGCAGATAAAAAATACAAGCCTTTTCGTTTTGTAAAAATAAATAAATAAATAAATAACTGGAACCAGGGGAAAAGGCAAACTTAGTTTCGCTGTCTTATTTTGCGGAGGGGGTGGGGTAATTTGAAAATACACCACAGAAAGACGTAGCCTATTGAATGACGTAGAAGGGAATGCACCGAGCAGCGGTTTGTTAGCTCGAGTATTGGAAGATAGTTTTTAACCAACCATTGCTCAGCCTATTTGACTTCTCCGATGTCTTCGTTCGCCGTGCTTTCAAAAAGAGCTTGTTAATAAAAATCAGATAATCCACAGAGCTTTAAAAAAAATCAGATTATTTAGTGGTCTTGCCGATGAAAATGCACCTATTTTATAAATGAAGTTGTAAGCAAGCCTTTATTGCACGTGTACTTCAAAGCTTCCGGTGTTCGTGGCGTTGTGGTGTTCGTATCCCTTCAAGATTAAAACTGTTACTGACTTTTTCATGATTAGCTGATTTTACTAAATCTGATCCTATAAATGTTTTGACGTGAATGGCAAGACAACACGGGAATTCCCAATGGTTGATTACGGATTATTTATTATTATTATTATTATGATCATTACATATTCTTCATGAAATTGGCACGCTTGTTAACCAAGCAAATAAATTAATACAGTTTGAGATTGATTGTTATGCAGGCTACGTTGCGATTTAAGTTTATGGTACTTCTTGAAAGCGTTTACTTTCTCACGTAGGCTATTTACGAGTTAACGAAATATTACCAAATTAACAAACTGAAAAAGGTCTCTCACCAAAGTATTCACTTAACCCATAATCAACAGTCGTGAACAAACGTGAAATACACGATGTAAGCCCACTGCAGACTGCGAGAGCTACTAGGAATATATAGCTTTTACGCAAGCCTTTGCGCGACACAAACGGAACCAGTGGAGACACCCTACGCGTCGCGCCGTGCTGCTTCGCCCTGCTGTTTACGCGACGCATACGCGACGCGTGCGGTGGGTGCCCGGCTTCACACTTAACCCGTTTAGACCCAAGGAGAATGACGAATAATGCGTTTCGCCTTCCCGACGTGCATTTCAGCAGCGAATCACGATGCGTGTCGTCGGTCACGTGTCTTGAAAACGACGAGATAACAGCATCCAAAACGCGCTCACGTCGCATCCGGCTCTGAAGGGAGAAGCAGGCAAACGTCGCACCCGGCAGAGGGATACGCACGCTAACGCTGCATCGGGTCTCAATGGGTTAAAGGCCTCAGTTCGCGCTACTGAAACGCTGGAACTTTCTCCTCCTCCCCCGACCCGCTGCGCTTCTCCATTACAGTACATTACATTACGTTTATTTAGCAGACACTTTCATCCAAAGCGACGTACAATAAGTGCATATCATGGTCATTGGAACAACTACAAAAACACAGGTTCGATAAGGTACAATACTCATTTAGTACGGTTATTTATAGCCAAGAACACAGTTCGGTTCACGCAGTGAACATTATTCTGACCTAAGCTATGCTAACCTAAGTCAGACTAGGGACAGTTACAAGCTACAACATCAAGACAATAATACAAAGTACAATAAGTGCTGGAGTGGAGGTACATGTCACATGAGTGGCATGAAAGAGGGGAAATGATCCACAGAGTGGTGGCGGTTAGTTAGTCTGGGTATAGTCTGAAGAGATGCGTCTTCAGACCACGGCAGTTCTCCTTTTAGAGGTCAAACTGCTGGAATGTTCCCGTCTGTGTTTCTCAATACTTAATGCAGAAGCAGGTTCCCTTAATGACCCCCTGTGACCCCGTCTTTTCCAGCCATGTCGTTCTTCCTGTAGTGTGCAGCTTAGCTGGAGGACTGGGCGGGGTCGGCGGTGTGGGGGGTGGGGGGCATGAAGTGGAGATTGGCTGTGTGTATTTCGGAGAGCAAGCCTGTTTGAGGGGGCCCCACTGGTTTGCGTCCGACTGGTTTGACAGGAGGCTTCACAGCAATGGGACAAGCCTGCAAATTCCAAAAAGGGAGAAAATACAGGGAAATATAGACGCGACAGCAGCTTTTGAAAAACGAATTGTTTCGCGTTACTTCTTGAGATTAAAAATAGATGCAGACCCGCTGGTATATTCTTGTTTAAAGAAGAAATATCTTGATCAGCTTCCAGATTGTGAAGTCGCCTTCTCGTTCTCCTCTCACTGAGGAAGTGGTTTGGCGGATTCGTTTGGTGAGGTCACTTCCTGTGGGCGGTGCCACGGCAGGACGTGCTGGTCCGCTGGTGGTGCACGTGAGCAGGGCTTGCAGAAGGCTTGCCTTGTCCGTGACTCGCATTCCTCCATGCCAAACATTCCTGGGGATGTGTCAGGGGTTCTGTTTATGGCAAGAAAAGAAAGAGACTGTGTGGGGCATGACTGTGCTGCTTGACCCGCGAAAAGTCTTTTGCTCTGGACGATCATGTCTGTGCGGTTAAAATTACGTTAGATTTGATGCTCTTCAAATCGGCTCTGATTACATTTTTAGATTTTTCGTTAATAAATCTTAAGTGAGAGAAGGATTTCTTCAAACGCTATAAAAAATCCTGTTCTGTCAGTTTCGTTTTTTTTTCTTTACAGCAGAACTGTAAACTGTTCGAGCTTTTAATTTGTTGCTGTATTTAGAGATGAAAACTCATGAATCATGAATCTTCCTACATTTTTGGATTGCAGAAGCAATACCAGTTAGAAATAAATAATTTTGTTGGCTTTGAATGGAATTGAATAGAACTTTAGTTACAGTTGCTTTTGAAAAACATAAAGCCTCAAGTTGTACAGTATCACAATTGGTAAGTGAAGAGAATCAAATGTGAAAGCCCTGTTTCAAATCAAGACCTGATATGACTCATTCATAGACATGCTGTCTGTGCTTAGCATAAATGGACCATGAAGTGTGATGAATCATGTCTGTTTATGTGTCCAGTGAAGGAATGTGAAAGCTAGAATTGACAGTATACCAGGGATACACAAAGAGCAGCATGGAAAAAAACACTCATCTGACCTAAATCTGGGGTGAATTTTACAGCCAGGTCTTCTACCACACCATGTAAAACAATTTTTTTTTCCATTTTTCCCTCCCAAATTTGCAGAAGAAAATGTTGTTAGCTTGAGTCACTACTTTGACTCTGGAACCCACAGCTGATCTGTGAGCCACTGACTGTTTCACCCCGCCTACAGGCATACAACAGTACTGCAGATAGTCGCGTCTATTTTGCACCTGACAGATCAAACACCGTAGTAAAGGAGAGCTTTTGCTGATTGGATGAGAGGTTGGTATACCTCTCACAGACGGCTGGCAGCAGCCTATAGAAATGCATGTTATTGGAGGGAGCCAATGCATTGCTGACCCCATGGAGCGCTGGCCAACCGAAACTCACCCCGGCCCAGGCAGTTTAAATTCATCTTCGTTCTGCTTCTGTTGTTGACGTGTGAAAGGTGGCAGCGTAGCATGATGGTTATGGACCTGGTCTGGTTGTGATCGTGGGCTCGATTCCCAGCCGAGACACTGTGATGTTTAACCTGTATATTCCTGTTATGGCCACATTTGCAACCCCTTAATTATAATGTTAATTGTTAATTGATTTTACATAATTTTAATGTTATTTATGCCCTTAAAGCCATGTAATGTCAGCAATCTCTATGAATGCCGCGAAGTACATAATCTCCCGTATTCAGCAAGTTTAGTCGATCGGGAGATTGGCTGTAACAAAACCAGCATTCAGCACAGAGGTTCCCCTGGACCCTGAGTTTGAGAACCCCTGGCCTAGGCCGCAGGGTCCCTCTGTGCCTCAGATTAGATAAAGATGTTTATTTTTCTCGAGAACAACCCCAGGTGCCCTTTAAGGCTTCACATGATGGGAGCCTGAGGAAACTACGGCAAGCTGACCCAGATCACATGGGCCGCTGTGTCCTACATGTGACGCCAAGGAGGAGCGTGGGATTGAAAAGCTTCTAAGCTAAGCATTCGGGGAAGAGTCTCCTTTTTCTTCTTGCCCACAGCTGTGATTCTCTGCCATTGTTTGCAAGTTAACACATGGCCTAAAAATGAATATTTTACAAAATAGAAAATGCCTCACTTGATGTGTAGTACTGATACAACAGCAGGCGGGGCCAGCGCTATAAACGTGAATGTCTGTGACTGAGTGACTGAGTGAGTGATGAAGTTACACCATTGGTCGGCCGGATGAAGTGTGTTAGGTCCAGCCATGTACTAGGTTTTGACCTGGTCTTGTTTTTGAAAAATTTGGTCAACCTTTAATTTTTTTTCTGTGATGCATTTGTGATTGATTCTCAGTTCGAGGGGAAAGGGCTTATGGTGCCATTTATATTAATTACAAACATCTCTGAGGAAGTCCGTGCTTAATCCATCATCGGATTCTGGATTATCTGGACTTTCATCCACTGCTCTGTAATTACATTTAGCACTGTTTTTCAACTTCCCTGGCTTTAAATAAAAGCCCTTAAAATCTGTCCTCAGCAGACCAGTAAAATTATTGGGTTCTGTTGTCTGTGGCCTCCCCTGGTCAAATGCGGACCGTAACTGCTCCCTGCTTAGACACACCCATTTCTAACGTTTCCTGCTCCGATAGGCTCGTCTTTGTGAAGATATGATTTGCATTCAGCGAGCCTGGTTTTTAGAAAACGGACGACATGGTTTGAGTAAGCCTCCCTCTGAACGCTGAAGGGAGGGCCATGTTATTCGCTACTTTAATAAAGCCTTTTCTGTGTGTCTCGCTTTCCTTGTAGATATGTTGTAGATATGTGGACTTGTATGAATGTGGAAAATATTATAAAAATATGCTTCACAGCGATGTGTTTTTTTTATATGGTAATAGGCTATATAAAAAGGTTAATTTGTGTATTTGCCTATATGTTGTGAAGTGTTGTAATGTATTTTTCTAATGAATAATGTAATGTCTAATATTTAATGTTACATTATTCATTAGGAAAATACATTACAACATGTCGCAACACCAAATACAATATACAAAATTTTTGTAAGGGTCTGTCTGAAACTGTTGGAGGGAGGAGCCTTTTCTGAGCGCCTCCCTCTCAGATGGGCAGCTATGTTTGGGAACATCTGCGATCCCCTTCATCAGGATTTAAGCTGGTGCCACAGGGCTAGCTTCCACACAGCAGTTAGCTCTGTCCTGACACCTGGCTGCTGAAAGGACACCTGTTTTTTTTTTCAAATGTGTTTACCGGTCGCTAATTAAAACCCACTGGGTTTTCTGACCAGTCACTTCCTTGGTGTGGGACTAGAGCAGTGTCATTACTTGACTCTTCCACCTGTATGAATTACTTCTCCCACTGCTCAGTAGCCTGGGCCGCTACGCTGTGCGGCCACGTTAATCATGTCGTGGAACTTGCTCTAAGAGTAGTGCTGGGCCTTTATGTGGTTAATGGGGTGGAACTCTTGCAGGGCTGGACGGGCTTTTGAGGCTCTCGGTGTTGGTGCTCTTCCAGTTGTAGGAATCTGAGGTTCCTTCGAAGAGCACCCACCAATCAGAGAGTACAGTGGTAACAACAAAAGAAATTACACGGATGGTGATTGGTGGATACTTTCTGGCTATACTTTTGGGATTCCAGTGGGAATTTGCCTACCACGCGAATACCAGCAAACAGTGCTGACAGTACTGCTCTGTTGATTGCTACCTATATGCTCTGTGATGTGTCACTCGTATGACCCATATGCTCTTAGTGGAGCTCTTCTCTATTTTACAGAAGTAGGGCAATGTCACAGCTGTATTTTACCCTATTTTCTGTCCCGGGTTTTGTCTGAGTTTGGGTTGGCGAGCCTGCCCCGTGCACAGCCGGGCGAGGTCACAGCTCAGTGCCCTGGGGGCAGGAAATGGGCAGGGAGGGGCAAACAATCAGGGACCCATGGGGCCGGCGGGGGGGAGGGGGGGGGGGTTTCCTGGCTCCGCTCCTGTGGCGCAGGGGCGGGGCCCGTCTGACCGTACGGCACGCACACGCCAGCCCGGGTGACATCACGTCACGTCTCGTATCGGGTTCCGGTGATGTAACGGTGACGTCCGCGCCGCGTTCGGTATCGCCTGATGGTTCTGGCAGCGCGTGGACGAGGGAGGACTGCACGTCTGTCAGACAGCCGAGCGGCGGTAACGCGATACAATCTTCCGCTAAAATATACATAGCGGATGAGGCGTCCTCCCGGGGCCTCCTCCTTCAACTCTTTCAAATCCCTTCTTTTTTTTTGCAGCCATATGCAGCTCCGTTAGTGTGCTGTGTCACGTTTGAACTTTCGTTTGAGACTTCTCTTCCCCGCTTCCTCAAACCTTCGGGCGCTCGGTCGGTGTGTGTCTGAGTGGATTTGGGGGGGGAGGTGCCGTTCCTTCGCGTTCTCTCTACAGCGCATCGCGTGTCTCGGCCGACCGGCCTGCGCCATTTTAAACGCACTGTGGTTTGTTTTTCGGATTTTTTTTTTTGTCTGTTTTATATGCTTCTCCCCAGAGATGTGAGTTAAAAAAAAAAAAAAAAGATACAGTCCAGATATAGCCTGGAATTCGGTAGTGAGTGTTGCAGCCGAGGACAGATGATTTTATGCTCTATGCACTTCAGCGCTGGACGGTCTCATTCGTTTGTGTGGCCCACCGCTTCGTGGCCGATCTGTTGTTGCTCCTAGACATTTCCTTTTCTCAATAACAGCACTTACAGTTGACTGGGGCAGCTCTAGCAGGGCAGAAATTTGAATCTGACTCGTTGGAAAGATGGCATCTTGTAACAGTGTCATGTTGAAAGTCACTGAGCTCTTCGGTACGACCCATTCTACTGCCAGTGTTTGTCTGTGGAGACTGCAGGGCTGTATGCTTGATTTTATGCACCTGTTAGCATGGGTGTGGCTGAAGTAGCCAAAACCCACTGATTAGAAGTGCTGTCCATATACTTTTGGCCGTGTAGTGCACCTCACCCGAAAACAGGCCCTGTGTTGGCGATACAGATTTATTTGTCGCATTTTGCGGTGTCTTTATTATTGTTTGCAGTCACTTTATTCCTGGTCTTTACGCATAGAGTTCTGGACTGTGTAGTTCTGGACTGGTTTCCCCCGTTCTGGTGCGTACCGTAAGACACGGTGTGGTCTCGCTCTTGCCCCCGCCTCCTTTCCGATACACACCGTCTTCCCTGCGTAGGCCCAGCCGTCACACCGTGCCTCGGCACCCTCCTCCGTGGAAGCGTTGGCTGGAGGCCCGGCTGCGGAGTCACGCCGTGTGAAGAGCTGTGTGGGGTCTCCGTGTCCCGTTCGGGGGAAGAGCGTGCGGCGGGAATGCCACCGGCTGACAAGGCGCCGTCCTGGTGGAGAGCCCAGACCGACTGAAGAGCGTCGCGCGCGAAACCGTCGCCGTGTCGTCTTGGCTGTGTGAAAGAGCGTCGTCTGGAGACTGTTGAAAGAGCTCGTTCGGCTGTGTGAAAGAGCGTCGTTCGGCTGTGTGAAAGAGCGTCGTTCGGCTGTGTGAAAGAGCGTCGTTCGGCCGTGTGAAAGAGCTTCGTTGGGCTGTGTGAAAGAGCGTCGTTCGGCTGTGTGAAAGAGCGTCGTTCGGCTGTGTGAAAGAGCTGTCGCTGTGGAAGCTCGTGTGAAAGAGCGCTTCGCTGTGTGAAAGAGCGCGTGCTGGTGAAAGAGCGTCGTTGGGCTGTGTGAAAGAGCGTCGTTCGGCCGTGTGAAAGAGCGTCGTACGGCTGTGTTAAAGAGTCTGCTCATGTGAGCCTGTGAGCAGGCTGCATCGGTACCCACCCCTGAGTTAGGGCACCACTGCAGGTTTTGACAGGCCGAGCCTTGTGCAGGATTATAAGGTGACATATCTGAAATGGGAATGCTGAGGTGTTTTTAGCGTTAGCCTGGAGCTATAAGAGCCTGAAATGACACACACACACACACACACACACACACACCAGCTCTCTCCCCGACTCCACTCCCGTCTGTCTCTTTAAATACCCCAGTAAAAGCCCTATACTGTGGATTTGCCTCGATCCAGAACAGTGTTTTATTTCATCCTGTGGACGGGACGGGGATGCTGCAGTCCAGATTTTACTGTACACGTTGAATCATTTGCGTTTGCTGCGTGATGCAGAGATGATTAATCCCAGCAAAAACTGGCAAAGGGAATTCCCTGTGTAAATGAGTCGCTCTGATGTAATCCCGATGTTGGTGATTCAGCTCCTCTTCCTGTTCGGATGCATCAGCGGGAGGAAGAGACGTCTTTTACGGGCTGAAGCAGAGGGCGGGCGGTGAGCTCTGAGGGACTGAAGCTGTGTGCTGCTTTTCTGAAGCTTGTCCGCGGTCACTTCTGTCTCATAGTTTCCTGTTGCTGAATTCCAGAAGCATCTGCATGAAACCAATCCCTCGCGCAAATGGGTACGGACTCAATATAGTCGAACCAGGATGTGCGATCAAGTTCGGAAAGGATATCTCAACGGATGGATTGGGCATTACAGAGCCACGCCCTGCCCAATTCAACCCCCCCCCCCCTTTCTCCTGTTTCCATGGCAATGCCACCACAGTGCCATGGGTTTTTTTTGGGGGGGGGGGGTGTGGTGTGGTGCTGTGGCCCTCCAGACTGGACCATGGGAATGCTTTTTTTTTGGGGGGGGGGGGGTAAATCAGGCAGTCTCTGTGCCTGTTCCTAAGTGGTTTTGGGTTTTTGTGGAGAGACGCGGCGATGGGGAACTCGAACGTGCCATGTGGTAATATCCTCCCATTACACTGAAAGCTGTAATACTGTAATAATGAATGTGTTCGGGCGCCCCCACTGCACAGGGCTAATGGGATCAGGAAGTGTATTGATCGCCCCCCCCCCCCCGCGCTCATATCTCACTGCGCCAGAGTGTGCACTGCAGATGGACGTACAGAGGGAAGGGGACTTCGCTTAGTCCAGCGTTAGCTCTCCCTCCTCATTTATACCACCATGATGTTTATTCAGCTAGCAGATATCTACTGATGGAACTCTGTTCATAGCATCTGGCTTATGTTCCTTATGATCGTTCAATGTCATATCTTTGCGCAATTTCATTTATGCATATGCTTATGCTTATCGGCACATAGAAATGCATGCAAGTATAACATTTAATGGGCATGCATCTAAAGAAAATAAGTCATATTTGATGGACACAAATGTGTATATAATATGCTTATTATATATTCTGTGTGTGTTAATGCTTTTTAATGAACTCCCTTCAGTTTGTTATGAGTGCTAATTCAAGGTTCTGTTGAATGGCTACCTCAAGGGGCCTGTCCCAGGAATTGCATTCCTCTTGGGGCAGCTGCCCTACGCGAGTAGGTGCTGGTATCTGCCTTAACCCGTTGGAAGAGTCTGTTTTATGGAATGTTTTTTTTTTTCCTCCCAAATCCAGGAGTGATTGTGACATCATCATTAGAATGTTCAGTCAAGAGCATTCTAATCTCATGTGTGTGATCTCACTCCTTTAAAGGGTTCATTCTGAATACGGGTTAACCTTGTGTGCCCTGTCCTGTGGGCCACTCTGAGGAGCTGGGACTGATCAGGCCGTGCCAGTCGCACCGTTTCATCCAGAACCCGGCTGTCTGCGGCCTGCGTCCTCTTCACACCGAGCGCGGGGGAAATCGGGGAAACAAAAGGCGTCAGTTTCTCCGGCTCGTTTAGATGCAACCTGATCTCTTTCTTTGACGGCAGCAGGGAGAGACTGGGATGGGGCGTGGAGGGGGGGGGTGCCTTTTGTTAGGAGTGCTGTATCACTTTTCCAGTGTGTCTGTCTGCACCCCCCCCACCCCCCCCCCATTCGATAAAATTTTAAATATCCACAGCTGCGGGCCGTGCCTGTCTGGGAATCTCCTGGGGAGGGGGGGGGCGGAGCAGGGAGTGAGGAGCAGGGAGTGGGGCAATCGTGGCACCCAGGAACATACAGAAAAGCCGCCTCACTAATTATTCAGCCACTTCATCCCCTTATCAGAGGACAAGCTTGACCACTGCCCCCCCCCCACGTGAATCTGGCGCTGCCAGTGGCTTTGCAGAATATGGGACGCAATGCAGTGGCACACACACCAAGGTTACCGGACTCTGCGCAGAGAACCAGGGGGATGGGGAAGGGGATTAATTTCATAAGCTGTCTGCCTCCAAAATGAGTTATTTTTACGCTGCACTGTAACCAAGGCCTTTCGGTACCTCGCCGATTCCCTAACTGTGAGACAGAGGGTGTCCGTGTGGAGCAGACGGGTCAGGGATTAAACAGGGCAGGCCCCAGGTAACGCCTCACTCTCACACCTGCATGGGTTCGCAACACCCCAGCTTCAGGTTCCGTTCACACGGCGAAGCGTTTTCTCTTCCGCGAATATTAGCCTGTGCTAAGTTATTTTCACACACAATTACACAGCCCCTTATCCCGCGAAGTAAAAATAAATAAAACACCACAGGAGCGGAACCGTAATATTAGTCACTTGCTCTTTAAGTCCTACATAATTTTTTTTTTTTTTTTACAGAATATTGCGTAGGATATTTGATTAACAATTTTGTTAGTCATACATAAAAAAATTATGTAGGACTTAAAGAGCAAGTGACTAATATTACGGTTCCGCTCCTGTGGTGTTTTATTTATTTTTACTTCGCGGGATAAGGGGCTGTGTAATTAGCGGGGGACTCTTAGTAAGAGCTCGACCTTCCCACGCACGGCACTTTCGCTTCCTCAACACGCTGCGTAGTTTTTTGAGTGCTGTGACTAAAATGTGCTGGCTCCGTTTGGTGACCTGGCTTTTTGCATTTCCTGTGAGTATGACGTCACTTCCTCTTCCCCCGGAGACTTATCGGAGGGCGGCGATGACCAGTCCGTTACGAGGCTCCGTCCCCCAGACCGCAGGACTGCTTTATTTTGCACACTTTCGTTCGAGTCAGAGAGCGAACGCGCTCACTCCGTCTTTGTTGTTTTGCCTGCATCGGCCTTGCTTCTCTCCCCAGAGTAAGCAGAAAAAGCTGCATTCTTGCTGTATTCCAGCCCTTTGGTGACAAAGTTGACTTGCTGTGGTGGACACCCTTACTAAGTGGTTTAGATAAAAGATTGCATCTGTAACAGTAGACATGAGAACTTGAAACAATAGCTACTATTGTTGCTTTGCATAGACTGTTATGCTTTTGTTTTATTTACAGAACTGGGCCAAGTCTTGAAACAGCCCACATGCTGTGGACACATGCTGTTGAATAATCAATTGTTGCATAAAAATTATTTTTTATATTTTCCTCCAAATTGTCATGTCACAGGGATTTGCCTTGGCATGCATGTTCTTGTAACAGCAGCATACTTGCCCTGGGGAAAATCTTTCGCAGTGAAACATGGTTATTACCCAACAAGAATCGCAATTTAGAAAATTTAATCAGCTTTTGTGTTGCATAGAAATATTATATTATGTATTATCATTATTACCAGCGATTTTCAGTTTCGTGAAAGTTCTACATTGTTTGTGGGCATAAGTTTATCCCAGAAAAGTAGAATCAGTTCAGCTTGTTTAAATTAGTTTGTCCACTAGGGGGAGACATTGCTCCGGTATTTACCCCATTTGAGGAAAATGTACTGTTCTACGATGGTTGCCAAAAAAGGACTGTGTGTCATGTTGTTATGCCTTATGACAAATATAAGTTATACCCGTTATAGTCTATTGCCTTATTTAAGCGTTTATGTTACGTTTTAATTTCTGGTTTAGTGTAAATGCTGTAGATGATTGAAAGATGATTCTGCTAAACTGAAAAAGGACTCCAAGCACCGTAATTTTGTCATTAGTGATACTCCCACATCCAAACTGCCGAATGACATAACAATGATATTATCAATGAGATGAAATCATTGGGAAGCTACCAAGCTAACATTGTAGCTGTTTGTCACTGGCAGACCAGAAGTAAATATGGATTACTGCAACTAACGGTACCAAAACTCATCAACAAGCGACTCTGTGTGGGAGAGTGTCTAAATGTCCAAGTGCAAGTCTCTTTACCGTGATGGTCCCATGGTCAAGAAAAGTAGCATGTTCCTGAGCATTCTGATTTGGAGAAGGTCTTTTTGTTTATGTCGTTTGCTGTGAACAGCTTCAGTACAAGGAAATGTTCCAGTTACCAACCAAGTTGTGAAGGAAAGGGCTTGTGAATTTGGCAATTGAGTCATGAATTGGTGAGAAGTGCTTTTACATGAATGGACTATTCATCTGCAGAGGAGCTGTTGTTAAAAAAAAAAGGGGAGGGGGTTTGTGGAAACAGGAATATTACAGTAAAATCTTAGTTTAATGCAGCCTATTTTTACATGAAGTTGTAATATGCTACACTTTTGTGAAAAAATAAAGTTTTTATTAAGTTGTGCGCCATCAGGATTTGCACACGCAAGTGCCTGCGCTCTTGTTTTATCGCCACCTCCACTTATTGCCAGCTTTAGCCTTTGGTTGCTACCTGCTGGTTACATATGAAGAGAAGTGCAGGTACGATTTTGTAATTACACTTCTCAATTCGTACACCAGAGGGCAGCAACATTCCAGTCAAAAGCCACAGGTGATAATTTGCATTTTTGCCATGTGGTACAGGAATAAGTTACAGCTGTTAATTTAAGTCTTTTTTCATGTGTGATGCTTTCTTATAGTGGTGAAATAGTACTGCCCCATAGCCATGTTGGTTCTCAACCTAGATTAATTTAAATAAATTAGATTTTATTTGTGTTTCAATCTAAATCCCAGTTCCAGGCGTGAGTGCATAGCAAACAGGTTTCGTCCATCGTACGTAGAGTATCTAAAGCTACAGGGTGCAGATCAAGATGAGCACTGGATGCAAACACAGTATTTAAATCCGCAGGTTGCAGATCAGGATATAAGTACTGGATGCAAACATGGTATTAAAATCTTCAGGGTGCTGAGCAGCATGATCGCTGTATGCAAATACAGAACAGAAAATACTAACTTGTGCACACTGAATTAGTCTCGCCCCAGACGCTACCTGTAGAGCATCTGGAAAAGGGAAGTTGTATCTTGAGATTGATTTCCTGCAATCTGATTTCAGTTAAAGCTTTAAATGAGGGCCTTGGCCAGCGTCGTGTTATGGGTCGGTGGTTGGGTTGGCTTGGCTTGAATTGTGGCCTGAATTTAGAGCCCCTCGACACAGGACTGCGATTCGTCAGAGGCAATAACTGACCGTTGATTTATTTCCGAAATTGGGACAGGCTAATCTCACAACAATGTAAACCTGGTCGGGGTCATAGTGCTGTAAGGATGTGCACTGATTTGAAATAGTGAAATTATCAGACAGAAAGCAGTGGGCTCTGGGTTTCTGCTATACTGTTAATAGTAAAGGCCCTTTCACTGTGACTGCAGTACTGCTACTAATAATTCACTTTTTCTTAACCTTAATCACAGTGGTTCCCAACCCTGTTCCTGGAGATCTACTGTCTTGCAGGTTTTCACTAAGTAGCAGAATCAGCTGTGCTGAATTTGAGTTTGAATGAAAACCTACAGGATGGTAGATTTCCAGGAACAGGGTTGGGAACCACTGGTTTATCTCTACTGAGAATTCTGATCTCACTTTGCAGCGACAAACTGTGGATTCAAAGTGGGTAAGGAGTGCAGCGTATGGTGCGTGTTTGGGAGGGTGAGATGGCGTATCCTATAGTACTGTGTCCCCATCACCGCACTGTCTTTTCTGATTGGTCCAGAGGGGACAGCTCCCCTCTACTGCCACACAAGCACCTCCTCGAGCAGCAGTTTGGGTTAGTCTGGAGGCCTCCCATCCAAGCACTAACCAGGCACTGTGCTGCTAAGTGTTTTTATGGTTACAGGGCTGTTTTCATGGAGCTGAAATGTGAATTAACTGAAAGTAAACATTCATGTGTCTGTATTCATGTCCAGCTATTTTGCTGTTGACGGCCATTTGAGCAGACGCTGACCCGGTCTAAAAATGGACATTTAAATGAGCCGCCCTCTGCATTTCTCTGCTCTCTTTCAGCTGACACAGTTACTGGAGGGAACTGTGCTGTGGTGTCATCGCGGTAATTGTGCAGCCATTGTAAGACCTGTCTTTGTCTCTGTGTCTGCCCCTCCGCCCGCAGGCTGTTCATCCTGGGCTCGTACGAGCGGGAGACCTACGTCCACTGCACCCTGGAGCTCAGCGCGCAGGAGTGGCGCGAGAAAACCCGCAGCTCCATCAAGACGGTAACCGCCTTCCCACAATGCACCTCTCTGTCCTGCTGTGTCCCCCACATTCCATCTATGGACTAAGCCCACACTCACTAAAAAAAATGAGAACACTCGCTCTCATGCAGACTTTTTCAATTTGTTAATTTCACTGACAGTCCCCCTCCCTATTTACCAGCATCTGCACACACACACACACACACACACACACACACACACACAAATAGCTTTTGTTCATTTCAGTGACTGCCAAGCTAGAAAGGTTATGTAATAATTTTATTAATTTATAATTTATTTAATTTGGGGGGGGGGGCACATCAAATTTGGACTACTCGGGGCAATGCTGAAATTATGCTCAGTGTTAATCAGCTCGTAAGTGTATGGTTTTTAAAAATGGAGGAAGGCCAACAGTTCAGTTGGTTGTGTTAATTTCAGTTGGTGTGAGCCATTTCAAGCTTCATGCTAATACACACTGAAACCTGTCTGCTTGTGCATTATACCGTAGTTTGTCTGACAGCAATGCCATCGTTTTGTTGTGGCAGCCATATCTTCATGAGATAACGTTTGGATACTCATGATACTGTTTTCATAAGCTGTGCTTATTGAGGTAGTTCGTGTGTTATTAGAGAGCTTGGCTCTCTGACGAAATGAATTCATTTATACACTGGAATGTTTCTTTGTCAGATGTGAGAAAATCACAGTTTGGCATTTAAAAAAAGAAAAAAAAAAAGGAAATACCAAGGCGTCAGTGTGACCATTTCTGAACTTCCGCAATTTTGAAGTGTTAACATTTCGCAAGAGGTCTGCGAGAAGAACCGGTGACTAATGACTGCTTTAGACTAAAATGTCAAGTCTAATTGCTGTCTCCCCGCACATTTTCGCCAGCGCAAAATCCCAATGTTGTTCTCTCAACATGAGGAAATGTCATTTGACTGGCTCCAAGTATTTGAGATTGGATCAAGAGGTAATTTCTGTCAACGGTAATTCAATCTTGTTCCAGGGGTTTTTTTTTTTCCTCCCTCAAAACGGAGTGTTATACCCGTCTTGCGCAGTAGGGGGCAGTGTCACGGTGAAGTTAGAGAAATCTTCCGGACGGTCATGTTGGCTCCGGACAAAACCTGATGGGCAGAACGGTGGTGCAGTGGTTCTAAGAAGGCTCTGTTGTCTCCAAAGCAGAAGGTTCTGGGTTCAAGTCCCGGGCAGATCCTCCCTGTGTGGAGTTTGCATGTTCCTCCCATGTTTGTGCGTGAGTTGTTCAGGAAATTGTTCTCGAAGCTGATTGGTGGGTGCCTCTGAACGTTCTAATGGACGTCACGGGAGTCATTTTCCGGCAGAAGGGCCTTCTTTCTAAGCCGGTGCAAACTGGCTCTTAAATATCGGCCTCACTGACGTTTGCTCTGGTTCTTTGGTGCAGGCAGCTGGAAAGGAAAGGGACTCGGTCCATTTTCGATTTGGCAGTTTGACCTCTGGATGCCGTTTTTGTCTTTTGGCAAATGGCCTGTTGCTGGGTCCCTGGGCCCAATCAGATGCGTGAGCAAACGAAAGACAGCATAATAATCCCACCCCCCAACCCATAATCCTCCCTTTCTGCTCTGTGTCATGTGACTGAGGAATTGTGTTTTTTTTTTGTTTGGTCCGGAGGGAATACTGCCCCCTACTGCTGCTCCAACTCTGCGGGCAAGCATCACCTTTGTTTATCTCGGAAGTCTCCTGTGCAAATACTAACCCAGCCCCTGTTCTGCCAAATAGAGCCAAGGGTTTTCTTTTTTTCTTAATCTGACAGAAAAAAAAAATGCGGTGATGTCATTTCCCACACAGGCGTGCTGTGTTGACACTTATTTTCTCTGTCGCTCCCCGGTTCAATGCTTTTAAGCCCTCATCGAGTTTGGTTTGATTGCAGTGCAAACACCTGAAAGCGGCGATGTCGTTTGTTCTCCGTCTGTCCCGATACCATTCGGGCTGCTTTGCGTCCGCTGTGTCGCTGCCGCTGGATGGCCCTGTTCAACGAGGGTGCGGACAGCAAGCAGGGGTTCGACAGGAAGTCCCTCTGAAGTGCCGTCTCTGCACATGTAGAAGGCGCTCCAGCTATATTGCAACCTTTAGAAGCGGAAGTGAGCCAGTTATTGTAAGCTCGCTTTGGAACGCAAAAGCACAAAGATCATGTATTGTTCTTTTTGTACTAAGATGATCTGCTCTCACCCGGTACTGACCCTCGATCTGGCCCTTGACCTCTTTTAACACCATGTTTTTTAAATACGTGACTTAATATTAGCACAGGCTAGCTGGGTGTACGGCAATCAGTCATGTGCACAGAATTAAGTTAATGGCGGCTTCCAGGAAACCAGAACATCATCATTACTGTGGAATGTCCATTTTCTGAAGCTATTATACTGCCTTTGTAACACACTGTCATATTGGAGGCAGAAGTGCCTTTGGGTTTATATGCCGTCTAGTGTTAATGACGTGCAGTAATAACCACAAAATTCAAAAGTTTGCCGGAGTGTCTCGGATGAAGTCCAACTTTGTGTCATTTTGTGTCAGTTACTCTCCCAAGTCTCCACTGCAGGCTTGGCCTGGCACTGTTTAAAAGAGCTGCCCATAGCTGCCCGTAGCTGCCCATAACCCGGCTAAGACACACTGCCTGTATTTAATAACTTTGTATGGCTGAAGGGTTATTTCTGTTTGTGTGGGGAACAGAAAGGCGCTCGATGATTGGCTTGGAATCATAACTGATTTTTTCCAAACGTTTTTAACGTAGCTTTTGAGAAGGGCCACACAGCCCATGGAGTGGATGGGGAGTCCAGCCCCCCCGCCCCCCCCGTGTTAATATTCACGCGCCGCCAGCTCGGGCTGAACGAGTCCCTGCTGGCATTTGGGGGGGCTGGGGGTCGGGGGGGACGGGGGGGGGGTGTTTATCAGGGTCCTTCAGCTTACGCCCCAGTCGGACTCCGGAGCGCGGATTAGAGCCCGATATCGCCTCTGAAAGGTCACGTCTCGTCTTCCTCTGTTCTGCCGCGGCGGCGGCGGCGGCTCCCTCTTCAAAGCCAGCGAGGGGCGCCCCCCCCCCCCCCCCAAATCTGCCTCTCCTGTGCTCAGGTATGCTAATGTACTCCCTGCTACTCAGCGCCACCTGCAGTACAACTGTGACACTGCGCTCGCTGATGGCAGTCAGTACCCAGCATTCTCCTGTACACTTACCCCCCCTACAGCCCCCCCCCAAATCAGGCATGGGGACCCCTGATGGGGGGGCCACTGCTTCAGCAGGGTCTCACAGCCTGTGATTTTCAGTGGGGTGTAAATCTGTGCTTCTGCCTTAAAGCAGGGGAGATTCTGAGAGTTTCAGAACGGTCGGCGGCCCCCCTGTAGAGCAGGTCTTCCTCGCCTCGCAGGACTCATAAAGAGCGTAGAGAAAGGTGTGTAATTATTCATTAGCGGATAATATTGTATAATTATGTTAATATTGCATAATTATGTTCTTGTCACCCTCCCCGTGGTAGAGTTAGGTCTCCCTTCTCTTCTAAGACTCAGAAGAGCATGTAATTATTATTCCTCGCTGGATAATATTGCATAATTATGCTCTTGCCCCTGTGAGCAGCAGCACCCAGTGGAATTAGCAGTGCAGTTACTTGGGATTATTGTGCTTGTGCTTACTTGTGTGTTGTGAGCGAGCATCCACTGTGGAGTGTGATCAGTGTGAACAGTGGCTCCCTGGGTCTGTGGATCAGCCAGATTTTGTCCTGGCTACCTGTGCGATTGGAGAGGGTTACAGATTTTAGAATGTGTAGCCGGCTACCTCTGCTGCGTTAGGGATTACAACCGTGTTTTGTCCAGGAGAATTACCAACGTCAGCAGGCAGCAGGGTTTTTTTTTTTAAGCTGTGTTTTATGAAAAGGCACCTTGGAATGTCTACGGGGAAGTAAAGCCATTGTGTTCGCTTTGTCCGCCATTTCCGAAACATCACTGCGTGGCGGCCGTCGATGTGCCTGGGACGGAACTCTCCACTTTCTCTGGCTTTCGTTTTATTCTTTGTACCGGAAACGGAAAACTTGGTTTCCTTCTCTGATCAGATATCCGTGGTTTGTGGTAATTGTAATGTAAATAGACATTTTTTTTTTTGCGGTGGTCCGGGGTTCCGGTCTCTGCTTCCAGAAGTTTCCTCTTGCCTTGAGGCCCTGCTGCGTAGTGTTCCCACATCTCTGTGTGTCTTACTTCGCAAAGCAAACTGTCCATTGTCGGGCCAAGGTCCGTGTGACCCCTGACCTCACCATAGACATTTGCGGCTGCAGTCTAGCCTCTGGCTCATATTGGTCTTTGGTGGCTGTGTATTTTGTAATTCTGACCGTGTGTGTTTTTCGCTCATTGTGTCTGTGAATGCCCCACACACTGCAGGGGAAGTCCAGGTAGCTGCATCCTGCCCCTGCAGTGTCACCACATCTTTGCTGTTTGTGTACCGTTGTCCTCGGTTGTAATATATAATAACTGCCTTCTGCTTTGAACAGATACATAAATTATCACGCAGTAGTTTAGCATTTGTGTCTTTTCCTTTATTTGAAGTGTGTGTATGTGTGTATTTGTGAATTTATGTGTGTGTGTGTGTGTGTGTGTGACAGAGAGAGAGTGTGTGTGTATTTGAGAGTGCGCGTGTGCGTGCATGTGTATGCGTGTGCATGCGTGAGAGAGTGTGTTTGTGTGTGTGTGTAAGTGAGAGAGCGTGTGTGTGTGTGCGTGTGTGTGTGGGCTCACCTCTTCTATTGATTGTTTGAGTAGTACCTCCCTGTACAAAGATCATGGGAAGTCCTCTCCTAATCCTCCACGCAGTGACCCCTCCCACCCCCCCCCCCACCCCCCCGCCCTCCCCATTCCCCCACCGCTGCTCCCCGTGCAGCCGCTGTGCACACCTTCACGCCCGAGATACAGCGTGGTCACCACTGGGGGGGCGGGGGTACAGCAGAGGGATAAATTTAGCCCTTTTCCATTACTGCAGCGCTGCGTTTTATTACCGGATATTTGCTCCGTGGTCTGCCCTGCTCCGCCAGGCGTGTTTGCACATCTGCTTGGCTGATTCCGCTCTTTGTGTCCAAGTTAATATTTTTTGACAGCGCGAGGGGGCAGGAGGCCATGTTTCCCTGCCTCCTTCGACAGAAGTTGATATTGACCGGATATGTGAAGTTTGTGCGTGTGTGTGTGTGTGTGTGTGTGTGTATATATTCTGATCTGCGTCTCCTGGTATAGCCTTTGTGTCTCTGGTTGATAGCTCTAATATTTCTCTCCAGTTCTTGTTCAAAGCTTATTGGTCAATTTCTGAAATTAATACAGTAAAATCGTAGATCAATACAGTGTTCTCCCCTCATTTTAATTATGTATAGACACATACATAAACATATCACATCACCCACACACACTCACACACATATATATATGTGTGTGTGTGTGTGTGTGTGTACAGGTACACACACACACACATACTTTACACCAGTGAACAGTGTTGTGAAGCCTCACTGAAATCTGGATTTGACTATGACTACTGTGTATCTGATTTGACTGAAGCTAACTGTGTCATTTGCGGCATTTAAAATGCGGTCAGCGTGGTTGCCTTTGTGTTCTAACACCTCCGTACTGTAGGTGGCAGTCTAGAGTTTGACCACACTTGGTCACTGGTCTCAGGGGCACGTGTAAGCAGCCTCCGTTCGTCGCTATCAGTTGCACTTCAGATCATTCGTACGCATTTGTTATTGTGCTCACCAACTCCCACCTAGTTAAAACAGTCTTAAGGCAACTTTTTGGGGGGGAAGCCGAAGCAATTTGCCTCTCTCAAATCATGCTGTCGCACGTTAAAGGAATTTTCCTTAAATGGGGTTTTTGCTCGGGGAGAAACGTTTCTGAGTCCACGCTGCCGTAATCGGGCGTCAGCTGACGTTTTGAAGCTCGGCCCTTCTCCAGGAAGTGCGCGGTGCGGCCGCCTCCTCCCGCCAGCGTCCCGGTGCCCCGGGGTCGTGACCTGTCATCACATGACGAACATCGGCAGGCCCTCCGTGCCGAAACGGACGGTAATCCGAGCGGACGTGGGCTCCGCGGCTGCGCTCACGTGGTGCGCAGGGCCCGGGCGTTCCGTGTGGGGGGGGGTGGGGAGACGTTTCGGGGGTGTTCGTGGGGCGGGGGGGGTGGGGGGGGTTCGGTGCGCTGTGCAACGCTCTCATGGCTGCAGCTTTCCGCTCTTCTGCGATGTTCGAGAGATTTTTTCCCCTGAGATGCTCTCGGGGCGGGGGTGGGGGGGGGATGGGGGGAGGAGGGGGGGGAGCTGGGGGTACCTGTGTCCAGCGCGGTCCAGGAACTGGGCGAGATCAGAGCTGTCTTTTTGCGTTTGTTCACCCTGCTAGCCGGGCGCGGGCCCTCCTCGGATGAACCCGTGTGACGGGGCTTAGCGTCGCGCTACGCACTCGGGGCGCCCCTCCCGGCAGTCCGGGGGCAGGGGGCCCGAAAACGCCCGAAACAGGGAGTCCTGCGGAGGACGAGTCTGCGTCGACGTCGTCTTTGTTTCTCTCTCCCGCATGTTCCTCTCGTTCGGGGAAATCGAAAACGAGACGCTTCTTAAGGGTTAGCGTCGGCAATTACCCTAAAAGGAGGCTGACATGTAACAGACGAGCTTGTTTACATACCACATGCGGAGTAATTGCGTTTTAGTCAATCATCGGTGAACTTACGGTGCAATTTTGTGCTGGGCGAATGTTCTTTTTCTCGTTTTACTGCTCAAGTGTTCCTGTTGTTCTAAGTGAGCAGCAAACACGATTCTCTTCTGTACCAAAAAAACAAAAAACAAAAAAAAAAAACATCTAAAACGTGTATCTGAAAGTTCGGGACAGGGAAGGTGTGACAGTTAAACTGAACAGTGAAAGGTATTACGCTATAATAGCCATTTTCTTTGATGAACAATGTCGCCTGTAGGTGGCAGCACCTGGAGCACGTGTAATTCAGACCCTGGTATTGAATACAGGTGTGTGCACATCATTTTTTTTTTCTTTTTTCTCCACAATAATAATGATTTCGTAGGCCAGCTCAATCCGTACTTAGAAGCATATATTACCCTGTGCCATTAGGTGAGTCATTCCTGTTCCTTTCACATCAGGCTCCCCTTGTTCTGCATCAGTCTCGCATTATGTTTCTAAAGTGCCACAAGTACCACCTCCTACCCACAACCCCCCACCTGTGTCCACATCTTTCAGTGGAAATCTGACTGACGTAGCTTGTCAACGGCTCGTCGGATGACGGGGGGTGCGGGTGTTCCGTCCCGTGCCCTTTTGTCCGCATAGCTGGGGGGGTGTTTGATGTTCCGTTTGCCTTTTCGCGTGCCCAAGAGCACATTCGGGAACGACTCTCCTCCGTATCTCTCCTCGAGTTTACACGGTAGTGGAAAAAATAAATAAAAATGGCATTGTGTTGACCAGACCGGAACTTCATATTGACTATCATGGGAATGATCTTTCGGGGGGGGAAATGCAATTTTGCACAGCGTGGGGCTGATTGCTGTAGCAGCCTTGGCGACGGTTAAGAATAGAA
The DNA here is from genome assembly GCF_018555375.3 of Anguilla rostrata. Classification (NCBI taxonomy): domain Eukaryota; kingdom Metazoa; phylum Chordata; class Actinopteri; order Anguilliformes; family Anguillidae; genus Anguilla; species Anguilla rostrata. Next base: position 4,497,973 of record NC_057950.1, on the reverse strand, counting down.
AATGAGACTGCTTTTCTGCTTCTGTCCGGATCTGCATAGGTTCATTGGCATTTTGCAATAGAAGCGTTGAGCTACAGCTATGCTACATTTAGAATCTTTAGAAAAACCGAACATTTCAAAGGGCCATTGTGGGATGAGACGCGCCACATGCAGTTTGTGTTGACTTCAGCCAGGAAGGTATGATCCCTCACAAAATAAAACAGGAAAAAGACAAGTATATACGCCTACAATAGCTACGGGTATGGTTTGGTAATCAACAGCATTTGGCTTTGAAATTGACGTCAGCCTGATTTGAAACCACATCTTTTATGGTTGTTTGTGGCAGCTCAATATCCACGTGGCTAAAACTAAAGCATTAACGGGACTTTTAACGAACAAAATCAAACAAATCGGCTGAACGGTCAAATGTTTTTTTCTGCTGTAGCAAAAATAACGGTCCGCTCGAATTCCATTTGACGACGTCCTGCGGGGCATGCGGTAAAAAGATAAGAAGAGCCGATTTCCCTAGCAGTTTCACCGTAACCAATGAGATTTCAGTCGATAGTTTTGTGGGAATGGCATCAGAGACTGATTTGACAGATGTCGCGGTGCATGACCGATAACAGCAATGCCGCATTACTGACCTCCTACCTCTTTACGAAAAGGCTTCTCTGACGCCCTGCTGCCACGGACGCTCGTTAAAACCCAAATTAGGCTTCCGCCGGTCACTGGCCGTCACCAATCAGATCGTTTCGAGGCTAACAAAAAAACGCCAATATTCTAGAGAAGGCATTTCTCCCGTTGTCATTGTTTGTCAGTCATGACACCTTAAATTGAGCAGGTGTGCTCACATAATGTCAGGGAATAATTAGAAATGAAACCTTACTCTAGTCTAATATGCACAGGCTCTTTGTAAAGAATGGTCTATTTGCAGGTAAGATTTGAATCTTTTTTTAAAAATATATAAATATATATACAGCATATGCACATAATAGCCACTTACACACTCTCATAAGAGGTACGTTGTTCAAGGGTATAACAGCAGCATCGCAGCTGGAAATCAAATACACGACCTTTGAGTTGCTTGCCCTCAGCCAGTAACGCACTTTAGCCCAAATTTCTTTTTATTTCGTGCCAAAGGATTAATTGTTCTACTTCAGTGATTCTATGTTTTCTTACTTTCAAAAACCACTTTTTTTTTTCAATGGTTACATTTTTTATGTGCCCATAATGCAACTTGAAAGGGATGTCCAAAGGTGAATATAAATGAAAAGTTGGCGGGTTTGAGATACAGCCGTGGTTCTTTTTGTGTGCAATAGGCCTGAGCAACCTTCCAGTGGGCCTATTTTAAACCTTTGCTGTCATAGTGTTGAATAACGGGAACCTGAGAATTCACATGGCCATCTGAAGCATGTGCTGCACAACTTGTCAATCTAGTAAAAGCCACAGATTGTACAAAATGCTGATATTCGTCCTGCGATGGAATGAACGTAGAGCGACAGAGTGTATTTACTTTGACTCACAACTTCAAAAATGCAAAAGAAAAAAAAAAGAAGCGCTATTTGATCACACATCTGCAGCTACCACTTGATTGACAAGCTTCTAGTTGGGGTTAAGGGGATGGGGGGATTTTAAATACCAACATGATAAGGAAAGAGGTGCATTTTCAGTGGGGGGGGGGAGGGACAGCAGTTAAGAAATTGCTTTAGAGGGGGAGATTTGGGCAAGAAGAAAGGATTTTTTAAATACATTTGTATATTCTTTTTTTCTTTTTCTTTTTTTTTAATCGAGGCTGAACAAATGCCATTTGATGACGGGCTTATTTATTTATTTTTTTTAGAACTGAATGATAATGGAGGAAAAAGCAGTGGCAGTCGGAGTGTTATTTGGGCCAGTCTAAAGAACTGGGTTTCTGTATGTTTAAGTGCAAATTAGCACAGCACAAGAGCACCTTTTTATATCTCCCGTCTCCATAACAACTTCTTTGTCTTCTGTTGTGAACCGGCCTCCTTCATAAGCAATTGCCTCCATGAAAATTCAAATGGTCGTAGGATGACAACGTGGAAGCATAAATTTAGACTTCAATGAGATTTCTTTTTTTTTTTTTCTGTCTCCATTTGAAATGGGATTTTTTAATGCGATTTTATTTGCAAAACAAATGCCGGTCGGTCACTGTGTGGATAATCAGATTGCTGCTCTTTTATTGAGCCAGGGGCTGTAAATATAAACACTTTTTTTTTTTTTTTTTTTTTGCTTCGCCCTAACTGCCTAACGGCGACCTCAAAAAAATGTTTAGCAAAAGAGAAAAAAAAAAAAGTAATCAGGTCTGAATAGATCATGACAATTCATTTCAAGTGGGTGAAACGGTTCCCAACCTTTGTAAGTGTCATTTATTTAATTTCTGGCTCTTTGCTGATATTGTAATCTGAGCTGATTATGATGAATACTAATGTGGTAAGACTGATTCAGTAATATTGGCGCATTTTGGGAGATTAAAGGGCATCTGTGATGGCCTGATATTTAGGGATGGGGACCATTCCTCATTCGTTATTATTGTTTTTGCTTAGCAAATGTCAGGTTAATCATTATTATTATTTCAGTCGTTTTATGTAAGCCGATGTTTCATAAGGGTACTATGACAAGTCGTGCATGAAATGTTTTCTTCTGCAGAACCTCTGTTGCTGTGATTAATGCTACAGCTAAACAATGTGTGAGTTATACAATTTTATGACGCAAATCATATCGTAGATATATATTCTAATAAAGAACCTGAAATACAATTTGTGTATTGTGTAGTGATATAAAATACCTGGCAACCTTGAACCTGCAAACTGGTACAGTAACTGGTTCCTTGTATATGAGGGAGAGATGTTTGTGTGCACTTCCAGTCCGAGGTGGGTTCAGGTGCAGGGTAAAATAGGTAATTTCCAAAAAGGGAAAAAATATCCCCACACCGAAATGAAAAACTCCCGGGATTTTTCCAAGTTAACATCGCAGTGTTTCAGTCGCACCTTCATCTGACGTTGATGCTTGACAGAAGCACGTTACAGAACTCTCTATCCCACATTACTGTGTATGCATTGTGCTGATTGGTTAATAGGGCCTGTGGTACGCTATATAAGCTGTGCTCCTCCCATTCAAGCATCGATGCCTTGTACTTTGCAGCTGGAACATTTCCATAACTGGTTCCCTAACCATTAAACTCCAGTGCCAGATACCTCCTCAACAAGGCGAAGGAGAAACATTCACTTCACAATTTTCAGTGAATGTATCTTTCTGTGAAAAAAATTGGAACAAAGTTTTAAATGGAATGAAAATTAATATGAATCTGTATCATTAAAATAATAAACTCCAGCATTTACAAACCTTTAATTACTGTAATTGTGTATTACAAATTGGGGAACGAGGTATGGGCATTGCAAGATTGGGCAGGTTTAACTGTAGTCGTTGCGAACAGACGCACTTTGGAAAATGGCTGCCCTGTAAGAAAATAGGCGGCAATCAGATGGAATTGGAAGGAACGGAGACTCGTCCGCGTGCGTGCGCTTGCTCCGCTCCGTGACCTCGTGAACTCGCTCTGCAGCGCAGGTCCGCGCGGTCGCTGAGCGTCCGCCCCCCTGTATCTGGGGAAAAAAATCTGCTGCGAGGAGCCCGTCCTGCAGCCCTACCCCAAACCGCATTACCGCCGAGCTGGCTCGCCCGTCCCACGGCGGGTCGAGGCGTCGGGCCTGACCTAACTCACTTAGAGCCCGCTTTGCACCGTAACGTTTTAAACCTTTTTATCCAGGGTGCTAATCAAGGTGGACGGTCCCCGTTGTACAAACCCTTGGGCCCCCCCCAAACCCCCCCCCCCCCCCCCCGGCTGTCCAGCCCCAGTGCTGCTGTTAATTGGACGTGGCAGCGAATTGCTGTCTTGTTTGCCTGGGGGGGACTCGTACCCTATAACCATACACAAATCGATCTGACGTGGTATTAGATTAAGTTTCCGGGCAGGCAGGCAGGCAGCAGCTGGGAGGCCGGTCTCTGGCCCTCCTCACCCCCTGTGTGAGCACCGCTCCCATGCAACCAGTGGCTGCCCATGCTGGGGCTAGGTAACACCAAGCATGGAGAAAACTGCTCCATTCAGACAGGCAGTGCTACTGGTTGGGCATTTATGAAAGAACAAACGTTCTCTTTCAGAAATAGCGCGTTTCAAATTCAGTTGTTGATATTTTGTTATTGTGGAGAAAGCTGCGGCACAACAGATAAATATGAAGTGGTTTGCTGTCATATGTTTTTTTTTTTTTTTTTAAAAGCATAAATAGATATATGTTTGTGCTGTCATTCACATTAAAAATCTGCTTTGCGTATAAAGACTTGATCTCTACTGCTTGCCTAAGCATTTGGAGTGCATATATGTGTTTGTGAGATTAAGACTGGTCAGTTCAGGTTTAAATGGCACATTGGCAGTGCGAATCAAACCTGCAACTACTGAGTTGCATACCTACTATAGTTTACTAACCATTATGCTACCGCACCTTATGCCTCATTGTAAAGGGAGATGCAGCAACTAATTTATGGGTTTCACTGAAGTTTAAAGTAAATCTTTAAAGTAAATGCATTTGCATTAATTTATATTGTACGATCACGAAACCTGGCAAATGGCTTCTAGGCATTCCTAAAAATTCAAGTCATACAAAATTGCTTCAACCTCTCCTCCACTTTCTAAAATATGACCATTGAACTGTACATAAACGATGCATGATGGGATATGTGGTTCTTGTGTGTCGTTCTCATGGTTTTGAAATCACAGTTTGAAGGATACTTGTTGTAGCAGGTGGGTGGTCATGGTTTTTACAGTGTGACCTAAAGGTCATAAATGACCTCTGACACAGGAGGGTTATTATATTGGCCTTTAGCATTTTGTGTGCAGGCTCTCAAATTGTGAACGTTAAAAAAGAAAATCTTATTTAAAAAATTATGTATTGTAGAGTGAACTACAAAAAAAACCCCAAAAATCAAAATGGCATGTCATTATTTTGTCATTAAGAGCAAGAACGGATTTTAATGTGTGAGGCTGCATAGCTATAGACAAAAAATGATGTACCTACATTCCCTTTGAAATAATATTACCTCCACGTTCCAAGAACAACCTGTAACTTGTTTGCGACCACAATGGCAAGAATGAAAGTATCAATAAATGTTGTTTTTTTTTTTTTTTGTAAAATTACTAAACCACTATTTTTGTTCGATCTGAGGGGGAAAAAATGTGTAAGCAGAACTTTGGTGCTACATGTTAGGTGATCATGCAAATTAGCTGAGTAGATACAGTAAAGTTATTTAGAAAAAGTAAATAAAACATAATAAATATCTAGCTATGTTAACGCTCGAGCTACCTAACTAGCTACCTGAAATGCGAAATGTCCTCCTACATGTTTTGAAATGGCAGCTTGACTGGGTGCCAAGACAGTGGGAAGGAAACAGACACTCTGACTGTGTCACACACAGATCCTGGCAGCAGTGTTTCTGATGCACTGTTTAGCCAAAATATTTCAAATTTGGCGTCCATGAACTTCATATGTATGCATTTCATGAGCCATTTATTTTATTTGAGTGGGGATACCTTGATGTATGTAAATCAAAGAAAAATAGTTTCAGTTTTTGGGAGGTTTTTTTATTGCAAGTACATGTTTATGATGTTTTTTTTAAATGTTTTAAATTCAATTTTGGTAAGAAGTCGTAGAGAGCAAAAATGTAGGTAGGAGTGTTGTAGGTACCAAACTAATATTGCCTATACCCAATGTTGATTTCACTAATATACATTTGTGTATATTATATGGTATGTAATTTCTTACACTAATCTCAAATTTTCTGCACCACCATCTATGGAAAAGGAGGATCATTTGTAGTGCTATTTGCATCGGTGCAGTCGCTGTTGCCACAAATCTTAATTTGTTTTTCGAAGGTGATAAACAAAAGCTGCCTGTTCTCTCAGTCGATGATAACGAGATTAGGGAGTCATTCTGGCTCTGGCTTGAAACAAATCTTGAACAAAATATAAAGGTATCGCAGAATAAAGAGAATTAGCTGGTGCTAAAAATATTTTAAAATATTGTTCCAGCCGCCTTGCTATTCCTACCACTATGATTTAAAACCTGCAACAAATTGGCGTGATGGCGGTTAGTGTTCCTTTTTTGTTTTCTTATGGAAATGTTGAGGCGCGGTACAGGAAATGAGCAGTTTTGACACGGTCCCTTATCGAATCTGTTATTGTCATGCTCTTGCTGAGCGATTGCTGCTACTCTTTTTTTTTTTTTTTTCCACCTTGTGTGTTATATTGCTCCACAAACCGATTAATTTGTATTCCAGTCATGCCCAGGTCTAACCCAGGTACGGACTCTTAATACCTGTTAAGGGGTATTTGTGACTATAAGATTTGATTGGTAGCACAGGGTGCAACAAAGTCTCTAATACACTAATGTGGCATAGTCATGATTTCACTATTTATATGACGATTTTTTAAAAATTTCTCAAGAAAATGGGGAAAGAATTACAACGTGATTGCATCTGTGGGTTGAAAAACTGTGATATTATTAACCTCATCTCTTGTCTTATGATTTTTCATGCAGTAACCGGTTCATATTTTCACTGTTTTCCACAGCTGGTTAAACTGGCTCGAGTGCTTGGCACAGTCTTGTTATTCTGTCGACCTGAATAGAGATTATAATGTAATTTAACAAATATTTTACCAGATCAATTACTTATTGAAATGTGGGAAAACTTCTTATTCATATGCAAATTAAATATTTAAATATTTTGCCTCTTACCGTACTAAACAAATTGCCTCATGCTCGGTATGAATCTGTACTGCTTTTTGAAAAGATTTTTGAAAGATGTGATCCGTTAGTGATCCTCTCTAGGTTGTGCTGGGCCTGGGGTACTCTACAGATTGTTATTGGTCAGACATTAACCCTCGATTTTAATTGGCCAGGATGCACTCTATATTGTGACTGGCTGTACGCACTAGATTGTTATTGGCCAGCAAAACCCATTCAGAATCCGATCAGCTGGGGGAGGCGATCCTCCGTTTGGTTTGAATGGGGATCCGGTCCCTGCGTCAGCTGCGGCGGGAACGCGAGCGTCGCCGCACGACCTGCCGGTCTCCGCGCAGATGTACTTCAGCGTGTGAGCACGTGCGCGGCGGTGGAAACCGCGGTCACAGGAAGGGCTGTGCGCCCGTGCGCTCTCGAACACGCTCGCCTTGTGTAACCGCGGCGACGGTGGGAGGGGATTAGCGCGCATAATGGTACTATTTGCACTTCTGGGAAAAGAAAAAAAAAAAAAAAGAAAACCTTCATGGCGGTCGTCAGCCCGGCCCGCATCGCTCGGGCGACAGGTGTGTACATTGGGCTGCTGTTCCCACACGCTGCACAATGGCGTGTGTCAGTCAACACGCGCGTACGCAAACACACAAGTGCGCACACACACGCACACACGCGTCGCAGCCTCCGAGCGAATCCGGCCCGCGCGGGTCGAGCTGTGATGTCACTTGGCATGTTTGCTCGCTCTCCTGGCATCTGCGGGATGGCTCATTTGTTTCTCGCCGCGCGCTGCACGCTGCGCTGGTCCCTGCCAGACGGCCTGTCTCTTCGATTGCGGAGTGCAATTTGATGTCTTTGTGCATTTGAGTTCAAAGGCAGCGCTAGTTTAGCAGAGCGTACTACAATCGCGTTGCCGGGTGTGGTTGGTGTTACAAGAGGGAACAACAACGACAACAAAAAAATAAAAATAATAACAATAACATGGCGGCTTTGTGTTTGCCGTGGGTTTGGTGTGTTTGGGCAGAGCGTGAGGAAAGGTGATGGGATGATGCTCTTTGTGAAAGAGCTCTATGAAGAGCGCTGGATAGATTAACCCAGGGCTTGTCCTCGCCGTGGAAAAAAAAAAAAAAAGCTCTTGGTTAAAGGACGGCCATCTTTGTTTTTGTTTGTGACTGATCAGATTGGGCTGCCAGTGTCAGACTTTTTGAACAGATCACTACACATATTTTGGACACTCTATGTATGTGATGAATTGTATCCTTCATTAAGTACTGATGATTTAAATGAAGTCAGCAAAAATAGGAAAATAATGCTTTTCAAAGGCACTACTGTAAGATTGAAGTTATGTAGCAGTTTCTTGACCCATCTAAAGAATTTTGAAAGCAACACCACAGCATTTTTTTGGAAATCCTTTTTGATTGTATTCACCCTGTGACTGTTAAAAAGACATGCGAGCGTTGTGAAGAATCTGCCAAAGCTCAAAGACTCTCTTCAGGCGGTAGTTTTCCCTTCAGCCGGAGATCGGTATTCTCCTCCCCCGTTTTTATAAACCGCGGTCCGCTGCGGCGTCTGCAAGGCTGGCGCGCGTGCCCGCTGGACCGGCGGGCGCACTTTGTCGGTTTGCGCTGTGGACCCGGCGGGGTTGGCGCATGTTGGAGAAACAGGCTGGAGGGGGGGGAGGTAATCTGATCGATACCCAGAATCTTCCTCTGTGGAGATGAGGGGCGAGGGGACAGCTCTGCTAATGGAGAGAGAGAGAGAGGGAGGGGAGAGAGAGAGAGAGCGAGAGAGAGAGAAGGGGAGAAAGAGAGAGAGGAGAGAGAGAGAGAGAAGGGGAGAAAGAGAGAGAGGAGAGAGAGAGAGAAGGGGAGAATGAGAAGGAGAGAGAGGGAGAGTGACAGAGAGAGAGGGAGCGAGAGAGAGAGAAGGGGAGAAACGGAGAGAGAGTGATAGAGAGAGGAGAGAGAGGGAGGGAGGAGAGTGAGAGAGCGAGAGAGAGAGAGAAGGGGAGAAAGACGGAGAGAGGGGGAGAGAGAAGGGGAGAAAGCCAGAGGGGGAGAGAGGGAGAAGTGGAGAAATTACAGTGAGAGAGGGTGAGAGAGAAGAATGAGAGAGAGAGAAGGGGAGAAAGAGGGAGAGAGAGAGCTGGAGAGGCAGAGAGAGGGGGGAGAGACAGAGAGGGTTGAGAGAGAAGAGAGGGAGATAGAGAGAGGAGAGAGAGAAGGGGAGAGAGGAGTGAGAGAGAGAGAGAGAGAAGGAAAGACAGAGAGAGAGGGTTTGTGTGGTCCTCACAGAGCAGAGCAGCGTTGGGGTAAATTGCAGTCCCGGGGCGAGTCGCACGCTCTGCCTGAGAGCGTCTGTTTACCTGCTCCCTGGCGTTATTGGCTGGGATAAATGCAAAGCCATTCTGCCCCCCCCACCCCTCCTCCTCCCCCCCCCATCCCTGTAATTGCCCTTTGGACGCCGTTCATCCTCGCCAATCGCCCATAATTGCCGCTCGATGCTGTCTGTGTTCGTGCCAGGGTGGATCCGTCTTCCTCCGCTCCTTCTGAGACAACGGCGCGGACGCACGAGGTGTCGTTAAATCGCTCGTTTTTTTTCCGCACGGCGAGCGCGGCAGGTGCTTCTGTCCCCCCCCCCCCCCCCTGGCCCGTATGGTACAGTACGGAAAACTGGAGCGCCGCCGCCCCTTTCCCCAAAATGATCTGAGACGCTAAATAAATAAATAAATAAATAAATGGCAGACGTTTCGTTTATCGTCGCTAATATTCGCCGGTGTTTCGTATTCGATTACCTGCCGTGTTTGAGGGTTGTTCTGTGTGTGTGTGTTTTTTTTTTGGGGCGGGTTTTTTTTTGGAAGGGGGCAAAAATAGCCCAGCCGTAATGGAGGGGTTGTTGTTGTTCTTGCTGATGCCCGCAGTCCCGCGCCCGGGTCATGCCCAGGTAGGTGGCACGGCCCGGCCGGTCCTCCCGCCCGCGGGTGCTCGTTAGCATCCAGAGGAACCCCGGTGAAAGACGAGTTCAGCTCGCCGTGTTCCTGGCTCCTGTGCCCTCGTGCTCTGGTCCTTTATATTTTTGGGCCACAGCCACAGCCTTGTTATCGAGGCCTAATTATCTTGTTCAGGCCTGATTTCCTGCTCGTTTTAAGCCTCCTTCCACCCTGAAGCTCACCTCCTTTCCTGCCAACCTGCCAAACAAAGCGTTATTTCAGTCGAGGCTAGCCCACCGCTGCGTCCACTTCTCCACTGTGGACCAGGTTCAAAACTGAAGCTGCTGTAGTCCTGTGTAGTGGACAGTGAGACTGATATGGCTACAGATCTAGAATGTATTATTCAACTCATATGGATGATAGCATTATTCCTAAATGAATAATACTAAAAACAGTAATTAGCCATCTAATTGTGTTGTAAAGCAGTGAACTATGTCAAAAGGGTGTTTTGTATTTCAAAAGGAATACATCAGTGAAATATGAGGCATTTTAATTGACGCTGAGTAATTAGATATACTTCCGATAAGGCCCCCTGCATGTGAACTGGCTGTGTCATCCTTTGGCTTTGCAGTGGTGATGATGGCGTTGATGCTGTCCATATCTGCCTCCACACCTACTGCCCTTTTTAGACAGTTATATTTCTTGTTTGTCTCTTTTTGCCCCGCATTTCACATAGCTACAATTAACTCTAACCATCTGCTCAAATTAATATTATAAACAGGTTTTTTTCTTTTCTGCATGCCTTGGGTCCATGTGCAGCTGCCATGGGCAGACTGCAGTCCCCCATGTGACCAGAGAGGGCGCTGTTGCGTGCACGAGCCTGCTGTGCTGAAAACCGTGTCTCTCCCTGGGCAATGCAAAAGGCAAATTCGGGTTCCCCTCACAGGCTGCCTGGCGACAGTCGGGCCTGGCCGGGTCAGGATTAAATGCTGCGCCACGGGGTGCTTCAGTCAGACAGACCCCCCCCCCCCCCAGGGCCCCACACCCAGCCCGTCACAGCGGTGGGCTAACGCTTCGTGGTCGGGTCACGGAGTGAGGCGGCCATTGTGGTTGTGTGGGTGACTTGCGACGCGAACGGAACGGCTTCCGCGCAAACTTCTGAAGACTTTGATGGAGCCTCAGGCTGTGGTGTGGCGTCGCGTCTGGCTTGTTTGCTTTGTTAATGAGCCAGAGTGGTGCTGTACGCAGTTCAAAGCCGCACGCCATATATGGAAAGGGCCCTGTGTTCCGTCACGCCAGGCAGGAGCGTTCCGCCTTTGAACCTGACCTGTGACATCAGCGAGGAGCACGCGACCGCGTCCTGGCCAATCGTTTTGCATGGCAGAACAGCATGATTTCACAGAACAGTCTGTGAGGTGGCTCTCCCCCCCACCCCATCTATGATACGTAGCTTTCATGCAAACAGACTGAAAGGAGGACCATGAATTTAAATAGGGAAAGGATATTTGCTTTTTTTTTTTTTTTTCCCCGCTAGTTCACTTCAAGTCGTAACTGCAGGTATCATTGCAATATTGGTCACACACTATTTGATATGAAAAATGATCATTTGACTCTGTGTTTTGATTAATCTTTCTTATGAAAAATGACATAAAGAGCTGCCTTGTACTTACAAATGTTTTAAAAATGGTGAAAAGGGTAATCTTATCATCATATTGCAAAAAATGAATGATCAAACTTGAATATTTCATATTATCATTGGTCATATACAGGCTATTACAGGGATAAACTGGTGTCACTAAAGCAAGAACGCAAGTGACGCAAGCTTTAGTGAAAGCAGGGTTCTTCTGTAGTTTGGAAGAAAGGCAGTTCTTGTGCTTATTATTATTATTTATTTTTTATTTACATTTATTACATTATTGCTCCCTCAGCTGAATCCTGTTCCTAATGGGAACTTAATTGGTGACACAACAGATAAAGCCTTTGTGCCCTTTGGGGGGATTCTGTGTCCGAAATCCCCCCTGAGGGAGGGATTCTCAATCCGAAATCCTCCCTGAGGGGGGGATTCTGAATCTGTGAAGTGCTCCAGCGTTGGCGAATGGCGGCCCTCTGGGTTGCCACTTTGCATATATCCTGTGCTTCTTCATTCCCCACTTTAACTTAATCAGCGCCCTCTTAGAGAGTTACAGCAAAACGACGGCGGCATTATTGCCGTCGTTCGTCATCCCCGGGCGCCCCCCCCGCCACGAGGGCTGACCCTGTCATCATATCCAGTGCCTCCTGCAGTGAAGCATTGTGGGTCAGTCACAACCGAAAACCTAGAGACAGTTATTGGTTTTTTGGGGTTTTTTTTTTTTTTTTTTGGAATAGCTTTTGGCTACACTGACTTGTGAGGCAAAAGTAATTAGTGTGTGCTTAATATGACTAGTTGACATCTTTTTTTTCCGCCCCCTGGAAACCTGGGTCTGATTAAATTCTAGATCAAATTGGATACACATTAAATGTGACGTGTAAGGTAGCCTTCTCATAATATTTGGAGCGCAGGCCTATTAAATTACCATTTAGAACCAAAAGGATGTGAAAATATTTAAGATAAATGCAAGTTGTTTCCTTAAGGAATATTTTTTTCTTACTCAACAAAAGTTTACTTTATTTCAGTTAGTCGCTGGTTCGAATGTCGCTATGGAATTCAGTAGTATGTTCATCTTGATTGATGGTATTATCAATTTAGACCAACATATCTCTATCACCACTGAGAATCAGGTGTCTCTTTATGATGATGTATACTTATGTAAATCCTCAGGTGTTGCTCCAGGGTATTGTACAGGTGGATAAAGACTGAACAGGTGTACAATGGGCTGCGTGACTTTACTCTGGCACCGATTGACAGTGATTTAGACAGCTGGTGAACCTAAAGGTGAACATTAGCTGTAATTATGGGGTATTCTTGCCTGGCAATTAGCACGCAGAAGCTGATTTCCTTTTTTTGAAAAACTGGCAGTTTTTGTATCCATCCCTCATCGTTTGACAGGTGTGATATTGAAGCCTGTGCTTTCTGTAAGTGCCCAAAAGTTTTATATCTTTTCAAGAGGGATACATTTGTGCCTCCCACAAAACCATGAGCGCACCAGGTGCTCTGCTGCCAAATCAAATTTTTGGGGGCTTCCTGTGTTTTCCATTGTTGGAAAATTATTATTATTATTTTTTAAATCATTTTTAACGCCATGTCTGCACACGTTTATCGTCTAATTCCTGAGCCGTCTTCTGAGATTGTTTTGCTTCAGATGCTATTTTTACGTTGAATGACTTCTCGAATGAGATGAATGGTTTGTTGACGTGTGTAATTTTTAAGACTGCTTTGGCCCTTTTTTTCCCCCTTCTGCTGCTGGTCAGATGAGACCGTTTACAGGCGTACTGTAAAACTGGAACCAGCTACTTCACTACACCTCATTTTTCCCGTGAAAAGTATTGTGATTTTGCAGCAAATTCAAGCACATTAAAGAGTCCTTCACCTAATGCCAGCAATGTCTCCACACTTTTCTCTGTAATACAGATAGTGTTGCATCATGCGGCACAATGTGCTTTCTTCTCTTTTTAATGTTGAAATAAGGACGGATTAACACGGACATGGTAGTAGTCTCTGGACTGTGTGCAAGATGACATGAGTTAAGACTGGAGTTTGTCAGCGTGACAGATTTACAACAAACCACGAACCCTCCTAGTGCCTGCACAGTTATGAACATGCTATTGGGTGGGAGGAAAAAAAAAACTGTCTGAATGTAATCTGTAACAACACTGCCTGCTGTTCCATAAAGTTTATTATCGCAAGCATTGGTGAATGGAGAGAGATTGATTTCCCCGCTCGATTCCCTGATAAGTCTACAGCTGTGTAAAGGACACATTCACTGTAAGATATTCCCCCGCTGGTGTTGCCATATAAGGGCTTTCCTGTTTGCTCAGTCATTGTTTGTTCTGGAGAAAAGTCAAGTGAATAATACTCTGAGTAAATTAATATTCTGTGATTGGTTGCCATCTCAACCAATTCAGATTGGGCGCACTCAAACTCTTGGCAGCGGGAAAAGTATACAGTGTTGTTCAGTGTAAACACGATTATGCTCAAGCTCTTCGTGGTAAAACAAAAAAAAGAAAATTAAGTAAATAAATCAGTTCTCTTGTTACACCTCTGTAGTCTGTCGTGTTGCTGAGACAGGAAGTGTTTCTGAGCGATGCCATTTTATTATTTTTTTTAAATAATACTTGGATTTTTAAGAAACATTTTATGTACCCTTAATGTGTTCTTTGTGTTGTGCAAACACAGGTCGGCTCCAGTTGGGCATTTCGTGTGTGCCCCTGGTTTTTTGGGGGGTGAGGGGGAGTGATCTGCTGTGGGTGGCTGGATTAATACTCTACTCTCTGCCCATGCAGGAGGGAAACCAACAGTCTGAGTGAATCTGGCCAATGGGTTACTCCCAAATGAGCGTTATTGAGGAAAAGTGTACTACAACGACACAGCAAAAATAAACTCTGAATGCCAGATGATGGAAATATTACCTTAAAAAAAAAACCATGTAGAATCAGAGACCACTCCATCTGTATTTCTTTTTATTGTTGGTTTTCAGCACAAAATAATATTGATGGGATTGTGATATGAGAATTATTCTGGCGTAATGTAGAGACAGCCATTTTTCCCCCACTTGAAAGAGGGAGGGCGAACTTACAATATTTAATAACATACACAGTTTGGGAGGATAATTTGTTTTGATGTTATTATTGTCCTTGCAGTTCATATTGATAATGTCATTCTTATATTGTAATAAAAAACTTCAAAATAAATCTTTTCTTGTGATTGTGTGTGTGTGTACCACCTCACCACTACTGAACTTGATGCATCGTTGTTCCGTCCCATTCTGTTCCCACAATTCCCTTGCTGATGGGGAACCCGTGTTCCGTGCCTTCTGTTCCAGACGGAGGTGATCAAAGGCACCGCCCAGAGTTTTGGCATGACGTTCCGGCACGTCCCGGCCAGCGAGGGGGACGCCGTGCACGTCAGCATCGAGACGGTCACCCAGAACTCGCCCGCTGCCCTGGCCGACCTGCAGAAGGGCGATCGACTCATCGCCATCGGGGGTGAGAGAGAGGACGACGCGGGTGCACTGCCAGAAATTAACGGGGGGGGGGGGACACTGCGGCTGCTTTTCAGCTGACTCCTTTGGACTGAGCACCGTAGTTGAACTTTGTATTTTTGGCTGGACCGCAACAGTTGTGGCCCTATAAACGTGAATGTCTGTGACTGAGTGACTGACTGATGAAGTTACACCATTGGTTGGTGGGCTCGGTCTAGGTTTTGACCTGGTCTTGTTGTCTGTAGTTCAGATGCAACCCTCTGTATTCTACCGCATCTGCTCCATTTGAACAGAAAACAAGGTGACTGGCTGTGATTAATTAGATAAAAGATTGATCAGTCATACAGAGTTTGGTGCTATACAGGAAAATTATCACCTAAACACAATTAATGCTGACCGGTCATTGTGTAATGATGAATTTTAATGGACATCCAAAAGCCATTTTTACAAAAGTGGGATGTACTTTTGTAAAAGTTAGTTTAGCCGGTCCTCTGTTGGTCACATGACTGTGAGGAGAACCTTAACATGAACCCATTTATTTCATCTGTCACAAGCAGGTGTGACACTTCCTGAACGTTTAGGAATTACGTCAAGCAGGCAACATGAAGGTTTCATCAGTCATATAAAATTTATATCCTTGAAATTAAATTATGTTTCTGAATGAAGGGGGTACAGGTGTAATTTTTTTTCATTTGATTGTGTTTGGGTTGATTCATTGGGCAGTGGCTTGTAGTTTCTTGATTGAATACATCTTGTAATTATTTGATTGAAGCACACTGGTCAGTTTGATTGCATGGCTGGGGGGGGGGGTGGTTTGGGGCAGGGGTGTTACTTTGCTGCCCTTGGTTGCTTTTTGTATTCTCTTCACATTAAAAATATTTGACAAGTATATAATGCATGAGTGAATGGTGCCCTGCGATGAATTGGCGACCTGTCCAGGGTGTTGCATACTGGGCTCCAGTCCCCCTTTACGACACTGAACAGGAATAAGTGGGTTAGAAAATGGATGGATAGATGGACAAGTATATAACAAATAATGTAACACGAAGCAAAATATTGAAGTATTATGGTAACAGTGATAGTAGTGGTAAAAAAACTACATTCTTGAAAAACCCTGAATATCTCAGTGTGCAGGCTATGATGTCATTTCCTTTGTTTGCCTACAGGGGTGAAAGTGACGTCTTCTGTGCAAGTGCCGAAGCTCCTGAAGCAGGCCGGGGACAAGGTTGTGGTGCTGTACGAAAGGCCGGTCCGTCACCAGATCCCCGCCTCGGGAACCCTCCAGGAAGCGCTCGGCCAGCTGGAGGAGCACAGCTACCTGTCCCAGCCGGTGTACGAGGAGGACCCGGCTCCCATCACCACCCTGGACGCCGCCGACGGCAAGGACGTGGACTCCGAGTTTGAGGAGCTCATCTTGGACGCCAGGGCGGTCGGCGGTGAGATCAAGGAGGACGTTTTACTCAGCGTAAACCAAAGCCCCAAAAGAACCGTGGTCACTCTCGCCGCCAAACCTCTGGGCAGCATTTCGCCCATCTTGAACCGCAAACTGAACCTGGCCGGGCTTCAGTCCCCCCTGAAGCCGCAGCCGAAGGAGTCGCCCAAGCTCGCGCCTCCTAAAAGCGGCGAGCAGGCCGAGGGCCCCCAGCGGCCCACCGTCCCTCCCCCGCCCCCGCCCGGCCGCCCCCCCGTGCCCCCGCGGCCGCAGATCAAGCTGACCCCGGCGTCCTCGGAAACCCAAAACCTGGTGGAGGGGGGGGAGCCGGTCCCGGAGAAACCCGAGAGGCCCCCGCCGTTCGCCGGCAACGTGGACAAGCCCGCCGTCGAGAAGCCGGCCGTCAAACTGCCGGACCCCGTCGTCGAGGAGCTGCCGCCGCCGCCCCTGCCGCCCCTGCCGCCCCCGCCGGCGGCTCCCGCCAATCCCAGCAAGCAAGACTTGGCCAAAGACAAGGTGTCCGAGAGCTCCTGCAGCACGAGGGACAGCGTGGAGGAGCACCCCACCTGGGAGTCCTCGGAGGCCGTGTTCCGCAACAAGGCGGCCAGGTGGAGCAAGGCCTCCGCGGTCTTCGAGGTGGAGAGCAATCACAAGTACCTTAACGTGGCGCTCTGGTGCAAGGACCCTTTCAAACTGGGCAGCCTCCTGTGCCTGGGGCACGTGAGCCTGAGTCTCGAGTGCGTCGCCCTGGAGTGCCTGTCCAGGTCCTCGATGGAGTTCCAGAGCACCTTCAGGCTGTGCCCCCCGGAGCCCAGGGCCAGCGTGAGCCGCACGGCCCTGCGCAGCCTCAGCACGCACAAGGGCTTCAACGAGAAGCTGTGCTACGGCGACGTGACGCTCAACTTCACCTACCTGAGCGAGGGCGAGTCGGAGCACTCGAGCGGGCTGGTGGAGCGCGAGGGGGAGGGCGGCCGGGAGGAGGACGAGCAGCAGCAGACCCTCCACCCCGGCGACGAGCTCAGCCACAGCCCCATGCAGATCGTGGAGGTCAAGCACAACTTCCAGGACACCCAGTTCCAGAACCCCACCTGGTGCGAGTACTGCAAGAAGAAGGTGTGGACCAAGGCGGCCTCGCAGTGCATGATCTGCGCCTACGTGTGCCACAAGAAGTGCCAGGAGAAGTGCCTGAACGAGCACCCGTTCTGCATGGGGGCGGACCGACGGGGCGGCGACCCGGAGGCCAAGTCCACCATCAACCGGGCGACCACGGGCATCACCCGCCACATCATCAACACCAGCTCCCGCCTGCTCAACCTGCGGCAGGTGCCCAAGGCCCGGCTGGCCGAGCAGGCCGCCGACGTGGCGGTGGAGCCCTCCCCCAAGCACACGCCCAACACCTCGGACAACGAGAGCAGCGACACCGAGACCTACGCCGGGGCCAGCCCGTCCAAGCGGCCGCTCGGCGGCGGCGGCGGGGGCGGAGGCGGCGCCGCCAAGCTGGCGCGCAAGGAAGGCGGCCTGGACGACAGCGTCTTCATCGCCGTCAAGGAGATCGGGCGCGACCTCTACCGGGGCCTGCCCACGGACGAGCGCTCGCAGAAGCTGGAGCTGATGCTGGACAAGCTCCAGCAGGAGATCGACCAGGAGCTGGAGCACAACAACGCCCTGCTGCACGAGGAGCGCGAGGCGGCCGACGCCCGCAAGAAGGCCCTGGTCTCCACCGCCCTCACCAAGTCCGGGGAGCGGCTGCAGGCCCTCACCCTGCTCATGATCCACTACCGGGCGGGCATCGAGGACCTGGAGTCCGTCGAGAGCACCTCGCCGTCCGAGCAGCACTGCTTCAAGGCCAAGGGGGCCCCCGAGGACGCCCTCCTGGGGGCGGACGCGTTCGACAGTGACATAGGCAGTCCCGTGGAGGTCCAGCTGTTGGATGACATTACGGAGGAACAGATCTGCGTGGAAGCACTCCCTTAAAGCACTGAGGACACGGGGCTTGTAACCAACAGCAAATTATTTTAAACTTGTCCCCACCCCCACCCCCCCTTGTCTGGGAGGGTGGAGGTTGCACATTCATGGCGAACCCATTTAGAGTCACATCCCAGCTGAATTATAGGCATTCTTCCTTGTAAGCTCATTGTTTTCTTTTTAACATTTTTCTGATAAAACGGGAGGGGAACAGCTGATCCGTACTATATATTCATAAAGCGTCTTTGAGTCGGAGTGCTGACCTGAGATCAGTTCTACTCATTTTAGCTTGTTTTGCTAAATCTCCCTGATAATCATCACAGTTAGGCCATGGACAGGTGAAACCTGATCCTAGATTACCACTCCAAGACACTTAATGGATATGGGCCTTGGTTTTAATGAGGATTCTGTGCACAGGAGGATTTTGTGCCATCTGGCAACTTGACGAGTAGCCTATAGTTGCCTGTACAGCTGTACAGACCCTTCCTTTTCACTCATAATGGATACCCCTATTCACCAGCCATAGACCCTACTGGTGGATATGGAACCTCAATCTCATATCATATCTCTTGAGTTTTTTTTTTTTTAATTCTCCTCATTGTGGTATTCAACGTATAGGCAGCACTTTAAAGATCATAATCTCATATTCATCCACAGAATCCAAATTATCGCAATTTTAACTCCTGTGTTGTACATCGTCTTTCTGGAGGGGTACCGATATTGGGAATATAATAACCTACAAATTAATATATGTTGCTTTGTTGTTGTGACAAGCCTCCTGCTCTCAAACTCTATACCGTAAATCCTATTGGAAAAGAAGAAAGGAAGGGGAAAAAAAATGTCCAATACTCTGTGTGTAGTTTCTTTCTGGTGTTGTATTTTTAATCCATGCTGTCACCTGTATTTGTGGGCACATTTTAATTGTACGCTTTGTTCGCATTTCGTCTGGTTTTTAAAGAAAAAAAAACTCTGCTGTTCTTCATCGTATTTGTTTTTTTTGTTGTTGTTTCTTTGTTCTGTTTTTTTTTTTTTTTTTTTTTTTAAAGAAATTGTTTCTGTGTTTAACTGCAAACTGAGAGACAACTGCATGTTTAAATTGTACGGGCAAAAGAGAAAAAAAAACTGTCAGGGGACCAGGGTTGGAGAGACTAACTTTTTTAAATTCTAATTTGTGTGAATTATTTATCATTCAGGCAGGATCAACATACAGTATGTGACTGTCTAGCTATTATTTACTGTAGCCTGCATACTCTGTGCATATGGTGATGCTCTTGCTTAAAGTGTCGCACTATTAGAAGCCTTTTTTGGGATGGAGATAGGAGTGGGGGGTGAAGTCTGTTGAACAAATTGTTATAATAATAGGAATTTCAAATCGAAGAAAGAAAAGAAGCCCTAGCTAAAAACAAATAGGTCATTTTCCCCTCCATCCCAGTCAACAATGTTATGCCTGCATAGTGTACGTGAGTTATGGTGGAATCATCAGACTGTTGCCAAGGAAACGTTGTCTTGACGCCCTGTACAAGCCCCCAAATGAAAGGCCAATTAAGAAATCGCTTATGGAAGAGGCATGCTTTTGTAATGCTATGTACATTTATGTATATCAGGTGGGGGGACAGACACACGTCAAATGGCCTAATACTTTTGTTGGGATACAGTGTGTATCGTTGAATACATTTTATTATTTGCTGGGGTCAAGGGGGGTGGAGGGGGGGGGGGTGCGAAGGAGAAATCTGTGTTCTGAGTGTGTGCAGACTTGTTTGATTGTGTACGCTTTGCCTTTGAAAGTCATTTTTCATACGAATGAATGTATGCCACTGAATATACACACAGCACAAAATGGCCACCACGCAAGTCGCCTGCGAGACCTGGGCCGCAGCGGTCGCAGTGTCGGAGGAATCCGCTGATGTCCCCATTGTGTGAGATCGTAGCCACCCCCAAAATAAAATCTGTACACGTCTGGTCCCCATGGTTTTTAACAGCAGCCAGGCTCAAAGAAGAAACATTCACTGATAAGGGAGAAAAGAAAGGAGAAGTTTGGTAAATTATATTCACTTTTGAGGCCAAAGTCTCTTTTCCAACAACTAGAGTGGAATTACTTTGAGTTACAACAGGCCTTCATTTAAAAATGATGGGGGGGGGAGGGGGGGGCTCTGAAGGTGTGGCAGGATTTCAGAAGTCCCTGAAAGGAGGGCGATCGTAACCAAATTGGGACAGCGGGGTACTGGACTGGATTGGGCGGAATGGAGGACGCTGTGCCGAGAAGGCGGAGCCACATTTTGTGCAATAGGCGCTCTGACGCTCTGTGGATAACTTGGCTGCTACTTTACTATCTACGATTGTTGTATATTCAGATTTTTTTGTGCAATATTTTTGTAGGAAACAAAAAGACAAAAAAGGTGATTCCCCGGGAACGGATCGAAGTGGCCTAGCGATCTCTACTACCCCCCGCCGTGTCCGTGTCTTTCTCGCTATCTCAAACAAAAACAAAAAAAGAAGGAAAAAGAAGAAGAAAAAAACTCCCCCCCACTGCAGTTTCCCGCGTTAGCGATGTTCGCTCAGGGCTGGAACGGACGGTTAGCTAGCTAGCCTTCCGCCGCCGTGACTCGTGCACGTTTAGCCCAGGGTTAATCGCTCCAGCCTTGCTCTCCTCATTGGTCGTAACGGTGCAGTAAACAAACATTGTCCGCCATTGCTGTTTGCAGTTTGAGCATTTTTCACAAAAAGAGAGAGAGAGAGAGAGAGAGAGAGATGTTAACACAGATGTAACATGGATCATGTATTCGAGCGCTATTGTACATAGCCTAAATAAACAATCTCACCTGAAGGCTGCGTGGTTTTTTTTTATTTCTTTCTTCTTTTGTTCAGGAAGTTTATTACGGGTGTTTGAACAGAACTGAAGTTCCGAACGATTCCTAGTGCAGTTTCCCCAATTCACAGCTCATCGAAGCACTCTTAAGTGAGAAAATATACATCACTAATGCCTGATGAATGAACCCTTCAGATTTACTGTACCCCTGTGTTAAGCAGTGTCTAAACATACTTGTGTGTGTGTCAATACATCTCCTGGAAATGGACAGCAAGTCGGTTTATTCAGTGAAATAAATGCAATGTAAACACGGTTTTTCAAGGGTTGGACTTGGCCTCTGCGCTTCTGAAATCTGCGCTGGTTGGATTTGCGGTCTCGCTGCAGCCATGACTCACTGCTCAATTAAATCTGGCTGCAGTGCGTCTTGATTCCAGAAGAATGTTCTCTGTGGGAATTGGTGGACTGCAATTGCCCTCTTTTGTCGAAGCGTAATTCGGTAATTTATCTATTTATTTTTTTCAAAACACGCAAAAAAAAAAAAATCTTTCTCGACATGAGCGTGTTGTGCTGTCCCTGCTAGGTAGCGGGCGAGGTCTCCTCTGGTGGAGTGGGATCATTATCCCGAGCATCTGGCAAATAACAGGAGCCCCGGGGCGAGACGGACGGGATGATTACAGCGCGCCTGTTCCCTCGCGACGAGGTCTCCTGTCACTCCTCCTTCATTATTCGGTCCCTTCGGTAAAACACTTCCGCTCTGTGCAGCTCGCTCTCCAGCCCCTGCCCCCCCCCCCCTGCCCCCGCCCCCCCCACCCGGTTACAGCCCCAAACACCCGCAGCCTGCTCTCAGCCCCTGTTCCAGCCAGCCAGAAAAGGAAGTCGGCCCAGCAGCCCCCCCTCTGCACCCCCCCCTCCCATTTTCAGCCCAAACACGCAGCTCGCTCTCCAGCCCAGAACAAGGAAGTTGAGCGCCCCCCCCCCCCCCATTTTCAGCCCCAAACACACAGCCCGCACCGCCATAGGCTTCCTTCAAATATCCTTATTCAAATCCGCATCCTGTAAAACCGGCTCTTTAGAAACGACCCCCCCAGAAATGCGTGCCGGAAAAGTACAGGAAGTAGTGTTGCAGGGTGTAGTCTTTCAGGACGTAGTTTTAAAACATCTCCTGAAGTTTATAATAATTTTTAAAAAAATCTGTATTCACAGAGAAAGGGGTTGGGGGAGCTGGCAGTCTCTATGGAGATCTTTCTGTGAGCACAGATCTTTCGTAACGGCTTTTAAAGAGGTGATGGAAGGATGAAGATCATATTCGGGGTGCAGGAGCTGACTGTCTGGTTACTATAGAAGATCTGTGATACAGATTACGGGAACACTTGTCGGCTTCCATATGAAATGACTAAATGTTCATTTTATGGCCAAAAAAGTTCAAAGTGGAAAGTGGACTGTGGCCCTGAGATTTGATCACTCACTTTGGTGGATCCTTTGTAATCTAAACTCTCGGTCACATCTCAACTCCTATCAGTCCACTTGCGTATAACACCAACAAACCATGAACATGTTTGTTTAAAATTTAAGTTGCTGTCTTGGAATCAAGCCCGGATGTTTTGCTGATACCTACCTTCACGCACCTACCTAATATTGACCTTTTCACCTTTTATTTGCGTTGTAACAACACAAGTGTAACATATTGCAAACCCTGTCAGACAGGACTTAGTCTGTCTGCAAATAGATGAGCTTTCTCTAAGCAATCCACAATAACAGCACAGCAGTGTACAACATTTATTACTGCAGTTCTCTCTGGTGAAAACTGACATTAAGTACACAAGCATACCCTTACACCTTCACATCCAAACCACTGGTTAATTCATGGAAATATACACAGATTTCTTTTTTTTTTGTTTTGTACAGGTTGGCATATATTTGATATTTGTTTATACACAAACACCAACCAAGGGGCGTACAGAGGAAGGCGCGCATGTGTTTGTGTATGTTATGTCTTTGTTTCTTTTGATACAAAACATATAACTTAAAATATATGAACAATCTCCACAATATATTACAACGTAATTAATAGCAATATAGTCATTGAGAGATCAAAACAAACATCTTAACCTGTAGCTTGCAAATTATACACCCGTCAGGACCAGAAGGGGGGATGGGGGGTGGGGGATTGGGTGTGGACATATTACTGGGCAGGTCAGGGTCTTGATTTTTCAATGAAAGATGGAAAACCAAACAAAAAAAGACAAAGACAGAAGGTATGGTCACATGACCAATGCATGCAATAGCTTCACGGCAGTGTGGTGTGTGCATGGCAGTGGCGCCTGACTGCACAGATAGTCTCGATGCTTAAATGATCACAGACAGGTTTTTATGGTTCTCTGCTCGCCTGGCTGCTCTTTTTAGGTCTCCCTGTGCTCTTGACAAAGAGCGGCAGGGATGGGGAATGGGGGGGGGGGGAGGAGGTGGCAGGGGCTGAGTCAATATTATCTCTGCTCCTGGCTAAGCGAGCATCTCCAAACACGGTCTGTGGAGGAGACCGACAGGGTGCCCTAGCCCTACACGACTGGTTTTGTGAGCTTAATTGTTATCATGTCAAAAATGTGACATCATATACTATGGCTTTATATTTGATATTGTATTCAGTATAATATAAATATTAAATAACAACAGCCAGAATATTTTTAGTAGATTAGACTTTTTGTAAACCGGGTTTATTTTATCTTAAGTTTAAAATGTCATTTCTAAAATATTTAAACATACGCAAAAAATTGATTTTCAATTTTGCAGAGGACCTCATTGGACTCATTCACGGTCCCCAGGTGGTTACCCCCGCTAAATAGCCTCCATATCTCCTGCCTCTCTGTTTCACCTTGACTGAGTTGACCGAGAATTTTAATTATGTCAAATTTCAATCTGACCCATGAAGCGATACACCCTAAGCAGCTCCAACCTTTTTCTTGATGTAGCACCAAGAAATAAAGCTCAGGGGGGGTTTTTTCTTCTTCTAAACTGACATTTATTTATATTGAAAGTGACAATGGCCAATAATGTGATTACCTAGAAACAAAACATCCAAATGAGAGAACCAGCTGCAAATACGTCCCTGTAGTTGTTTGTGGCCATGGCGGACCGACCATTTTACAACTGCAGGCTGTGCATTCTGGCTGACAGGCTAGGGGCGGGGGATTCATTGTATTTCAGTAGAATGAACGGGATCCTTTAAAAAACACGGGTCTGTTACCATTAGCAATGTATAAGTGGATCCCTTTGTAAAAACCATCTTGTGAGGCCCAACAACCAGCATTTGTTGGTGTGAAGAGAGCTGCAATTTGACACCTCACAGAAGAGTCTTGCCACCTCTTTCTGTGAAGCACATAATTTGAGTTCAAATGGGATAGACGCAGCTTAACCAGCTGGACCTATGGGTAATAAAGTGTATGCCAACCATTTATTCGCCCTGCTTTCCCACCTCTAGACATGAGCAGCAAATCAATGTGGGTGAAATTTAGAGGATGCGACATCGTAATAATGTGAAGAGGTCAGAGCCAATCAAAGCAAATGGCCGATGAGCTGAAACTATATTGATAGATATATCGATTGATAGTCTACAGGAAAAAGATAGGCACAAGTTTTCAAGAGTCTTATTTTATCATGAGATCTGCTAGAGGAAAAAATCGATGTTGGAAAGGCAAACATGGTAACATCCTTAACATTACAAGTAAAGATTTGTATTGTATTTAAAATGGTATCTGAGGTCCCTGAAAGATAAGCATTTTCAATTTTTCTCCAATTAAAATCTTCACCCACGCATCCACTACCATACACAACATTTTTTTGAAGGATAAACTGAATTTATGCATGAAAATTAAGCACTTCGATGTCTGCATGTTTTGATTCACTGCACTCTCAGTCCACAGAGCTCAGCAGGAGATGCAACTGCAGCCAAGGGATCTAGCTGCACACATATTCAGGCTCTTGATGATGACATCACTTGCAGTGGCAGATCTTAAGGTGACCATCCACTTCTGAACTCCTCTACACATCCAAAGGTAAATCTCATTTTTTTACATTACAAAGTAATTTTAAATGAAACTATTAGCCATCACCACTGTTTTCCCTTAACCTCCACTGCACGTTCATTTAGACACAGCTTTTCATGGTTTTCAGAAGCTCAATTAATCATTGTTTCCACTGATCTCACAAGATACTCAGTCCAACTACAAAACAACACACACCAGCAAAACCCGCATCATTGCCATACTTCCCTCTAAGAATACACTGGGACCCAGGTGTAATCATACCTGATAATCTGGTTGTAAAGGCAAACAGTATCACATAAATAAGTGTCTATTCTCCAATAGGGTTGCTTAAAGGAAGGTTCTTTCTGCTCATGAAAAACATTGCCTGCTCAAATAGTGTGACAGTCTAAAATGAACCAATGTAAGGTCTCTGGGGCTCTGGAAAGACCCCAGTGATTATTCTCCAAACATCTCACAGAGAGGGACGAATTTGTGCAGAAAAATTGGCAGTTGGCAGCTGCTGCCTTTATGGCCATGCATTTACAATAATCTGTCAATGCTGCAGCATAACTTGAATTCTTAAAAATAAAAAAAGAAAAAAAAAGAAAAACGGCAGTTGAAATACGAGTTAATTTTATTCTTCGGTTGAGTGAACCATGTGACCAGAACACATTTCCAGGTTCAGAAGCAACATCAGAATTCTGGTTTGTACAGTAGCAATTCTCATTCCTAAAAGACTGATGTGCGTAAGACGATCGTGTCACTATGCAATATGGCAAGGCAGGGCGCTGATAACCGATTTTATGTTGACAAACCATAAATTTAATCATGGCTGTAATTTACAAATACATTTTCCTGACACAAATTCACTCTGCCTCTACTAGCACACTTGTAAGAATAAAACTGTGTGGGAATGATGCTATTCTTACAAGCAGGTTGCACTGTATAATGAACACCACATTTGTTAAAGTCAAATAAGCAGGTTTTAAGGTTACATGTCCACCATTTCCAGTCTGGGACATTTTGTTATACCAACATTATCTGACTGTAAAAGACACAACAGAAAAAGTGAGAATGGGAAGTGGTAAACAGTAGATGATATTGTACATCGTACAATATAGACCATAGGTAGTTCAGCTACTTTCTTTACACCACAAAATGGCTTTTGGTCAATTAAAAATAAATAATAAATAAACAATAACATTCAAAATAAAATAATATTAGCAGAAGCATACATAAAGAAATAATTAAGATTCTGTACTTCGTGGCGAAAATGGATTTAAGGTAATCCATTAGTTTTTATTCCTAGGCCACAAAACAGAGAAGATTCAAGAAACAACACACATATCTCCAAGGGAATACAGTCAATACCTGAAAGCTCTAAGGAAAACTGCTGGGACACCATGCACAAGAACAGTCCAAGAACAGTCCGTGGGCCATGCCTAACAAAAACAGTCCACTTATCCTCATCTTTACTAAAACGATATATTTCCCCCCCAACAAAAAGCAATATGATCATATTGCAAAAAACCCCAATGTAGTTCAAATTAATCTTAAAAATTTCTCCTGATTCCAGAAATAATGAAAATTTTTAAGGCCTATTTCATGGTAAGATGTGACATGATTCTTGCCACTTCTTCAGTAATTAAAAATATATATATATCTCAAGTTTTTTCCCCCAACAAACATACTATTTAAATGCATTGTATGATATCCTGTATATATATATATATATATAGTACATTTACATACATTGACCTGTTTTCAACAACATAAAAATCCACAGTGCTTCTACCGTACAACAATAAAACATAAAGCATAAAAGATTACAGTATCGCTCCAATGGTAATCAGCTGACAGGATGGCGTGAATGTGCTCAGTGCTTTCACCGAATGAGCGTAAAGTGCCTGATCAAAAAGGTGGCCCTTTCAAAAGGAACATCAAAGGGAAAAAATGCAGATGGTTGCGGTTTGTTCTCTTTCCAAACACTGGCTTTTTCTTTCTTTCTTTTTTTTTCTTTTTTTTTAAAACCCGTACGATGTGCTTGTTAACCAAAAGCATGACCGAACGCTTCCCGTTTGATTAAGACACCTTTTTAAAAAAAATTTTTTTAAAAAACGCCTCTGCAAACGGGAACCTTCTCCACGTCTCTGCCCCTCTCTTTGTAAGCTTGAACTCGTTCGCGAAGGTTCAGAATGTGGTGACCTTAGGTGCCCCCCTACTGCACGACTGACTACGATGGGCTCTTTTGCGCTTTTCGCGTTTCTCTCCCTTCTGTGGGGGGGGTGGGGGGGGGGGTAAGGCTAGCGGCTTGTGTTGAATGGGCAACGTGAACAACTTTGGTTTACTTCGGTAGTACGACACAGTGACACAACACACGCGGGGGGGGGGGGGGGGGGGTGGAAATGATGCAGAACATTCACACCGAAATGAGTCAATTTTTAAACTTTTCTCCCTTTTTTTTTTTTTTACAAGAAAATAGATACTCTGGAAGGTGACGTACATGTCCCGCGGCTACTCCTCGCTTTCAGTCTCCATTCCATCATCCATCTGGTAGTTCTGAGTGTCCTGTGTGTTGTACGCCCGGGTCTTCACTGGACAGTTGCAGTCCATAAGAATAGCCTGAAGAGACAGGATGTTCCATTACTCCAGAATCAGGGCTCAGCGTAGCAAGTGCGTTAGCGTTCCGAAAAAAAAAAAACATTAAGCCATCATTATATTCAGATGCTCCTGCAGTTTTTATGGCCAGCATTATTAAATGTGTTGTTCTTAACGTTAAGTGTACTGTACATCTCTGGTTATAAGAAAAAATGCAGCTAATTCTAAGATCTCTATCATGTTTATGAACACACATTAAGAGCACTGTTCCGTTGGCATATGAAAATTTTTGTGGTTTCGTCCAAATGCGGTACTTCCTTGAGTATCAATGCCTCAGTGTAGACATAAACAAAATAATAGAATGCTTTCCTCCATGCCCCAAAGAATGGGTAAACACAGGGCTCTTTGTAAGAGTATAGTTTTAAATAAAAACAGGTTATCACATGCCAATCACTCAATGTTTGATGTTCTAATACGTGGTCCAAAATACATATACATATACAAATACATATAGGTTTCTTTCTGTCAGGCCACTCTATAGTTTATTTGACATCCTGTTCAATGAACTGGCGTATTTAGTACTCCTGTTGACTTGAAATGACAGTGGTTCTTCCTCAGAATCCAGTTCATATGAGCCCATGAATCAAATCTCTTATCGGAGTAAAATTACATACTCCTTCAGAGCTGATTAAACAATTGAGGATTTAACTATGTGTTGCCCATCCTGTCCAGACTGACTCAGGAACTGTAACCTTGGAGACAGTAATGGGGTCATTGACTCAACAGCACCATCTGCTATAGCCTTGTGCCTACAAGACACAAGCACTCCATCACAGGACAGCCAAATGGGAGTTCCAGAGAGGCAAATCAATGGTTCTGTTGCACATGTTCTAGAGGCTTGTGGGACTGTGGGAAAAAAAGCTCTTTAAAAAAAAAGAAAAAAAAATCCCTAGGAGAAACCAGAATAAAGCAGAGTTGTCTCCTAGTTTGACTTAGCATAGATTAGGTCAGAGTAATGTTCATTGTGTGAACTGGAATTAATGCATTCATGGCTATGAATAGCTGTACAAAATGAGTATGGTACCTTATGAAACCTGTGTTTTGTAGTTCCAATGATCTTTGGTATGCACTTATTGTACGTCACTTTGGATATAATGTTATAATGTTGCTAGCACAGAAATTTAGAAGAAAATTGTTTTTCTCACCATTTTCTCCTCCTTGCCCGGTGGACTCCGGAGGAAGAAGCAGAGAGGGGCGAAGAGGATGTCCACCACCCCGATTATGGTCATGAGCCAGGGGAAGCCGATGCTCCTGGCGATGGCCCCGCCCGCTGACGGCCCTTTGAACGCGGCGCGGGAGAAACGCGGCACACGTGAGACGGAAAGTGGAAACCACCGCCACGTTCTAAGGGTCCGGTCTTTCCTTTGGCTGGCAGTTAGTACAGTGTATAATCAGATCGGCAGGGTAGTTTAATGGGTAAGGAACTGGTCTTGTCACCTGAAGGTCGCAGGTTCGATTCCCCACTAGGACACTGCCATTGTACCCTTGAGCAAAGTACTTAACCTGCTCTGCTTCAGTTATATATCCAGCTGTATAAATGGATGCAATGTAAATGTTGTGTAAGTCGCTCTGGATAAGAGCGTCTGCTAAATGCCTGTAATGTAATGTTTCCAGTTCCAGTCGTCGCCAGTACTGCATATGGGCTTCCCCGTAACCTTTGAATAATATTATTTTTTTTGTTTGTTACACTGAGAAACAAAATGCTGAGTCATGCCTTTTTGTATATATGTGCAGGTATTGGCCAAAAAGGACACAACAGTATGATGTTACCTAATAGGGCGTTGAGCCATCGCGTGCCAGTGGAAAAGCTTGTCACTGTCATGGCGTAAAATCTGCCAGTGTCTGACATTTTTCCAGGGGAAATGCAGTGGGAAAATGGCTTGCTGCTGCAGGTGAAAAAAGCAGTCTGACTGTCCCATAAATGTGCATCTGGGTCCAGATCTAAGTAACTGAGAAGGCCATGGCATACGAATAACATCATTGGGGGAACGGGGGGGAGGGGGCAGATGAGGACTTCTCCAGTTTCCCAGAAAGCATGTGCCATGTGCATTTCTATGTGGGGGGGGGGGCAACCACCCAACCACACCCCTTCCCCCTCCGGCTACGTCCCTGATGTGCAAATGTTAATAATTTGAATCTGATTTAGCCTAGTTTGTACACCGCTCACCCAAAGCGAAGCCCATACAGAAAGCCACGTCTGCGATGGCGTACACGCTTCCGTAGACCGACACGTGCCGCAGATCCACCAGGTAGCCCATTATCGGCATCATAGACGAATCCACCATGCCTGTTAAAAGAGACCAGGCAAAACATTTTCCCACATTTAGCCACAGACAATCGAAAGTTGTACACCGGAAGGCTGTTTCCTTTCTGTAGCTGTTAAATAAATTACTTCACTGAATTCCCTCTCTTCAGCTTGAACATATTTTTCTGGAGTGCTGAAATGGTGGATTGACTCACCGATGGCAAATCCAACACCAAAATTCGGTACGATCAGTCCGTAGATGTCTTTTGCAAAGGGAACCTATGAAGAAAATATTTTTTACTGAATGCGTACAATCTTTCACATTTACTATAATGAATGAAAATCAGATTGGCATAACTGAATCTTACATGAGATGGATTCATCAAATGTGGATTTGGTTATTAGTAATGACCATCACAATGACCACATTAATAAAGCTTTACATACAGGAGATTTTATATGTAACACAGAAAATAAAAACTGAACCCTTGCTAGAATGCAATTTTTAGATTTTTTTTTTTTTAGGTCTGTCGCTGACCAGCCTGGTACAGTATATCGGGTTGTTGTGTGAAAACTCAAGCCCTTTAAAAATGTTCATTACGACCAAAGGACAAAAGGTGATAAGGCTTGAAATGAAAACATCTGCTTCCTGCTGAAAAGCTTGTTCACGAAGCACAGAGAGCTCCGCGGACAGAGATACTCTAGGTGCTTGGGTTCTACCCAGATTGAGATTGAGGCCTTTGCTTCGTATAAAAACATATACGTCCTGTAGCTATAAGCCACAGATAACTAAGTACTCCCTTAGGCCCTGTGGCCACCGCAGCGCAGACATATTGTCCCCATAATGTAGGTTTATCGTCACAGACGTGTGTGTGTCCCTATAATGTAGGTTTATCGTCACAAACGTGTGTGTGTGTGTGTGTATTTGCAGTGCTTACATTGTGTGTGTCCCTATAATGTAGGTTTATCGTCACAGACGTGTGTGTGTGTCCCTATAATGTAGGTTTATCGTCACAGACGTGTGTGTGTGTGTGTGTGTGTGTGTGTGTGTGTGTGTGTGTGTGTGTGTATTTGTGGCACTTACGCAGAGAATGCTTATCCCCACAAGAAGCATGCCGATCAGGGAGCACAGCCATCTGTGGGGGGGGCGGGGGGGAGGGGGGGGGGAAGAAGAGCCCCTGTGAGAGACTGCCAAAGACAACAAAATGGCTGACAGGAATCAACCCCGTTTTTGTACTCTGTGGGCTGAAATAGACCGGGGTCAACACGCAGATTTATTACAACAATAAACTCCGAAGGAAGGAGAGAAAAAAAAAAAAGAAAAAGGAGAGGAGGAGACCGTGGTCTAAACTCAATGTGATTAAAGCTGGAGATTTCTTTCTCCAGGCAAGCTTTGGGGTTCTGAGCAGCAGGCTGTTTTATTAAATGAGAAAAAATAATGATGTAAAATCAGCAAATCTGGAGGTCATATTTTTTTTTTGAGATACGCAAGACTGTGGGGAAATGACAGACCACTGCTAAACAAAATAAACAGGACATCTGTCACTTTTGGTTTTTGAAGAAGATAAGATTAGAATTACCATGGGCCATTAGTCAATCCAAGAATGATATACTACACCCTTCACTAGGTAACAAATGTGTGTCCTCAGTGTTGTTTTTCTCCTGTTTCTTACACATTCGCGTCATTTCCTGAGCTACCTGAACTTATCCGACCCAAAAAACAAAAAGTGCTTGCCAGAGATTACTTTATGATATTTACTTTGTTTTGTTTTGCTGCTGCAGCTGAAGCATGTGCTCCTCTGATACACTCAGGGCGTCATAGCTCAGGAGGTAAGACCGATTGTCTGGCAGTCGGAGGGTTGCCGGTTCAAACCCCACCCTGGGCATGTCGAAGTGTCCTTGAGCAAGGCACCTAACCCCTAACCCCTAACTGCTCTGGCGAATGAGAGGCATCAATTGTAAAGCGCTTTGGATAAAAGCGCTATATAAATGCAGTCCATTTACCATTTACACTCATTCACAAACCACTGGGTACTTTCCACACAAAGGGAGAGCCATTTTGAGCGTTGATTTGGGAAGAGGTGCATCTCTCAGCACTGAAGGGTGTTAACAGATAGGAGCCTGTTGACTGGCCGGGAGCTGCATATGTAGGCAGCCATAACACACAAAAAACTGGGCGGAAGTGTAGTATAATGGGTAAGGAATTGGTCTTGTAACCTAAAGGCCATAGGTTCGAGTCCCCGCTAGGACACTGCCGTTGTAAGAAGGTAATTAACCTGCGTTGCTTCAGCATACTGTATATCCAGCTGTATAAATAGATGCAATGGATAAGAGTGTCTGCTAAATGCCTGTGATGTAGTGTAATGTAAACTCTGTTCTACTCTATCCCAGTCACAGACAGCCCATAGTGTCACACTTCTGGCTAATGACACAGCCCAGACTGCAGTACTAACGCCATTTCTAGCCTGTAAGACGTAGCCTGTGTTTGTGGAATGCGCCTTTACCGACTGAACCACTTGGGAATCGCCTTGTTTTTGTTTGTGACTGTGAGCACCCAGGGTACGGGAAGTACTTGTTTCTAACTCGAGGGGGGGGGGCTGAATTTCGCTCGATGCAGACCCAAAATTATCCGCAGGTTCGATAGAACGGTGCCTCCAGAGCTGGGTGTGTGTGCGTGGCTCTGCAGCAAATATTACAGGTTTTTTTTTTTTTTCCTTCTCAAAAATAAGGACACACGTGGCGAAGAAAACAACAAAGAAATTTCATTTGATACCGCTCAACAGGCAGCCGGAAACGGACAAGCCGAGGCATGATTAAAAAAAATAAATAAAAAAAAAAAAAAAAAAAAGAGTAATTTCCCCCCTTACCTTCCCATCTTGTGTGCGAGAACGCCGAAGATGTTGGTTCCAATAAGGTAGGAGACGCTGGCGGGCACAAAGGCGACGCCTGACGGGGGAGGGAAGAGGGAGGGGAGGGGTGAGATAAGCGCGTCCGTTATCGGTTCCCGATCGCGGGGGTTGCTATGCGCCCGCGAGCGGCGGTAATGAAGGCTCTGAGCGAAAGCCGCGCCGCTCTCGCGACGCCGCTGACACCCTCATATCCGGCTCGCTTCTGATCCCTCGCCGCCCGCATAATCAGCCCCTCTCGCAGCCCTCCCTCCCTCGCGGTTTAGACCATCGTCTTCATCGTCTGTCGGGGGGCATCAGGGAGAAAAACGGCGGCGCGTTGGGCCTGCACTCCCCAGAACCGAGAACGCCGTCGAGAACTTTGTCAAAACAACCCCGAAAATGTAAATTTACTGGCATATTGTGTTACATTTTTCATTTGCTTATTTTCAGATGGAAATTTTGTCCCAGACTCCACCTAGATACAGCCCTTTATTCTTGTTGTTTTCTGCAGTGAAACATTTTTTTGTCCAAATTTGTCATCGGTTGAATTTATTTCAGAGACTCTAAATCCGTTTTGGACTGTAAACGTTGCAGTTCCGTTGAATTTGGGCCTTAGCCTCACCGCTAGAGAGCACACAGCGCTCCACAAGTGGCCCATTTTTAAAAATCAGTGCTACAGTGGGCAGCTAACAGTTGGACAAGGTCAGGCAGTCGAGATAAGAATTGGCTGTTAAAAGAAGGAAAAATAGTGATTTGTCCTGCTATTAGTGGACCACTGTAGTGCCGATTTACATTATACTGGTGTGCAGTCTGACAGCTGCTCGCTCGATGGGTTGCACTGGGTTGCAATTTTATGTTAAGCATTTAAATGCCTGGGTAACACAGGTGTTACTTTTAGTTGCTGTAATGCTGTAGGTTTCATTGGATGTAAAATGTCAATAATCTGTACTATAATTTGGCTAACTATACCTGATTTTAGTGTGTGTGTGTGTATGTGTGTCTTTTTTCACTTTTAAAATATCAAGCTGGTGAATGCTGTTCTGTGCCATTTGGGGGCGAGAAAACAAGAAACAAACAAGAAAATTTCTAAATACCTAGCTGCCATTTTCTTGAGCACATAGTCTCCATCATCCAGATTGGCAGGGCGGGCTCCAGCATGGCTATTGCCATGTTTGCAAAGCAAATGGACCCTGGAAAAGACAGGTGATTGAAGGTAAGTGGGCCTGGTCTTTAACTGCCATCTTCAGAACTCTTCTACTTTTGTCGCCTTTTTTGTGGAAAATAATACCCCTCATATCATCCCCCCACTTGTCTGAGGCTGATAATTGAGCCTGTGGGCTTGCTAATTAACAAAACAGGTGTCTTTCAGTGCTTTAATGTGTTCTGACATGGGGAAGGGGGGGGGGGGGATGGGTTCAATGTGCCCTTTTCAATAGCACAGGCTCTTCCCATAATATTCACCTCTTCACTACATTTGGCAACAGTCACACGACATGTTGATGTTTCTTCCTTTCAACCACCAACAGAGCACTATATTAATTTAGCCAATTTCATGAATAAATAAATAAATGAATGAATCCTTCTTTATTCAATGCTGAAACTTTACAATTACGACAGTAACAGTTCTGTTCTCCAGGCATTAGCAGTGCTGTCTGTCTGCCCTGCTTCGTTTTCTTACCTGCAGCGATGAGTATATAAGGATCTTTCATGAGTGTCAACAGCGAAGTCCCTTTCTGACTCTGTCACACAAGAAGCAGAAAGCAGAATTTAATGTCACAGGTCCTGGGAATGCACTGATATGGCAATATAGCCAGAAGCCCTTCGAGTTTCTACAAATATTGTTCTACCTTTTTTTTTCTCCAGATGTCTAGATGTGTATACTTAGCTTCTCTGACCGGCACAAAACCAGCAGTACTGTGTTTATCTTATATTGTCAGGTCATGCCTTTTTTGGTTGCTGTGTAGGATGAGCCTGCGATTGCTACTTCCCACCCATGATGAAAGCACTGTACTCACTGCTGTCTTTAGATCTTAGGCTCGCTGTTTTAGGGTTCATCCCGCGTGATTTTTAAAACAAATATTTTCTTTTTATGCCATTTGCCTTAACTGATGGCGGCTTCATACAGGCTGTGAGCATCCTGCCATCTTGTACCATTAACATTACGACTGGGAAATCATAGCGCTAACTCCATATTCTGGGGGAGTCTCCTTGCCTTTCAACAAGATTCTTAAAAAAAGAGGTCCTTCAACTGTTATCCTGCTGTGAACCATCACCTAACGACCACAGATTACCAGCACCTCACTAATTAGAGCATTAGTGCTTTCCTGCTGAACTGTCTTTCTGTTGTTTGTATACAGTATAAAAACCTTCTCTTATACCTTCTCCTACCAGTGAGCGTCAACCTTCGGCAAAGCACGATTCCCCAGAGCAACGTTTTGTCAATCTTTTCCAGCACCTTACGGCGTGTACATTTTAGCTCATTTTAAGAGTTCGGGATCTCAGCTATGTGGGCATCAGACACGATTTTCCACTGCGTCTGATTCCATCGATGTCTGTGTGTGATGGGGAAAAAAGTCACAATGGGCAGGAGAGTCACCGCGATGCGATTAGTCTCATAAATCCTGTCTCCTGCTTCAGTGCTCTCACTTCCCCTCCGTGATAATTGATAGGCATCAGTCCCATCGATCAAAGTCAGATCAGATCTGGCCCAGAATCCTTAGCTTCCTGCGGCAGGCTAAACGAGCACATTTTTATTCAAAGAACCGGGAGCGGAGAATGTCACTGCTACCAAACCATAGGTCACCATAAACCTATGTTATACCCTGTTCAGCTTCCATGTGGATGAAAGGCATGGCTTATTTTTGCTAAATTCTCATCATTCCTTGAATCCTGTTAATTGTAACTTGCCCCCAGTTTGTATGCTAGGGGGACATTTGTGCTATCTTCGCTTAAAGCGATTCTCCAGAAAAACAAATGCAACGCTTAAGCCTTTGAAGACTAGATTTTTGGAATGTTTCAGAATTCTAAGTCAGTGTTCTAGAACCCCATTTCTTTCAATTACAAGTAATGATTGTTACATCAGCGTTAAGAACATTCCATGTTCAGCTCAGAACATTTCAATCACATGTTTGTGATCTTGCACCTTAAAAGGTTAAGTTAAAGAGCCAAATGTTGTACACGTACTGGGGGGGGGGGGGCAAAGGGGAAATTTCCCCCGAGGATATGTATCATTGAAAAGCCTCTCCCAGAACTCAAATGCTGTATATTTACAATAAGGAGTACTTTCAGCCCAAAAACAAACCGACCAGCTTTCTGGCGGCAGTGTAGTATAATGGGTAAGGAACTGGTCTTGTAACCTAAAGCTCACAGGTTCGATTCCTGAGAAGGACACTGTCGTTGTACCCTTGAGCAAGATACTTAACCTGCATTGCTTCAGTATATATCCAGTTGTATAAATGGATGCAATATAAATGCTATGTAATAGATGTGTAAGTCGCTCTGGATAAAATCATCTGCTAAATGCCTATAATGTAATGTAATGCTTTCACTGAATGCTTTCACAAATAACCACAGAAAAACAAAACGGAACAATAACTGTTCAATGTAAAGGTCTCATTCTTAGACACTGCAGGAGCTGAAGACAGGTTTGGTTGATGTATTCACCACAGAATACATGCAAACGTGAGATCACTGTCTGAGGAAATCCACCCTGGAGCCAATTCATGAGGTAAAAAAAGTGATAAACAAAAAGGAGGTGAGCAACCTATATTATGTGAAACAAGAATACCGTATGCATATACATATTTATTTTATGTTAGTTCTACTGTCTGTCATGAGTTGAACAGGTTTACAATGAAATGTGTTTTATTTATTCAGGTTCATAATAATACTCCAGTATTATTTTATTACTTATTTTATTACATAAAATGTTGTTAAATGTCTATGCAGAGTGTGTAAGGAATGGACAGGTAGTCATGCAGTGTGGCCAGCTTTCTGTCTGTGATAATGAATCAAATAATTATGCCCTGAAAAGTTTTCCCAGCATGCACCATGTACTGTAGCCCATCCTTCCATGCATTGCATGGACCACACCTGCTTTGATTTGCTATCAGGCCAAAACATGTCTGAATCGCAAAGAATGGTACAAGCACACCACACTTTCCAGCTTTTCATCTAGACAAAATGGAGATCCCAGTATCGGAAAATCTGAAAATTGGTCATTATTGTAATTGGAATGCAGGTCAACGAGAGCTGTGAACACAGTTAAACAGCTCTGTCCATTTTTAGGCTTGGAGCACGTGCGTGATTTTGGTGTTTTGCAGTTTGATTGCAATGACGGCGAAATTCACCTCCGGTTCCACTTTTGAGGGCTGGAGAATAAACAGTTGGAGGGCTGTGGAAAG
Source organism: Anguilla rostrata (assembly GCF_018555375.3). Classification (NCBI taxonomy): domain Eukaryota; kingdom Metazoa; phylum Chordata; class Actinopteri; order Anguilliformes; family Anguillidae; genus Anguilla; species Anguilla rostrata. The sequence goes on along the minus strand of NC_057950.1, from coordinate 4,460,729 downwards.
AGAGAGAAGAATAAATTGGTGACATAATAATTAAAAACAAAAACAAAACGGAGTATCTTGCTTCGACGCACAGTGCTCACCTCCATCTAACAGAGCCAGCACCGCTAAGATGAGGAACGGAGCCGTCTTCCCCACAAACTCATACATCACACTTCCGAAAGGGGGTCCGACTGTGGAGGAGCGCAGGGAGATGGTCAGTGTGGGCTTGCATCCTGAGATCCTATCCTGCCTGTCGCTGCAGGGTCTGGAGCGGGGATTTTCCCAAATTCAATCCTCGAGGACCCCTGTGTGTGCTCTATTTCAGTGGCAACCAACCCTGTTCCTGGAGATCTACCATCCTTTGGGTTTTCATTTCAACCCCTAAATTGGGTCACCTGGCTCTACTAATTAGTGGCTCAACAAGATATCTAGCTGTTGAATGAGGTGTGCTTTGTTAGGGTTGGAATGAAAACCTATAGGATGGTAGATTTCCAGGAACAGAGTTGGTTAGCACTGCTGTATTTTGTTCCAACCATCTTTTGATTAATAATCTGCTGACTAATGAAGGTTGTTGAACATATCTTTTCCCATGATTTCTTCTTAAACAGATTTTAACACAGTGAACGTTTGGCTCATAACAGTTTTCTTTGTCTGAGTTCTTTGTCTGATTTCTTGCCTTTGTCTAATTTCAGAGCTGGAGGTCTATCAATAAATCAATTTAAATGTGACCTCTTTCAAAGGGAAATATTTACCACAGTAACTTGCAGAAAATGAAAGCATTAGTTGTCTGAAAACAAGGAACGAGTCTTGTAACCCAAAGGTCACAGGTTTGACTCCCAGGTAGGACACTGACATTATACCCTTCAGCAAGGTATCTAACCTGCATTGCTTCAGTATATATCCAGCTGTATAAATGGATGCAATGTAAAATGCTACGTAAAAGTTGTGTAAGTCGCTCTGAATGAGAGCATATGCTAAATGCCTGTAATGTACTGTACTGTATACAGACCCAGCACCCCCATTGCCATTCCTCCCAGTGCTATCCCAATGGCGTTCCCTCTCTCCTCGTCATCCGTGTAGACACTGGCCAGCATTCCCATCCCTCAAATGTGAAAAAAGGAAGAGTGCATTTGATTAATTTTACTAAATGCCAGACTTGGTCTTTTAGAAGTCTGTACTGTTTCCTGGTTCCTTTAAAAAAAAAAAAAAAAAAACTGTGGGCAGTCAAGCTTTTACAATTATCATGCAACTTGTCCTCTAGTTCCAGAATAACACTGGCACTATCAATACTAGCTGGGATAACAGACAACAGGCTTTGCATTCAGGTACAAAATGGCCTCTGTGCTTCACCCAGCTGGATTCGGCACCTCAGGGGCAGCTGAGGTGAATCACCACTTTCCCCGACCCTTCGCCGTAAGCGCTCGACATGAAAGGTACGACAAAAATGCAATTCCTCCTCCTGCCTGCTCATCAAAACCTTATTCTGGAGCAGTGGGACCCCAAAAACTAACAGGGGTCCAAGAGTATTGCTACAGGAGAAGACTGTGAACTGGGTTACTAAATAATGTGAGCATAGAAATGCCTTGGAAAAAAAAAAATAAAATAAAAAAAAGCTTGTATTGAAAAATAATGACAAAGACTTTACCAGCAACAGAGGAACAGGAGGACCCAACGCCCTGAAGAGATCGAGCCAGAAACAGCAGGCTGTAGCTCTTTGAGAAAGCGAACACTTGATAATGACCATAGATGAAGACAAAGAGAATACCCTAATCATGAAAAGAAACTAGCAATCTTGCACAACAATCTCAATGAGTATTACTGGGTATTGCTGAATTATTACATGATTTATCTTTTATATTATTCACTTATTTATCAGGTACATTTGGCTGGCAACTCACATCATCCGTTTATACTGAAGCAGGTTAAGTACTCAACATCAGCAAAAATATATATATTCCATAAATTTGATCCCACCAACGTATGATCCCACTGGGTAGAGTGATACTTACTCAGGGTGGAAAGAAACATGATGCAGAAGCCGGCAAACATTGGAATCTGGTATCCTATTCTGCAAAGACACATAATCAATTTGTCTGAGGTATGCCTCGTTGATATAACTGCAATTAAACAACTGACATTCTAGAAGGGACTAAGACCAAGGTAGCAAACGAAAACAATGACCTGCTTTTCTAACCTGTTGTTTTACACATTTGTAGCACCAGAAACAAGTCTGGTCATGTGACACACACGGGAAACCTCAGATCTATTACGATGATTGGCAAATTTGTAACATCAGAATGCTGTATGGTCACAATTCTGAAAAACGCTGCAGATGAGAACAATAGTACATAGACAGAAAACAAAAATGAACAAATGCTAACAAATAACAAGCAGGATGAAAGGAGAAAATATAGGCTATCCAACGCCACTGGCAGACAAAGCGTTACTTCAGAGAGATGACAGTCTGTTCCAGATGCTGGACATGCATCAATTACTTCGCCTTTGCTTTCTCAGGAGCAAGGTGACTCACAAAAGATAATGGAATTCCAATATTCGCTTCAATTACTGATTTTTGAGATGACCCGTTTGAAGCAGTAAAATGCTTGGCCAGAGAATCTTTGAAAGCTGTATTATGTTAAATTGGAGCACATCATACACTCTGCTGCTTGGTCTGCCCGTCTGTGTGTATCATGTTGTTTTGGGACTTCCATTTATGAAAGATGAAAAATTAAAGTTAAAAGAACGTTAGAAGATGATACAGTGGGCAGTACGACGACAAATTGTGGTATTGATTAGTGAAAGACAGAATTAAACACATTTAATTCAATTTATGTCGTTATTTATGTTCAATATGGGGCCATCTAAAAATTCTGCCATCCTACAATCTTCTTGCATACGAAGCAAGCACACAATTTGGCATACAATTCCCCAACACAACAGAGAGATCATTTACAGATAAACACCATTCATAAAGACTTATTAAATAACTACGGGAGCTTGAGGAAAGAAACCCTGTAGGCCTACACCTAAGCCTTCTGTGTGTCTTCGAGAAATCAGGATGACAATAACAATAACGTTATTTAATACAACATTTAATACAACAATGCATTGCAGCCGGAAGTGCATTTTCCCTTAGAATAGTATGCGGGGTTAACTTGAACGCGAATTGACTTGTTTGGCGGGTGCCTGTTAACTATCTAAAAAACGTGCGAAACTGGAGTGTCCCACAGATACAGTTCCGTAGCTGGACCACACGGAGCTTATGGCTTGGCTGAGGCTACGGAAAAAGCGTGGACATTAACAGCCGCTAACGTTTGAACTAGAGTTTTGCAGCTTCTCCGAAGCGACAACAACTCACTGGCTTGGCATTGACGACCCAAAGCAGGTGATTTTAAATGGGTATGGGTAACCAACCGTTTTGTTGCCTGTGACTTATTTTTACTTTCAATTAATTGAATTCGACGTAGATATCTCAATAGTTTGGTAGGCAACCAACCAAACAAATCATGTTTGCAAGCAAGCCGGTTCATTACATTAGCCAGCTAAATCTAACGTTACTAAATGGCTAGCAATTCAGCGAAAGCTACGTGTAGCTAACATGTTGAAACGTTTCATTTGAAAATATCATGTCTTAAATTCAACCGTTCATTGGCTGTCAGCTTTTTGAAATGGCTAGTTAGATAGCCAGCTGACCTAATAAACGATGAGACCAGTAGCAGCAATCTGACAGGGTTTAGTAGCGGTATAGGAGAGTGTCTGGCTAACACGAGATAATTGTAGCCTATCTGTTGGACACGTTGATAGTTAAGGCTACCACAAATAACGTTCGAGTCCTTCAAAAAGTAACTTTCAGTTTCAAACAAATATGGAGCGTGCTTTGTTGCATACATTTATTAGACAACCGCAGTGTAAACACCGGCCTTGTTGGGTGTAGGTAGTTGTAATGAACTTGTGAGTTGTCACATCACAGTTGGCGAGGTGCCCAAAGTGTACACAAACATTGTATGAGTGTTATGTATATTACACAGTTAAAACCTCTGCAAACAAAAAGTACGCTTGAACGTCCTTCAAAGTACGCCAAAGTCAAATTTATGAAACCCTTATCAATGTGTGAAGGAATGAAGGCCTGTTGTTCATTCTGGCTAATGAGCAGTTTAAATGTATATAAAAACATTCGTTTAGTCCCCCTTCATTTAAAACACAGCACATGTTTCTAGTGCATGTGACCTCATGCAGTCAGAAGGATTTATAGACTTCATTCACTAGACAAGTTCACAGATGCAGCTTTCCAATCAATACTTGTTTCTTTGTGGCGTTTCATAGAACGCAGTAGAAATTAGATTCAGGGTCATCCTCGAGTATGTTTATTCTGTGATGTAGCACATAGCAGAGGTCTGGTCTTTATAGCTGGTGAGTCTACCACAGCAGACTTCATAGAACGCTTCTGGAAACCTTCCAAAGCCTCCACTGTTGACTCAATTTGTACAGACTGTACATGGACTGCCCTGGTATTAATCTGATCTCGTATCCAATGCTGTTTACTGACCACTGCATTTTTTGATCTTATCTGACAAGCACTTCAGGTTATGAATTTACAATTCAGTATTGTCTAGTTTCCTGTCTGTCTGAAGGGTTTTTTTAAGGGTAGATCTTCTGAGACACAAACCTGAGTTAGATAGAGATTAGGTCAACCAAGCGGTATGAACCTGGATGCAGCAGAAACAATTGCTCTGTTTCAAACTCCTCATTATACAAAACACTGTTTATTTTTTTTTAACTAATTTTATTTAGTATCAAAATAATACATTCATCACATACAATCACACTGTTTATTTTTGTTATCACACTTTCTATTAATTTAAAAATAAAAAAAACAACTGTAAATACACCCCCCCTCTATAACTGTGTGCTTTGTCCATCTAAAATCAGAGCCAGCATCAAGCTTCCAAAGGGGAATCAAAACCAGTGGTATGTAACGATAATTTAACAAGAACAAAGGTACCTTTATACATACAAAACATCTGTCTTAATAATGCGTGTGCAGTTTCAGTTGAGCTGGGTGGTTTGAAACCACCTGCATGTCAGCAAACAGCTGCTCTCTTCCTGTTAATGTTCTTGACATGGAAAGGATCATCGCTAGCTTGCTTTGAACAGGCACTTCACCCTGTGTATCCTTTTAGCTCCTTTCTAGTGTAGCCCTAGCAGCCCAGCTGTAGCACACACAGTCCTCGCCAACAACGGCCGATTTACACCCTACAGACCGGACCGTACTGCACCAATCGCAAACGAGGCGTATCTCACTGACAACAGTTCGCTATATAGTCGTCGGTGCTGGGCACACATGCTGACAAAGTTAAAAAAACAATTAAGTGTGAATATTTTTTTTCCGAAAGACGCGGCGAATCGCTTTGCAAGTCATCCCACATTTGACCTCGTACAGTGAGGTCACGAAAACTCAAGGCCCACACCCGCTGAGGTCAAAAGGAGTTCGCCACCCACCTGTTGGTAAGGGGCCCGATGAAGGGGTTCGTTATCAGCTGCACGGTGGCTTTGGACGCGAACAGCAGCCCCACCTTCACGTTTTCGTTCAGGAGTTTTTTGTCCCCTTCGTGGCAGTCCGAGTCGGGCGCGGTGCCGTTCGTGGGCGCGGCGGGAGAGGTGGGCAACGGCGGCATCGCCGTGGTGAACGCGGCGCCGGCGCCGGCGGTCACCCTCGTGGAGTTGTCGTAGAGCGACACGATGGTCTGGAACGTTCCGGACGGCGTCTGCGGAGAGACGGTGTAGTTCGGGGCCGTGGCCTCCTGGTTGTCGGCCGTGTATAGGTAACTTGGAATGATGGGCACTGGTGAAGAGGTCAGAGTCACAAATTAGTGGAGAAAAAGCAGCGTAGGGGGGCGGCAGTGCAGTGTAATGGCTAAGGGGTTGGTCTTGTAACCGAAAGGTCGCAGGTTCGATTCCCTGGTAGGACACTGCCATTGTACCCTTGAGCATGGTGCTTAACCTGCATTGCTCCAGTATATACCCCGCTGTATAATTGGATGCAATGTAAGTCACTCTGGATAAGAGCGTCTGCTAAATGCCTGTAATGTCATGGAAAGCACAGCAATGGGGGCTACACATTCACACTGGTCATGGAACCAATTTGACAGTGCCTTTACAAATATTCATGTATTACTATTACATTTTTACTGAGTATTCCGTTGATTGGCTATTATTACCATTATTTTTCAACCCTAGTTTTTTTTTTTTTTGCCAAACTTTGATTGCCCAAAATTATATTTGTTCCTGTGTCACTTGGCTGTGTCCATTTGTAGACTGTGTAGCATGTGGGATGGATGCTACAAGATAAGCCTCCCGACAGCGTGCTAAGACTTTCTGCAAATATTGGCATAGGTGCTATGCCAACACATTTTATTATAGGCAATCGTGCCACATCTGTGAAATGGAACAGGGATTACACTTTATGCACACTTGCGAAACTTTTATCCAGACTTAAGGCCAGGTATTTTCTCTGGGCTTGTAACCATATAGTTTTAATAAAATAAAAGAATTAAGTAATTAACCACAGGTTAATACTAGAATGTTAACACACTAGACTTTTAAACAAGTGCTTCAATTTTGTGTGCTTATGTGGACTGTTTCTTACACTGTTGAACAATTGGTTAAAAATAGATTTTTTTGAAAGAACTTTTCATTCAGATCAATTCGCAACATTTAACACTGGAAAATGGGCATTCTCATCAAGTGATACTTTATTTTCCCATTGAGTTTTTGACTGCTATTTCCATGCTTAAAAAAAACAAAAAAAACAATCTGAATACACAGTACAAAATTTGTCTATACGCACCACACATCAAACGAGCAGTGTTTTGTAATGGAGATAAATGCTTTGTAATCGTTTTATCAGACCGCACGTGGTAACTCCACCCTTGAGAGACAAACAGCACACCTAGATGAGCAGCAAAAGCAGTCCACACCAAAAACGTGTCAAAGCACGGGTTTGTGTCTACAGTCATTCCCCTGGACTACAACACTAGAACATTACGCTAGAAACTGTGGCTAAGACTTGGGCTCGATGTGTGTGTTCCACCCAGGAGTCCCTGCAAACAGGTTGTCCTGAGTAAATCCCTGTGCTGTATAAATCCAGCACCTGGATTATCAAAGCAACAGCACACATTCTTGCGGTAATTCCCTGAATGTGAGTTCATGAACGTTTTACCTTTTTTAGTACACACAATTGAAAGTGAAAATGTTAATATTTAATGCCAGTAATATAAACATTTGTTTACATTTCAACAACATATGCTGTAACTGCTACATAATGCTTGAAGTCGGCTAGGATTCTATAGTAGTTGCCCTATATGCAGAGATCAAATCCATGTACTTTACACAGTCAAACAACCATGTTACATCGTCAGGCTAAACATATGTCGGCAAGTTGTGACGGAAAAACAAACTGTATGCATGCCAAGAACCCAACCTCTGTTGGACATAGTCTGAGTGCCTCGGTCTTAAAAAAAAAAAAGTGTGTTAGTGCTTGAATCACTCTAGGTGGGCCGGCCCATTTTTCTGCCTAATTTCTGCCTGACACGGGCTTTAATCCAGTACACAACAGACGACACCTCCGTCTCGTTCAGAGCGCAATCATTGCCACTTATTGCGGCGCCAAAGGCCGTCGGATTGGCACACGTCACTGTCACGATTAATCTGACATAAAGTGAGACTTATCGAGGGCAGCGGACCCCGACGCTTGCAGAGAAAAATCGTGGTGGTGGTTCGTTCAAAACGCAAATGAATTGGGACAAAACCCCCAGAAGGAACGCAGTGAGGCAGATATACAGGACTAGGAAATCCAATATCCTTCAAATCCTTGGCAGGTGGTGAAACGCGGCTCTTCAGAAAAGATCAATAAGCTTTCGTTAACCTGAAATTTGTGTCCGTATTTCCCTTTTCTAGTAAAATTAAGTGCCGTTGATGCCTCGTGCAAAGTTGAGTAGCCTAATCAGCTCATGAAAATATACCTTTCTGTTCATACAGAAAATAATAATAGAGTTTTTATTCATCGGTATCAGATAAATGGGCTATTGACATGCAATTCAGCAAACAGACCATGCACAATATGTCTGTAATAAAACGAAATCGATTATTTCAGGTCATACCTAATTCATTTGACAGATTCTCGATTTAACACCAGATACTGTTCGCTTGCATGTTACAATAGCATTAATTGTGAACATGCAGAAAAGGTTTAACTAGATTTTCTTTTAAAAATGCTTTTAGACATCTTAACGCACAGCTTACTTGCATGCCACATTTGACACTGAAGGGGCATTACTGAAGACGTAATATTACTTTTATTATTTGAAATTACGTTAAGATATCTACTTTGTGTTGAGCTGAATTGGTTTTAAGGGAGCCGGTAGTCTACAGTGTAACGACTATAAATGATTTATGTCGCGCATTCAGTTCTAGAATTAATACATTCGTTATTACAGCATAATAAACTTCTGAAGTATTTTTTTCGCCAATGTACGTAAATGTAGTCTGACTTTGCGATAAGACTAGCAGGGATTCTTAAATTAAATAGAAACACCACGAGTAAAGGCAACGTTTGCTGCTGCATCTTCCCCCCTCTCTCTCACATACACACACACGCAAACCCCCCACAATACCTCAGGTTAAAAATTACGAATTATTTTAACGCGAAGTTATAATTTCTTCAGACGCCGTACAAATTAAGTAGTATAGTGTCGCTAGTTTTAACCCTCAGTTGCATCTGGTGTTGTGAAAAGTTTGCAGTCAGCCAAGATTTTACATTATGGTAAACTCTGAGAATGTATGAGAAAATTAAAAAATAAAACTTTTACATGCGTATTTTCCACTTTTATGGCCGTTATGTTTTTTTTTTTTTCATAATTCGAAAGTTACGTTGATGCAAAGGTAAGGAACACAGAACAGTACAGTTGAATATGTAACAGGTGCACGTGCATATTCCGGCGGTTTGCCGATCGGTACCTACCGACTACGGTGAGCAGCATGTTATCCAACAGCAAAGCGATGAAAACGATCAGCAGAATCAACTTCCTGGATTGTCTTTCTTCTCTTAACCATCTCAGTAAACTAAAATCTCGTAGCCTGTCTAGTCCTCCCATTTTACAGCCCGAAGAGGAGAGAGATTCGCCCTGGAATGAAAGGGAACTCGTTAGCTGCAGACCAAGGCTACAGGGTGAAGAACGCATCAAGTCAGGTAGCCTATAGCAAGAAACTTTGTATTATATTTTACTGCGTTACATATTTTAAAAAAGTCAGATTAGCTTTAAGAATTGACCCCCCTTTCAGAAATATATTCAGGGTCCTAGGGTTTGCACCCAGCAATGAAATCTGCATCTTGACAAGGAAAATGTCAGAAGCTGTGCCTGAACATTAAGAAAAGCAACCACAAAGTTCAAAGATGCACACATTCATAAAATCTTACCTTATACGCGCATTAGAAAAATCCCTATGCAATTGCAACGTGAAGAAAGGGACGTCGAACATGGGGAGGTTTGGTTACTTGACTTATCCCTGACGTCACGAAACCCTATCAGTCACGAGCATCATCGGCAGCGCCAGCGGAACTCAGCTGCAGCCGAGTATTAACGGAGACAAGTTGCTTCCTACAGATGACCGGCTCCAAAAACCTCCGGTTTGGCGTTTGACATCATAATACGTGTAAAACACAATTTCCTGAACTGCATTTGAAAGGGGGATCAATGCACAATCTCAACTAAATTGATTTATGCTGTAAAGTCATGTGGCACGCGCACGGTTGCCTGCAGGATGTAAATTTTGTCTGTTATTTTCTAATATTAAGCAAATCAGTGGATTCGAAATTAGGCACAAAACAAAGATTATGTAAAAGCAGATTACTTTTGAAATCTGAAAAAATAATCTTAAAGTTTCTCATAGAAATTATAATGTAGTAGTACCAAGGTGAAAATAATTGTAATACTACTAATATGATTGCTGCTATTATTATACCAAAGTAATAATAATAATAATAATAAGTAGCAGCAGTAGTTTTGAAACTTTGCAGTGCCAAGCACCTCTGCTTTAAAACCCTGAATTCCAAAAATGTATTGTTTTAAATCAAGCCTCATTGTATTCACTATACAGTTCACATTGCATCCACTACGCAGTGCAAAATGATTGAGATGGCCACTTTACCAGGTGTGGGAGTCATAGAAAATGGTCCACAACTTAAATTCGTAGTGCCGCTTGACCGTTACTGGAAGTGTTGATCAAATCCAACCCTGAACCATCGATTCTAGTGACCACAAGCAGGAGCTCCCCACCCCACCACTGGTCTGCCTAGCAGTGCTTGCACACACACATATTTAAAAATATAATGGGGTGAGGGATTTCTTTTTTTTTTTTTTGGACAACTGGTACGTTAGTGGCAAAAACAACGTTTTATGCTGTGATATATTTGAAATTCATTCATAATTGAGTTTAAGTGCTGTAGACCTAGTGTTCAAACAGTCAAGTACAAAAGTGAGTCAACACTGTTGACTACTGGGAGATATTTATAAGTGTATTCCACAAAGGAGGATTTGGTGCATGCGCACCAATAGGTACATGTTTATTTTTTCAGCGTGGGGTGAAAACTAATTAAAACCATGATACGTTGTACTATTGATGCCAGGTCATCTCCCATATATTGCATACAGGTTCTGCATCACTGCAAAATTCAGAAAGATTCAGGTGAAAGAAGACAAGTTTTTTTTTTTTTTTAGCACTTGTCACTTCTGCATTAAGCACACTGTCCTAACCTACACTTCATTTTAGTACTGTACAACCATATACGAAAAACTCTCTGTAGCGTTTCAGTGCTCAGGGCTTCACCTGGTGGTCATTCACGTAATGTGCGTCGCTGTGTTTATCGTGTCTTGCGGGTTGCCTGGCGCCATCTAGTGGGTTGTTATAAATCCTGCAGGTGTAGGGCTTGATGCAACGTGGTTCAATTACCTTTTTATGGCTTTTTAAAAAGCTTTTAAGATACTACCGAACTATCACTCCCTGTCAGGGAAAATTCTTTGGACTTGACTACTCTGATAGTTAATGTTTTTGAAGCACACTTACATAAATAACATTTATCACATAACTCCAGTGAATTAAGTTTGGGTTTCCTATTTTGTGTCCAAAGTGTGTGTGTTATTCTGCATGGACATCTAAGTGATGGAACTTTCAAAAAGGATGTGCTAATATCCAACACATTTTTTGTGTTATTAGTTTTGTGTTACTTTCAACACATTTTGTGTCAAAGGTACTTACTTCTATGCTACAAATATACAATTTATGTGTTACAACGGAAGACATTTTTACTTGTACTGCGTTGAAAGTAACGCTGAATATGTTGTCCTTAACCAGACATGGAGGTTTGTGTGGTTCTTTTGCATGCATTCTGTGTCTTGTTTAATTTTTGTACATGGTTCTCTTTAATGAACCTGGTATTTTTACTGCTGAGTGGTGCATCAAGGTTGATCGGTAGCCCTTTGTGTAGTCCTATGCCCCAAATTCTAGAAACAGTTACTGACTGTGCCAGGCTGGCACTGCATTTCCCACGGGATGACCCCCTAAGAGGCTTTAGCCTTGTCCTGGGAAGGTGGGTTCTCGTGCGCAGGGTGCCAGCTGTGTGTGTTTTTTGGGAAGACGTGCGCTGCTCTGTGCTCCACTCAACTGACAGAGGACGGTGCAGCTATCAGAAGCACATACAAATATGACCGAGCATTCAAATCTGAGTGAAAATAAAACAAAAAAATTTGACTAAGTAAGTAAACCAAGCTTCTTTTTTTTTTCTCCATTGGGAGCATATCGTTTATCTGTTCTCTTGTCATTCACACACACGTCCTACTGCTGAACTCAACAGTACCTCCTCGTGTCCTTCATCCTCCCTCCTTTCTCCTCTTCTTTCTCCATGCAGGCCTCCATCCATCCAATCACATCACAGTGCACCTGCATTCCTGGGCTGTCAGTCAGGACTGAGCGTGCCCGACCTGCCAGCATGCCACGCCCCCAGGACACCTGCAAACAGGTCTGTCGTCTCAAAATATTTAGCTGCTTTCCTCACACTTGTCTATCGTGCGTAGCTGGGCACGTTGAATGGACTTTTAAGTCAAGTGAAATACCCAGTTACAAGGTAAACTTGATGAGCCTTCATCTTGTCCAAGGAAACCGTTTCTTTATGTTCTGTGTTCTCATAGAACGACACTGGTCACCTTACAAACGCCCGAAAACATGCCTGGAGCTTGTGGTCTCGATGAGCGTATGTACTGTATGCGTTGAAGGATGAACACCCACGCGTTATGTCTCCACCTACATAAATTATTCAGCCTCTACAGTAATGAGTCGATGAGAATTTAATGCCATTGCAACAGCGAGAGAGACAATTAGACAGACAGAAAAAACAGCATGAACGCTTAGGGAAGCTGACACACATTCACAGGTCTAATAATAGCAGATCGACTCTGATCACATACAATGCATTACATCCAGGCCATTTTATTAAGGGAAATGGGCATCAGGTGCACAGTGAGGATGGCAATTTGGCTGGATATTGATCCTGAAAGTGCCTGGGTTGGGTCTGGATAAAACTTTTGTAAATATTGAACATAACGGTGACATGAGCTTAACAGGTATTTCATTATTTGGACACTGAACATCCACGCTCTTTAAGTGATTTGTAGGTAATGAACTGTATGTTAAATTCAGTACTGAACAATGTGAGCCGATCGACCTGGGGGGCTGGACCACCAGCTCTAAGGGGTCAGAAATGACACACCAGGTTTGGGGTCCACTCTATTTTCAATTCAGCCAGTTCACAAAATGAATCGAAATTCAATTCTTCGATCGAAGAATCGTCATAGAACATTATTGTGTTTTTCAGTTCACTTTAAATTCAGTCCTTTTTGTGAATTGGCTGCGTTGGAAATGGAACTGAGTTGAACCCTGTGACACGCCTAACCTTACATCAAATATACATTTTTATTACTTTCCTTCTCGTTCTCAATTTGGAGGAAGTAAATGTGTGTCTTTATCTCGTGAATTTAAACGCAAGAAAAAAGTGACTGCATGTGGCGATTAATTCAACTGCCAACAGATCTCATTTATTTAAGGCGGGTTAAAATTACAGTGTGGCTAGGTCAGCCGTCAAGATACTGAGTCGTAAGGTTGGGGTCAACTCCACTTCAGTCAATGTAGAAACGATTAAGATTCATTTCATGAACTGAAAAAATGCACATGGAACATTACAGGCATTTTCCAGCACATTAAAGCAATTTCCTAATTGACCAAACTGAACTCAATGACCCCAAATATGGAGCGTAACATGATGTTGCAACCTAACTCAGACTTGATATTGATGGGACTGGACACGTGCTTTTGTAAATAACTCAAGAAAATGTGGGAAAGTTTTCGCATTCCAGCACAGGAACACGCTATGTCAGGGCATCCGAGATGTGATAAAGGTACAACGTATTCATTCATTCGGCAAGGGCTCTATAGGCGCACCACACTAGCATTTAATGTATCCACAGTGTATATAGAATTCGTAGTAGCCAAGACAGCTGTGTAACGAGGAGCAGTAAATCAGTAGAAAGTCCCAAAACTAAACACAAGTCAAACATCTGAAAAATACTGTACTGGAAATTAATGGAAGAATAGTTTTTTAGCTTAACAACATTTTCTCCCCTATGTTTAACTCTCTCGGCCAGTTTTAAAGGCCCAGTCGTATTACTGTCCCGTTATTTTTTCCCAGCGTCCTCTGTCAGTTTGGGAGGACGCAGACAAGAAAGCGTGCCCACCGTTTTGAGTGCGTTCTAAGAGCCTGCGCTGGGTTCAGCTGGAGTTGGCACTGGTGCGCTGCAGGTACCCCCTGAATCAGAGGCTGTCCTAGGCCCACCCTGTCCCTAGTGATGCCCCTCCCAGCGATACTGGCTCTTTTCTGACCGCTTAAATTAAAACATTTCATTTCTGTATCGTGATATATGGCATATTGTGATAGCGATCAAACTGCAAATGAAATGGCTTACCTGTAAACAAACAGTGCTCCGAACTCAGAATCCAAATACCTCGGCTGGTCAGGTAAAACCCTGGCAATTAATGACCCTGATGTGAAAAAGAGGTGTGTGTGTGTGTGTGTGTGTGTGTGTGTGTGTGTACTCAAATCCGCTAATGCTAATGCAAATGCAAGCGGTCACAGTTTTAAATTACTGAGAGACCATTAAACTTCACTCGCGAACGCTAGCATGCAGAGGGTAATCTGTGAATCGAACAGCAGGCTGGCTCTGACTCTGTTGGAGTTCCGCAGCCTGGTACATTCTGTTTGTCGTGGTAACGTGAAGCTGTGATTTCTGGGTAATACACAGACTGTACGGTTTTAGGTATGAGTCTGTGGTGGGAGTTTGCCCCTCGCACAAGTGGAGTGATGTCCATAAATGTCTGACCGTATAAGCCAGAGCCGTATAAATCGCAGGCTGGTCTGGACGCTGTCATCTGCGTATAAATAATCGCAAAAAGAATAAACTGTTTCCTGAATGCCGGGAGCACCTACTCATCTGGTTTCATTCACATAAAGTGATGGATGTTATCAGATTATTACGAGGTCAAGCAGAACATAAACCTCAGGAACGCTCAGGAGTGGGAGGGGTTAGGGAACCGTGTGCTACTACAGGAACTCTCTGGAGTGGGTGGGGTTAGGGAATTATGTGATACTACAGGAACTCTCAGGAGTGGGAGGGGTTAGGGGAATTATGTGATACTACAGGAACTCTCAGGAGTGGGAGGGGTTAGGGGATGGTGTGCTACTACAGGAACTCTCAGGAGTGGGTGGAGTTAAGGAACTGTGAGCTACTACAGGAACTCTCAGGAGTGGGAGGGGTTAGGGAACCCTTATCAAACCTGTGTTTTGTAGTTGTTCCAACGACCATGATATGCACTTTTGTATGTGGCTTTGGATAAAAACATCTGCTAAATAAATGTAATGTAATGTAACTGTGTGCTAATACAGGACCTCTCAGGAGTGGGAAGGGTTAGGGAACTGTGTGCTACTACAGGAACTCTCAGGAGTGGGAAGGGTTAGGGAACTGTGTGCTACTACAGGAAATCTCAGGAGTGGGAAGGGTTAGGGAATTGTGCTACTACAGGAGCTCTCAGGAGTGGGTTGGGTTAGGGAACTGTGTACTACAGGAACTCTACAGGAACTCTCAGGAATGGGAGGGGTTAGGGAACTGTGTACTACAGGAACTCTCAGGAGTGGGAAGGGTTGGGGAACTGTGTGGGTTAGACGGCTACAGTGATCTCAGGAAGGTGGAAATTAAGCTGGCGCTTTTCAAATGTTCCATTAAGTGTAGCTATCAGTTGAGCCAATGAAATGATTATACACATGCTCAAGTCATCCATGTAAAAAACTTCTCAAATGTTCATTTTTTATCCTTCTTAACAATTGGTGGGTTATGTCTTTAGCCATTGCTACCCATGCTATTTTAAATTTATTACAGAGAACACTGGTTGTAACTGCAGCACATATATTAGCACTAGCAATAACACTACATAGACTTTTTTTTTTTTACAGCAGTGTGCATCTCCCATCCATTCAAATGTGCGTTAAATGGGAGAGCCCAGGCGTTATAGTGCACGCAAACCCAGCCAATGACCCAGTGTAGCTGATCTAGGCTCAGCTCAGCAAGTTTCTGTCAGTGGGGGGGGAAAGTGAGTTCCGGGGCATCTCCGTTGTCATGGGAGCGCCACCGAGAGAGAGGCTGACGGCCTCCTGTCTGCAGGGCCTCTAGGGGCCTCTAGGGGCCCTCGGCTGACCCTCCAGCTACTTGTACTTCAGCACCGTGCCCCCGCTGAGGCCGCGGATGCAGAGGCGGTAGCAGCTGACGAAGCGGGACTGGCCCAGCTTGAAGGCCATGGAGAGGATGGCCATGCCGGCGATGATGAAGAGGAAGGTGAGCATGAAGAACTTGGGATGCTGGGGCACGATGTCGCCGAAGCCGATGGTGGTGAGCGTGACGAAGCAGAAGTAGAAGGCGTCGAAGATGTTGATCTCCTCCTCCCAGCGGGGGAGGACCAGCCCGCCGAAGAGGAGGTAGGCGAAGAACAGCACCAGGATGAGCATGAGGGGCACGTCCAGCTTCTCCACCTCCTCCCCGGTGCACAGGTCCCAGAGGCCCCTCTGGGGCGGCGTCTGGTTGAGGTTGGGGCAAGAGTAGCTCCGGTACAAGCCCCTGTGCTTCTGGAGGCTGGCCAAGTTGTCCCGGGCGACGATGAGATCGAAGATCTCGGCGTTGCACAGCTTGACGGAATATGTCTTGACCGAAGCCTGGCTGCGCAGCACCTGCCTGATGTCCATGGGCGCCCGGACCACCACCCCGTCCTGCCCGGAAGTGTCCCGTATCAGACCCCCCTCCTCGGGCTTCTCCCGCTTTCGGCGAGAGAACCAGGAGCAGAGGGAGGGCAGGGAGCAGCAGAGCCTGTGCAGGCGGAGGTAGGCCTTGGACACCAGGATGGCCAGGATGTCCCCCACGTCGGTGATGACCAGCAGCATGAGGGGGATCCCCACCATGGCGTAGAGGACGCACACCAGCTTCCCAGCGACGGTCACGGGGTATATGTTTCCGTATCCTAGCGACACAGGAGAAGGATAGTACGGTAGGGGGTTAAACGGGAGGCCTGTGTTACTTTGTGTGTTCACTTCCATTTCCTTTTGCTGTCACCTGGGACATGTAGTCAGGATAGGCATGGTAGTCGCAGGACATGAGTCAGTGCAATTATACAGTGTTGGAGGCCTCAGTATATTTGAGAAGACTGGCACCTGCTGGTGAATTTGGAATATTGGGGGATCATGAAATCTGGTCTGAAATGTTTCCTGTTGAACACTGGAAATATCAAGTTTGCCTGGGTTTCATGTTCAAAAACATTATTTTGAGTGAAACATAATTGTAAACAGTGCTGTTATCAATAAGAGAGAAAGAAATGGGAAAGTAGTACAGTCATTTTGTAGTGAGCTATTCTGCCTGGGATATATCTTTTCACTACATTTAATCACAAATTATCTGGAAATATCAATGGCCTGCTTTGTGAGGTGAAAACTTGTGTGGGTGCTAAAACATCAGGGGGAAAGGTTGCTTTAAAAGGCTCATTAGCACAGGGGGCGAGTTATGTGGGCGGGAACACATGAGGTCATGTTCGATCGATTACCTCATTACAGCAACAGCAGTACTTTCCCTGTGGTGTTACTGGTATCATAGTATCGTGAAGGCTAAAATGAAATGGTCAGTAGCTTACAGTGAGAGCTCAACTAAGGTGCCTTTGAGTAAGCAGATGATTGGGAAAATAAACTGCAGATCTGGCGCGTAATTCACACACATTCCCCTGATTCGCAGACTAAGCAGATGAGGATGGCCACAGTGAAATGATGGCGATGAATGGGAAATGTGCGTTGGGATTTCTCAGAGACGTCACAGCGAGAGACGTGATGACGGATTAATGGTAATGTTACATAGCGGTTAAAAAAAAAAAAAAATGTGTCTGTGATTAAAATAATTTGACTGTGGCTGAGAGGCGTGATTATAAGATTAATCCATTTTCCCAGACGTGTAGTGTGGCTTTTTATTTATTTATTTATTTATTTATTTATTTATTATTATTTTTTTTTTAAGCGCTTTCTCAGGTTCGTGACTCTCCTGTTCTAAAGGCCGTGATCTGCAGTTAGCCCGTGTCTCCTGATCACGGTTAGTTAGCGTGTATCAGACCTCAGCAGACTTCCTGACGTATTTTCACAACGCACTGCACTCCGCGTTATCATGTGGCATTAAAAACGATAGCAAAAATAACGATAAGCCACATCACACTCATATGACCACCATGTGGATTTTCACCATTGTTTCTTTTAAAGGCCTGTTATTCGTATTAACACCACCGCCCCTCGCCTGTTTCATGAAAATGAAAGTACTCGATACAATTTTTTTACAATACAATTTTACATATTTTAAAGACCCATTCCTTCATGTATGCCTTCAAGGGGGATAAAGTGTCTGCTGAGACAGAACTGCAGAAACCCACTGTGCCGTTCAGACGTGAATCCGGTCCAAACCCATTACCGTTAATGGTGTGCAGAGAAGAAAACCTCCCTAATATGTTTCCTGTACATTTGTTTTCACTTAGTAAGACACCAGTCAGAAGATTAACATCTTCCCATAGCCTTTACTGACGTTTTTTTGTGGTAGCAATTAAAGTGCAGTCAGTTTTAAAAAATCTATTGACAGAAAACTGCATTTCCTAGCTCGCTCTCCATGAGTATTGGCTGTAGTACTGTGTGTAGGATGTGAAATAGTTCCTGGCTCTCCTGTAGTACTGTGTGGCCTGTAGGGAGTGAAATAGTCACTGGCTCATTAGTACTGGTAAAGTACACCTGTTTTAGCTGTGGTACTGTTTGTACAGGTGCGAGTAGCACAGTGAAGGTACAATTATCCAACTCCAAATTTTGGAGAACAAGCACAAATCCGCAATAGTTGTGACCGCACACGCGCATGCATCCATGTGTGCATGCATCCACGCACACACCCTCACACAAACACATGTGACCTCTTCTTTGGCTCATGACCAACCTTTCCACGAAATCTTGTGCAAATCTGTGAATCCATTCGGGAGTTCTGCCCCCTTTTGGTCAATCAGCCTGAAAGTTACTCAACTCTACCAATCTCCATGCCAAATTTCAGCCTCCTGGGGCGAAAACTGTGGCCGCTACGGGGTGGGACACTCTTGTGGACCAACCGACCGACCAACTGACTGACCGACACAGACAGAGCTATAGAGCTGCCGGTCGCAGCTAAAAATTGGAAGGAAAATACATATTGTAAATTGTTTGACTACAATCTAAAATTGTGGATTACAAGAAAAAATTTGTCCCAAACATAATGGAGCTCACTGTATATCATGCTGCAACACTGGTATGCAAAACATACCAATACTGCATTAATAAGCATTAGCTAATGTATTGCAGTTTGTAATTAAAATGAGCAGAAAGTACCAAGCACTGTTGAAAACAATGCAGCAAATGAATCACAACAGAAATGGAAACTAACTTCAGAGCTTGTTTTTTTTTAACTAAAGGGGGTGTTAAACTGCATTCCTCCAATGAAATAACTTGTCTCAACATCAAATGTTTATATGTTGTGGTCAGCTCTAATATCATACCCTGTATTAAGCCAAGTCTTTGTAATGCGAGTGGTTCTGGAAGCCCCTTGTCACAAGGGTGGCACACTGGTTGCTGTAAATGAGCATGTGTGCTCAGTCAACCTACCCTGTTTAGCTAAAGGTTAAATTAAATACGAGCCTCTAATTCCAGTTTCCGAATACTTAGGAGTTTTGAAACAAAGATCCCTCAATATACAGCCCATATCATATCCCCCCCCCCCCCCTTCCCCCTTTTACTCCTGAATTACCCCGACAAAAATTCTGTTCTGGGCTTTATTGCCTCACTGCTATTTCTTGTAAGTGGCCTGATAACTGCCATTTGGCCAGTCTGTGTTACTGCTCTGCGCACTGTGAGGTAAACAACGTTTGGTCCTTTGGTCCACGTCCCAAATGCAATGGAAAGAATCCAAGATGAAAGACAGAGAGAAACCGAGCGGATAAAAAAACCAGTCTAAAAATACGATTAAGATGCCAGTGCTCGTATTAATGTATAAAGGCACCGCATACTATTAAATAGTTCGCATAATTCCTCTCAACTGCTTTAGAGACTAACCAACCTAGAGTCTTGGGACCACCTACTCCATCTGTCCATGACCAAATTTATGATAATGGGAGCACACACAGGCCACAGTTTATGCCTCCCCACGCAGAACATAATGGATATCTGCTTAATAGATTACTCAACCTGCAGAGAAACTGAATTGCATCATGCTTTTACCATCCCCCCCCCCCCCCCCGCCCCCCCCGTCCTCCCCCAAAGACCAAAGGCAGGTTCTGTACATATGATGTTTTTGAACCCCAAAAAGTCTTGTTTATCCAGCACTTTTTTCTATTTAGCAAAAAGAGAATCCCCCATTGGTCTTTACAGTCTGTTACAACCAGCTACTGTGTACACTGTGTAGTAGCCTACAGTACATGGTGTGGTGCGCTATTGGCTAAATACTTTATGCTGAAAGACATGTATCAGATAGCTGAGAATGACTTGTTTATATGTTTATACCCATAGGATATTTGGATTTCATGTATCTTTTCATATATTTTTTATGCGAAAAAGTATGAAATGAATGATACTCCCACAAAAGGTAATGTGCTCCCTCCAGCTCCCACCTGTAGACAAACTGACAACATATAACACTGGATTCCAGGATTTCACATTACAACTTATTTTTATAAGAAACAGTACTGCAATAGCACTGAGGGAGGTCTGGGACACGAGGGAGAAGAAAAAAAACCCTTTCCAAATATTACACATGGAGCGAAAAGATACTTGTCCGTTCCTACCATGTATAACAATGTGTAAGACGTATTACAAGCTTAACATGCGAAAACGTAAAGGATAATTAATTGAAAACCCAACAGAATCTTAACAAAAATAAAAGAAGGAAACCTAGTTCTGCATGACTCGACATTTGCGACGTTCCTTCAAAGCCGTTCTAGTGGAGGATATTATGAATTAACTTTGCGCGTGTTCACAGTAAAACGTCCAGTGTTAATTCAAATTCAACTCTTAACAGTATTGATTCAACTCCTGACAGATAACAAATGTTATCTGTTAAGAGTTGAATTAACACTGTTAGAGTTTAATTAAAACTGGACATTTTATCCCCAGTAAATGATCATTCAGGACAGTGCATTTGCGTCTTTTATCGACAAAACAACGTAGACTGCGTTCAATATGTAAAACAATACATTGAAACAAAACACCTGTTTGCTATACATAATAATTACAAGGGAGCGCAGCCATCATTTAGGCTATTGAGATAAAAGTTCATAAAAGTTTAAAACTTACCTACTGTTGTAAATACTGTACAACAGAAAAACATTGCGCCAAAGAAGCTCCATTGTTCTGGACTCTGAAGCCATGTCGTGTTAAAAGTTTTCATCTTGCCATGGAGTTTCATCACGAATTCTTCTTGCTCGGGTGAACTGTCTGAAGGAAAAGCAAACACCTGCTATCACGATAGACTGCCTAGATATATATTTTCGTACGATACATTGTTTGGCTAATTATAGGGTAATTGGAGGTAAA
This sequence comes from Anguilla rostrata, assembly GCF_018555375.3. NCBI lineage: Eukaryota > Metazoa > Chordata > Actinopteri > Anguilliformes > Anguillidae > Anguilla > Anguilla rostrata. The sequence goes on along the minus strand of NC_057950.1, from coordinate 4,439,482 downwards.
AACGCCGGTGCATACATACGATTGGCTTATCTCTTTTCATCAATTACTAAAAGATCCAAAATATAACCTAAGAAAAATAAACTATTCTATTTTAGTTGATCATACATAAAATATCATCCATACGAGTAGGTCTGGGGGGAGAGGGAGATACGCATGTCACCCCCAATATTTGATATGTAGGCTATTTGTTCCTACACTAGGTTAGGCTTGACGTTTGATTACGCGAGACCAGGTGGTCCAGCAGTGTCTCCTCCAAAGCTGAAATGAAACTTTCTGAAATGAAAATAAGTTTAAATGAAACTATTTATATGTTTTGTTCGGATTCTTATTGAAATACTTACCATTCTCGCTTGAATTGCGAACTGTCTTCACGAGAGTGAGCAAAAAGTCTTTGTAGTCCTTTTGTAGTTCCACGGGCCTACCGTCAGGACCTTCGATGTACCGGAATAACAGAGCCCCTAAGGCGGCGTATCCAACGAGTAACACCATTAGGGAGGCTAGAGGAAATAAAATTGATAATAACCGAACGCATCGCGACCTCTCTTCCAAAGTGTTCCCTTCTTCTAGCGCAACAGACATCTTGCGACTGTGCCCGAGCTAGTCCAACAGCGCGCCGGCAGCCCGTCTTTCCATCCCAGATGCTCTCAATATGTGGATGTCAGTGCCGCGTAATTGCGAGAGTGAACATGAACCACGCCATCCTTTGCTCTTAAGTAAACTGCCGACTTGCATTCCCCGGGGAGACAAATGCATTTGAATCGAGAGAACTGCCCTTCTCGAGCGGCCGCCAGGAGACACACAAGTTCGCTTTTAAACCAATTCATCTGAATAGAAAACGAATTGACAGATTATGGAACATGAAATATTCCACACTCAAGGTTATCATTTAAATATATTTTACAAGCAAAAATGAAAAAGTCATAAAGGAACCATTTCTTTAATTAGCCGACTTAATACCACTGTTTTCTTGCGCACGGAGACGACAGATGTAGCCTAAATGTGATGTTATATTTAGCTCTTTGAATAACAGTCTCGTTCCAAAACAACAACTGCAGTCTCTGCCATGTCATTGTTAAACTATGTTATCTGTAACAATAAATGCTGAACTGAAAGCTGCATTCCATAAAATCTATTTTGCATAAAACCTTCTCCAGTTTTGAGGTCACTTGTAGTGAACAGTCATCGGTGGTTATAAAAAAGTGCAGGCTTATTATATCAAAATAGAAACCCAAGACTTATTTAAATATATGTGTCTACGAAAATAATTCATAACATTGACTGATTCCACCCCACTACCACCACTACTTTTATTATAGCGATTAAGTTTAATATGCGTAAGATGACCAAACTGCGAAATCACTTACTACACAGTTAAATAATGGTGTTATTTGAAATCTGACAGACCAGTCAGAGTGGTCAGGTGTACCAGATTTAACACTGAACTTTGTAGTATGTGCCATGGCTTTAAAATCCCCCTAATTTCTCTTTCGTTTGCTTTTTTAAAATTTCAGTAAAAAAATGTTTCTCCATATTTTATCCTTGGTGGAAAATGTCGGGCATATTTTTTGATGAGGTGGAGCACCAGGCTTTAAATATGACAATGTCTGCAAGGTCAGGAATTATGAGCAAGCAGAGACAGCTGGTATGACTGAGGGGTACATGCGGGGGTGGGGGTCCTCTGTCGCTAACCAAAAATGGTGCCATTCGCCTCCGTATTGTATCTCCAGTGGACGTGTGGCTCTCTACCGTTCTGGCAGGCTAGTCTGTCAGGAAGTGCTGTCTTTAATAATTTAGGCATACACTACAAGTGTGTGCTCTGTAAGGCATATTATGCACAAGAGCAGCACAAACATTGTTAAACTATAATACACCAAAACTACAGCAAGAATAGTAATTGTAGTGATACCTTGAATCAAACCACAACTAGTTTACTGTAAATGAAAGTGGAAAGTTCCTTGCAGCATGAGAGGTATTGATTGCAAGCTTGCACACAGTTCTTAACATTTATGTAAGAAATCAGGTGGGAATCGTATCTGGAGAACAGGTTAAAGAGTGCATATCCATTACACTTTCACTCGGCTCAGCAGATTTCACACATAGTGATATACTGTAGGTTGCCGTACTCTCCTTGAGATACACCATGACATTTACATCTTAGTATTTCAGTGTGAAGTCTTTCATTAAGCAAGTGAAGAATCACATCAGGGCTAGTTTATTCACTGAATTCACTCACCTATCAATGGAAGCAGTGGGCATAATGGCACTTCACAGAGAAAATGTTACCGGATAGCGACACATCAAGATTATACTGAGATGAACCGAAAATGAGATTTTATTTATTTATTTTATTGTAGTGTTTATTTTTGTAACGAAGGATGTTGGGAGACCTTGAGTAACATTTATAAACGAGTCAAATTATTTGACAAAATTGATGCAAGGTTGCAGGAAAATTAAAGACGTTATCAACAGAAATGAGTTTATTATCATATTTTAGCACTTCCAAAGATAGTCTGAAAACTCAGATAATAACAAGTCCTAGTTTGGGAAGTAAGTAAAATTAATGTTGTCAATGAATACCACTGTTGAACACTATGCTATGTTTGTACAAATGCAACACATATTAATGCTGAGCTCAAGGGTATAGCTGCAGTGTATTCTACCTGGTATTTCTAATGATAACTCTCCATTACTGTCTGGTGGTGCTGTTATATTGTACTAAATGTTTCTGCATGTATGTAGTTAAAATATACATTTTTTAAAATTTACATGAAATATTATATATTATGTACAAACCATGAATGAATTTGAAAATGATTATTTATTTATATACAGAAATTTATTCTATCTATTTACCCTCATTGTGGCATCTTGAATAGGTGTGGCTGATGTTCCCTGATGTCATAGTATCAGAACATTTATGGGTTAAAATGTGATGGCTACCTATGAATCTGAAAAATAAAAATTAATATTTCAGTCTACACTTGAAGAGTTGTGACAGATGTCTTGATCATTCTTTCGATGCGCATTTCATCGATCTCTTTAGATTGGTTTCACATGAACCAATCTAAAGAGACTGAGACCACTACATCCATCACTTTTAAATAAAATCAATCTTTTAAACTGCACACGTTTTGAGGACGACAAAGAGAGCCAGGTAGCCAGGCTTTATAATAGTGACCCAAATGAAGGGACTCCATATTCCAGCCCTATCGACCCTGATTACACTGCAACATATTGGTAACATTGAACTATTATTAGTTTATAATTTCACCAACACAAAATACCAACATATTGTATCATCACAGCAGTAAGCTCATTTCTGTTTGAATATGTATATTGCAGTAAGGTACGCCATCCTGTAAATACAAACACATGTTTTAAATGCATGGAAGACTACAAAAGAAATGGACACACTAATAAATGTACAAGCTTCGTGTCTATGAAAGGAAGACGCAGACACGGTAGCTATTTAAAAACACGTAATCGCATTTAACTCCATTAGATGATCATCTCACTGTAAAAGCTCTCCATTTAACAAATGCACATGAACGTTTCTTAGAACGATAATGTTGGAATGGTGTGAAGTGATGACGTGTGCACTGTGATGCTCCCGGTCTCTCTTCTTACACCATTTCCTCTTTTAGTGAATCATTTGTGCTGAGTTAAATTTTATTTATTTATGTATTTATTTTTTACCACAAAAAAATCATGTTCCGGTAACTCCAAAGTACCAAATGGATCCATGCTTATGGTAAACAACACTGTTGTGGAGACTCCACCTTTATTACTTAGCATTGGTAAAACATTTCTGTGTTTGAACACATCTGTTCTATTTTGCAAAAAAAAAACAAAAAAAAAAAAACATACTAGATCCTCACCCACAAATTGGAGGAACATCTTGGAAAATCGACTCCTGTTCCTGTTCACACATGACACCGACACAGAAAACTGACTGAACATTTATGAGTTAAGATACATGTGTGAAAAGGGCTATTGTCTCTCAAGACCCTGTGTGGTCCTCCACCAATGTACATTTACCAATGTAAAACTGTTTTATAAGTCCAATTATGTGTAGTTCACCGTTCTTGTACGCCTCCTGCAATAGTTTCAGATCTGGAAGACTGAAGTCCTTGGCCCATAAAGAAAGCCAGTTGCTTTGACAGCCAACACATCTGGTTAATGTCACCGAGGCAAATATTTATGTAAAATTATTACTTGTGTAGAAAGGATACTTGTGTGTGATGTACTCCAAGCTCTGTGGTCCCGCAGAACTACCATTTAGAGCAGAGGTTTCCAGAGTGACCTCACTCACTGAGTACTGGAGGAACTTTGACTGGCGATACATGCTGTAGTGTTTGTTTAAACAGTGTGCAGTGCGGGTGGATTAAGAAGGGCTGGAGTTCCTGTCAGCGCTTGACACAGGCAGCCGTTCAGTTCGTTGCTTGGCTCATCTATAACTTTTTTTTTTTGCTTTGTCTGTGTATCTGCAGTTTTTAATTTGTCATCATAGCATCGTGGCACATTTGCGCGCCATGTTTACAAATGGGAGACAAAAAGCACTTGCAAAGCTTTTCTCCTAGTCGTTTACAAGCTTCCATTGTCAGTGGCCGTCCGCTTAATGATGAGACTGTGGAAAGTAAGGATTCTGAAGTTGACACCCCAACTGCACATCGGTTAGTTATCGTGGATTTACAAACTGGGGGACTGTGACTCTTGGACAAATGGTACCCCCCCCCCCCCCCCACGTCCCACACCTTCTTCTCCCCAGTTTTGTACACTTCGTGCCCAGTTGGAGGTGTCATCATGCCACATTCGGGGAAATCCCCAAGTTTCCCGTCCGGGAAAATCCCAGGAGCACTTTCATCTCTCAAAGTGAGTGTGTAAGATGACGGTGACTGTGTGGCATGTAAGTGTATAAGATGAGGGAGACTGTGTGGCATGGTCGGGACAGTGGCCAGCGCTAAACACACATATGGCGCCCCCCCTCCCCCCTGGACTCCAGGCTGGACTCCCCACCGTGACATTTTCTTCACCAGTAGAAGAGCAGACTGTCCGCTTTCCTTTCAAAAAAATACATCAGTAACACGTGAGATACGGCTGAAGCAATACATGCATTCGGTTCCTGTATAATTGTGATGAGAGAGATAGCAGATCCCTTTTTCAGTACAGGGTTTCACATTTGTCATGTGACGCACATCATATTTATCAACACCCATCTGCTACATTCAAATAAATTCTACAGCATCCTTTAATGATATGCCCATAAAATATTACCATTAAGACAATATCATGCTCTTAGTGTACCCATCCTTTAGTCATCAACCTTGCTCCCCAAAGATATTGTAAAAATTATCGACACTAAATTTCCTGGAAATGAATCTCACCCAGCAAAAGGTTCGGTGTTAAATGTAACAGAGTATATTTGATCACGATCACACTGCAAACTGTTCTTATCCAGTTAACACTGGACATTTTACTCTTCATCAAATAGTGAAAGTACAATTTTTAATTGAGTCCACAGCCTTTTTCAGCCATAATTCCCCATCTATGCACATAGCAACTGGAGAACAATATCTTACATTCCTTTTTACAGGATGCACCACAGTTGAGATATGAAGAGAACCCCCGATACTGCTCTCTCCAAACATAGCACCACAAACCAATCTGCTGCTCGCGTACAAGCGAAGAGCACTAGACCTATCCTCATTGGTCAAGACAAAAAAAAACGCAGGTGCATTCCAAAAATTGTATTAATTGTTTACACAGTATTCATGCTACCAGCCACTGTAATTGGAATCCACTGAATTACTTGAATGCCTTCTTCCTAAATCCTTTCTCTCAGCTGCTCTTGCCAGTTTGCTGCTGTAAATTTCACTGACCTTTAAAACAAAAGGAGGTGGTTTTTTAACAGGCCCAACCGATCTTTCCCTGAAAATTGTCAGTTGTATGTGGACATTTTGTGGATTTTTGAAGTATTTCACATACGTCGAGGCCTGATGCTCATCTAGTATGCGTCTTACATTGAGGCAATGCGACTTAAATATTATGGAAGCTGGTAGAAAGCAGGTGCCTACCCGACCGTGCTAGCTCAGTACACGAAAAAGCAAGCTTGATCTATTAGCATCTCGAGGGCATTAGTCCGCAGCTGCAATGCAGAAGAACACAAAGTACCAAACGGGTTCGGTCAGGCTGCGTTACCTAGGTGTGAGAAACCCCCTGATGTGGCAGTACTATCCTGTGAGATGAAATGGTCGGCCAAGTATTCTGTAGCGCAGAGCCATTATAGACAATATAATTGGTATGAGGAGTGATAGAAGAACCTGCCTGGTGGTTGATGGGTTCCAGGTTACACCTATACTATACCACCTATACTATACCACCTATACTATACCACCTATACTATACCACCCATACTATACCACCTATACTATACCACCTATACTATACCACCTATACTATACCACCTATACTATACCACCTATACTATACCACCTATACTATGCCACCTATACTATACCACCTATACTGTACCACCTATACTATACCACCCATACTATACCACCCATACTATACCACCTATACTATACCACCTATACTTACCACTCAGTGCTTGAGGATTTCAAATGCAGAGCCCCAGTCTGTGTCATTCGTTTGAGAGCCCCTGTGCCCGGGTCTGTGTGACTCCCAGGAATCCGTGCTGGAAATGCTACGTGCTCCTGAGGGGCAAGGCCCGGGGAGACCTCTCCGTCCCTCTCATAACTGCGCTCATGTGATGAGGGGGAACACATTCAGACGCCTAATATAGGTCCCGAAACCCGAAGAACACGGACATGAATGAGAGAAGAGTAGCCATAATTATACAAATGTCAATCTGATTATGATATAATGTTAAGGTAATATCAGAGTAATATTCTTCAGCATCAAATGCAAAAAAAAAAAAAAAAAAAAATGCAGAAGATGAAGCCCTGATGAGGACTGGGCTTGTTAAATGTGTTTCTGATGGAACTGAGTACCTAGCAGGCACCTAGCAAGTACCTAGCACGCCCCTGTGGGGGACTACGGGCTGATTCTGTTCATTCTGCTTGATCACGGCTGAAGACGTCTTGTGAGTGCTTATGTACTGTGATGACAGCAAAGGACATTGCAGTTGCAATCATATCCCTCTCCTGTGTTTTTGTTTAAAAGAGAATTTAAAGAATCTGAAAACATTTCATTTTTCCAGCTCTGCACCTCAGTGTTCAACAAACTATTCATTTCAAAGGAATTTATGTTTTCTTATGATTTTTTTTCTTCCGATTTTTTAAAGTTACACACAGGAATGACAGTTGGAAATGTGTAACTGTGTGCCTGAGGTCAGAGAACCACCATGGTAAGCACTGACCAAAAGGGTTTCCCATTGGGTTGGCCGCTTTAACTTCCTCACTTTCCGCTTTAAAAGCATACTCCAAGTGTATGTGGCCCCTTTAAAATACTCAGTGTGGTTTGAAGCTGGACACTGGACCCTGGTGGTTTCGTCCAAAGCACTTATCAAGTAATTTCCAGAACACACTTAATGCCGACTTCCTCCATTTGAGGTTTCTGAAGGCCACTTAGCTGTGTGGGTGGTTACTGTCTTCCTTAAGGGCATTTTAATGCCAGTTTTTCTTCATGACCCTGGGTTTGTGATGCAAAATCACAATCAGGTGACCCTTCCATCCCTTGTTAAAGTGCTCTCCTGACATGCAGAAGGAGTTTCCTTTAAAAACGTTCTTACATGTAACTTTAAATTTCATAATCTCTCAAATTGGTAAAGATATTGGCATTGAGTACGAAACTAATAGTGCTACAATACATGTTTAAAATTGTTTCTCATTTTTTACAACAACAGTTCCCATACCTTCCAGGCCCAGGACCAACACATACACCTCAAAAACATTTTCCTCTGAAACTGGAAAATGGATCCTCTACCAACCTCTCAAGGATAAACCTGCTCTTTCTTTTGTCTTAGTCTCTTTAACCCGTGGTCTGTCTCTATATGTCTGTGAAGCCAGGTTGCCAAGGACAACTCCATATATAGAAATGTGTAGTGCACATGCTTTTAAGTTCTACAGGAGACCAGACTTCGTCTACACAAACGCCTGGTCTGTACACATTTATCCTTACGGGCGTTTGACATGTCTGCTTAGGCCAAGCCCGTATGTGTTGCCATCCACCCGGTAGGAGTCTGTAGTTTAACTTTTTCACTTAGCAAGTGCCAAAGAATGTAAACTGATTTTATTACCTTCAGCCGTGCTGTGTTTCATCCTATCCTTCTCAGGGATGGCAGTTCTGTATCGATGGTGGCAAGGTTATTTCCTCTGGCTACTGCCCTCTGCTGGTTGTAAAGAGTATCAGAGGGAGTAAACTAACAGCAAGGGAACAAAACGAAGGCAAACGATTCACAATAGTTAGAGTCTAAGAGCTCAAGCTTCAGAGTTCAAAGATTTATGAAAAGTCTTTATCCATATCCAGAATGCTTTCAAATTGTCAGATTTGTGGGGTGAGGCAATGAAATATTATTTATTCCGCTTGGTTTAATTTTAAAGATAAACAATTTCACATTGCCGGTGTTTTCTGACATTGCGAAAACGGAGCAGAGCGTAGCACTGTAAAAACCTACAGCTGTGCTGATAAGACTCTGTCACTACCCAAGTCTATGAAGTGTGATGTAACAAATTTACAAGCTTATAGCACACACTACAACATTTTACATGAATAAGCTGGTATACATGATCGTAAGACTGCTCAATCAACGCATGCTACCAATCGAACTGATTTTAAGTCTACAATCAGTAAAATTATCTTTGAATTTGATACATCACATTTATTACCAACATTATAATAAAAAACAAACAGTAGCATGAATCAAATAGAAACATAAAGGAGGAAAGTGAGTTCCAAGTTCGCGAGTGTGGGTGCATTAAGGTCTCAGTGGGTAGGAACCACCTGAAGTGGTGGTTTGTCAGGTCACGGATTGTAGGCCATTCAGCCATTTTGTGGGCTCTTGATGGAAAAGTGGTCAGACCAAGTGGAGCGGCCACTGGAAGCAGAGCACCGCAGTGCCCTAACTGGGCTGTAGGCTCGGACCGGTAAAAGGGAGCTGGGCCTCTGACAACCCATTAAAGCCACCACTGGGGTTTTAGACCCTAATACGGGCAGCAGTCGGGAGAGACAACGGACAGACATGAGGAGAGGTGACGCGTGCGTATCTCCAACAAAGCAACGAGTAAAGAAAGTTAATAACAAACAAAAAAAGTAAATTGTGTACCTGCAGGGATGCCTATATACTGTGAGCTCCTTAATATTTGGGTCAAAGATTTTTTTTCTTTTGATTTGGCTCTGTACTTCACAATTTTTGATTTGTTTGATTTGTAATCAAACAATTTACATGCGGTTAAAGTGCACATTCTCAGCTTTTATTTAAAAGTGTTTTTGTATGTACACCCCCCGTTTGAGGGCACCCTCTTTGGGACATATTCATATTATGCAAATTAAAGTAATCCTGTTTTGTACTTGGCCTACCTCTCACTTTGTGATTACTGAGCTCACCAGTGCTCTCTCTCTTCTTAATGATGTTCCAAACAGTTGATTTTGGTTTGACTTGTGTCTCCTTTTTTTCCGTGTTTTTCAACCTCATAATGGCTCCTTTGACTTTCATTGGCACATCTTTGGTCCTCATGTCAACAAACACCAATAACAGACCACAACGAAAAGCCTAGAATCAAGAGGAGACACTGAAAGCTGTCTTGTACCTGAACTGTGGAATTGAACACACCTGACTTATCAGAGACAGTTATGAACCAATTTGTCCCAAGCATTGTGGTGCCCTGAAATGGGGGGGACTATGTATAAAAAGTGCTGTAATTTCTACATGGTGAAACCATGATGTATAAAAGTACCCTTTACGAACGTACTGAGCTGAGAAGCTGAGAATCTGCACTTTAACTACATGTTGTGAATAGTTTGATTGCTAATCAGAATCAGAATCAGAAACAGGTTTATTGCCAAGTACGTTTTCACGTACAAGGAATTTGCTTTGGTCTGGTGATGCATAACAATAAACAATAAAAATAAAAAACAATAAAAGCTAATCTAAAATTGTGAAGTACAGAGCCCAATCAAGAAAAAAAAAAGTTTTTGTCCCAAATATTATGGAGCTCGCTGTATGTGGCTCTAAGAGTAACAATCGGAGCACATGCAGCCTGCCTGCACCAGCTAAACGGAAAGTCACTGTCCACCTCGGCTGGGGTACTGCAGAGTCCACTGCAGGACTGTGTTCTGGGAACTGAGACAGAACACATAAAACATAAAAATTCAATCTATTGTTCCTATTGATAAATTTGCGTTTCAGCATTTTTTGTGCCAGTATTCATGGTACGCCATGGATTCTCTCATCCCATATCGCTTTATTGGAGGACCGACCTGCTAGTCTGGGCTCTCCTGAATTTACTGAGGGTTTTTGTTTGGACGTGCCCACAAAATCATTTCTCAAAAGGTGGCACAAACTGGCTCACAAAGAGAAGCCGCTGAAATTTTTTTTTTGGTCAGTGTGAGCATCAGAAAAATATTAGTGGCAGGGTTTTTAATTGTGTCAGATCCACACAATCCCTTCTTTTCCTGTTTCCCTTTCAAACTCCTCCCCAAACTTAAGCATGAGAAAGGGCAGTTATAGTTAAAGAGCGACTTCAGATTCGTTAATTCCCCGTTGTTATGTTTTGACTAACGCAAGTGTGAGGGTGGGCTGTGCTCGTCTGCGATGACTCACGGTCCGAGGGAGGAACAGACAACCGGCCTGGAAATCTCACGCGGATGTGTGTGTGTGTGTGCGTCCACAGCCTGGTAACCAAGGCTACGTGCACACACTCCGCCCCCTCCCGCCAGCCCACCCGGTCTAAACCCGCCTCCGAGTACGAGATGACGTAATGCCGTGACATAACCAGTGATCATCAATGACCAGTTCCTAAAGGGCACTAATTATATGTAGATTAGCACCATCGTTCTTGTGGTAACCATACATACAGCGCTGTGAAAATTATTGCATATTTATCACTAAATATTTCAGATCTTTTGACAGAATGTATTATCAGGCAAAGGCAAACTGAGCAAACGCAAAACATATTTTTAAAACGATTATTTCATTTATTTAATGAAAAAATTTACCGAACACGCATATCACGCATGTACAAAAAGTAGTTGCCCCCTTAGTTACTCAGTCAACCAATTAACCAAATTTAATTGATAGAATCAATTGGTTGAACATACTGTAGCCAGGCTTGATTGCAGCGAGCCCAGTTGAACCTGCGTGAGGCACTTATATTGTGCCTTACCATCAGACTAAACTAATCACCACAGAGTTTCTACAAAAAAAAAAAAAAAAACACATGTAAATACCATGAAATGAAAGTTGATTGTCTGTACTCATACTGTCCTATTTATATCTTTTCATCTCAAATCCAAATGTCTTAAGTATATCGCAAAAAGAACCATTTTCAACCCTACCGTTACTGCTCTGTTGGAGGGCGCTGTGTGTTTGTTTGGTTCTCTATGTATAATGTAAGTACTTAAAAATAATTATTTGGATTGCACGGTCTTTAACACCTGCATAACCCATGTGGTGGTGGAATTAAGCCGTTTTTCACGATGAGGAAAAAATTGCACGGCGTGTGCAGTCGGGCTAGGCACTCAATGCCAGTGACGGGGGAAGCTGGCATTCCACCTTCAATTTCCCTGCGCATTAATTCCCTTCCGCTAAAAGACCGTCCATTTGGCCGTGAAGTGCTGCTTCGCGCTAGTCCTTCAGAGCTAATGGTTGATGGTCAGCACAAACACCATAACTGCGGCAGCTTGTGTCAGGCGGCAGGACTGCGTGGGTTCTCTTCACCTTCGCGAATGAGTGCCCAGGAGTCTTATGACTCTGGGCTAATGCAGTGCTTCAAACCGCGAGCTTTCTGAAAAAACTTCAACCCCCCGGTCTGCTGTTCAATGGAGCACGGCAAGCATGCTACGTACTGTATGTATGTATGCATGTATGTATGTATGCATGCATGCGTACTTTTATTATAGAGTATAGTCAATCCTGTGTCTAATATTTTTTTAATTCGTCGTCATCAAGGTGAAGGTCAACTAGGCTAGCTAGTAACGTCACCCAAGGATAACAGTTAGCTGGGGAAGTTGCTGTGGGAACGCCTTAATTAACGAATGTTCTCTGGAATACCATGCAAGCAGGCACACAGCTGACGTTAGCCAACTCGGTAGTTTAGCTAACTTCAGTGAAGGTGAAAGCCCTCACTTGGTTTTAAAGAAATTTAGATTTTGTGTGGTAGAACCATAATGCAGAAAAACGTTTTTTTTTTTTTGCTGGTGTCTTACAAAAGTCCACAGTGTATGTGCACTGGCTATACAGACGGGAAAAATAGGAAAAAATAATAATTTATACCAAATGCCTGTTCTATGTCAGGTACTGGCTGAAGGGCCAGACTAAGGGGGTTGACTCAGTGGTCTGAGTCAGTGAGTTTCTATGTAATGTAATCTAAATGTAATGTAGGCCTCTCTCAAAAGGCAATGTTACCCTTCCAGACTCTGACATTGATAGTTGGTTAACATGATAACAATTAAGCTATCCATCCGTAATTCAATACATTTTTCTCCACTCAAAAAAAGAATAATGTTCCAAGGGCATTCCTGCAATGTATCTTATGACTTACATTTACCGTACTGTATCCTAACAGACATTCACTTACCATACCGTATCCTAACAGACATTCACTTACCATACCCTATCCTAACAGACATTCACTTACTATACCGTATCCTAACAGACAATACATGCAAGGCAATACAAGGGTGCAGGGTGCCGTTAGTGTAAGGATTTAGTATTGTAGGCTGCCTAAATTGTTAATTTTGTGGCTCAGGCTAACCTGAGCTAAGAACGCTGCAGAAAGCACTTTGGTGTTTGAATGGTGTGTCCACAGCAGCTAGGACATGGTGGGCGGGCCATGGCCACATAAATAGTGTTCTGGCCGACCCATTTATCCACACACACCCAAATGTTATTCCAGTTCACGATTTCAGTCTCTCCCAGTCCGCATTTGTCCGCATTTGCAATCTCCCCCCCCCCCCCCCCCATGTGTGATCGCAATCTCCAGTCTCTTAAACTATGTTGCCATGTTAGGAACACCCTTGGTTCTGGTCCACCAGATTCTATGCAGGCCCGACTACTGCATATGAATGTTCTGGTCCATTAATGAGTAAATGCCCTTGATTAAATGGTCCATGTCTGATGTTTGAGAATGTTATTCCCCCAACACAGTGTAGGTACACAGCATGTGTCTTAACTGACATCGACTTTTTAACCTTGTTTAAACTGTGACTGTGTGGCTTGATTTGTTATTCAGTATTGTCTTTGCCGAGTATGAGTTTAATACATGAACTGATAGACAGGTAAGTGATTGGTATGAATAAATGAATTCAACTGAGTTTGTGTAGACAAAACAAAATGAGGCTTTCTTAACTTCAAAAGGCACTCCATTCAAAAAAGAAATAGAATTGGTTTGTTTTGCTGGGAAGATCAGAGGTTACCTTGCAGGAAATTACCACTGATCGCATTGATAGGCTACTTATTTCCATTATAAACAGCTTCACATATAATCACATACATCAGATGCTTACGATTCATTTCCTGGCACTTTTGGAACCTCTCCATCTGTTCCAATTCCCATAGTGAAGACGGCGGTCGTCCTTTTCAAAGTAACCACTGGGTGGCGACATTGTACCAGCCAGATCCCATTGTCTTCAAGGATAAGTGGCTGGCTGCTTGAACGCCACGGCCATCAATTTGCCCATCCTTCTAACTAGTTTCTCTTTGTTGTCCTCTTCTTTATGCCCGTGCTACGCTCACACAGCACTCGCTGCTATACATTATCATTTCATTTTTTAAAAATACTTAAAACCCTGAACGTACCGGCTGAATAACCCTCATCAAAAGAGCTTTCATAAAAAAAAAAACTTGAATGGAAAATGTATGTTCAATCAAGGGCAAACTGTCAGGGAAACACAAGAGGTAATGAGGTGAAGAACATCAATGTAATATTCTTAATTCTACTTAACTGTATACAGTTACTGAGTGTCTTTAAATATGTTATGCAGAGTGGATTGGTCTGAAGGTGACAGGCATTTGTGGGCTGTATTATGTAACTGCAATACAGGGGTCAAAGCCAATATCCATTGGTAAATTATTTACTTTAAGTACCTCCTAGGGTGTTGTGAAGCAAGGTCAGGATATGGTTGTGTTTTCATGTTAAGAATCTCATGAATGATCTGTTTGATGTGTTTTTCTAAAACCTCATACAGCTTTAGCTTTATGACATCCTTGACACAAACAGGCTTCTACAGACTGAGCAAGGACAGGTGTAATGTAAGGAATTTGTTTTGCAAGCATTTTATTATTTGATTTTTTTTTGTGTGTAACGATTTTCTCTCTGAGCCGGTGGTATGAGCAGGAGGGCCGTTCAGGTGTGTAAGACGGATTCCCTGAGAGCGGGCGGACATCTTTGGAGTATTCTTCTAAGTGCAGCTTCGAGACCTCAATCCTGAAACAAAGATAAATTGAGGCAGAGCGGGGGATTGATGGTCACTCAAATGCCACTGCGAATGGGCTAGCAGGCACTATGCAAAGCATAGTCATTACGCCCTCGTTTGTCAGAGAAATTCTTTTTTATTTGCACTAATTCCAAATGCATAAACAGACACGTGCACACACACACACACACACACAGACATACACATACCCACACACACACATGTACATACTGACCACAAACCGACTAGGAGATGAGGGAAGCTGTTGTAGTTGTTGTCATTGCAATAGAAGTGGTAGTCGTAGAAATAAATGCAGCCTGCTTCATATAGGGTTCATTTCTACCCATTTTATTGAAGCTTCACTTCATGTTTAAATATTGCATTTATGTTCAGTGAATGAAAAATTGCATGTGTTAATTTCAAAATGTCCTTACATTTCCTCTTCTGCTACGGGTTCCTTATGTCTTTGGGTGTGTTTTTTGTGTGATATTTAATAACCCCTTTGCATGCTCAAAAAGCATCACGCACTCTCCCTTTGGAAGGAAGCACATTTAAACCGTTTAGCTTTTTACAATTTTTTGAATTAGTGCTGATTTTCAGAAACTATGAGAATTACTGTGAGGTTTTACACCTCAGATGATTTTAATTATTCTTAAAATCATTCTTATTAGCTACATATAATATGATTGAATATGACTGGCAACTTTTTCAACTAGTCCAATCCTTTTTACTGTAATTTTTCTTATATGTTTCAAAAATGGATGCTTTACAACATTATTTTCTGTAGATTTTTCATTTTTAACATGGAAATAATATTGTTGTATAAAAGAAATCCAAAGGTTAAGTACTAATTAAATAATGTCCTCATAATTGTATCATTCATTTCCATTTCATTAATATAATTGCACATAAGAAAACAATGAATGCTTGACATATTTGCCTGAAACAGCAACAGCAATTGTAATCAGACCGTATTGCATATGATTATTCAGAACGAGGCTTAATTATGACCTAACCAGTGAAAGCAACACTGTGAAAAACAGAGCAGTTTGATTCTTTGAGTGCTTTTCTTATTTTTCTGATGTTCTGTGATTTTCCTACATTTTAGCCTAGGCTTTCACGCGCCAAAATATCCAGAACCCCACAATAAAACGAGTAAAACACTATCTCTTGACAACGGAGCTCAGCCCACACTTGAAAGTACATCACTGCCCTAAGAACAGGATGGAACTGGATTCTAGAGGGACCGTTCTTAACGGAGTTTTTTTAAAATATATATATTTCTACAAACGCTGTGTTTTTGTCATCGTTTGAACGAGGTTTTTACCCCACCGTGGCTGGTTCAGTATGGCGCGGACGCGCTATTACTTTTATTCGGACGGGCGGAAAGATGATGTGAAAGAAACAGCACTGCACGTGACTGAGGACCCCGGGAGAGTGTTGAGTTAGCGTAGCCTACGCACACTCTGTGGTGACGCCAAGAAGTCTTTGTAACGATCCACGCTTACTCCGTCTTCCCCAGAATTCTTAGGCTGGAGCTTCACGTTCACTATTGGCCAGGAAATAATTATTTTAAAGTGCATTTAGGGTAAATTCTTTTAACGCGGTAACTGGCTAACGTAATACAGTCTTCTCCTTTTTCTCGCATAGCATAAAATCTGCTCTTCTTTTTGAAGAAAGTACAGCCAAAAAAAAATCGAGTTAAATGTTTCCAACGTTTCGCACTGTTCAGGTGCTACTGTAGTGCGGCTTCCATATAGGCCGCTTGTTGGTGTCAGCGTGAGCAAGTTGTAGTCCTTTGTGGGCTCATAAACACCCAACCACAGCATTAAAGAAATGTGCTGCAGTATATTGTAAATATGTGCACCTTTGGGGCAATATAATGATAAAGGTATTTCACAGCATTTTATTATCATTTTTTCTATCTGAAAATAGCTTTTGTTGCTGTATAGTGTTGCGGTATCTTTTCAGATCTTGACAATATAAAAATGCTATTTCTTGCTTGAAAGCATTGTGGCATATTTGCATTGCACCACCTTTGCCACTGACGTCTCTGCTAGTGAAGAAATAAACTTTTGGAACACAAGCTCGGAGATGGTGCTTTCGGATGCCAGAAGAAAGCCCATTGTTGACTCCTTTCAAACACGGAGCCACATCACCCCCATGCTTTACTCTAAAGGGAGAATGGAGACATCAGATCTCTTGTGCCTTATGGTTGCATGCGCTGTCTCCCTGTAACACTGCGCAAGCTTGATCCTGCCTGCCCTACACCCAAACAGCCCAAGTCAGAACATGGCAAGGAAAATTTAAGGTTCCTCCTTGTACCTTTTACGTAAGAGCTGAATTAGCATCATTCTGTGTGAAATCAGTGTGCGAAACGGAAATGGAAACGGAAAGGTTGGCACACTGATGTTCAGTCTTTGGGTGCAGCAGTATGTGTATCAACCTTTTTAACTAAAACCCTTCAAATGTTGTTTTGTGAGCCGAAATGCAAATTTCTATTTTAGCTGTTTTGTTATCAAACAACTTGATTGTTCTCCATATCCAAGACAGGATTTGTACCAGTATCTAATACAATCCACACTTAAATATTATGGGATGGTAATGGTCTGTAATTAAAAGACTTTTGGAGTGGATGTAGTCAGTTCATAGCTTTGTAAGTTAAATAGACTTCATACTATACAAAGATGTATGCATCAGGTGAAATGTGTAGACCATGGTTTTTGGTGGTTATTTTCTAATAGACGGTTGCTGCTTTATTTTATAAGCCTATATCTGTATGGATTGTTTGTAGATATGAACATAAAATATTGACATGGAATAAAACATCTGCTACATTTTGTAACTAATATTTATCTGAGTAATGTAGTCTGTTTGGATTCTGTTAATACTCATACAATTAGTGAATGCCATTTTAAGGCCCCACGTGATAGTTACATCTTTAAAGTAAAATAATTAAGTCTCGGAATCAAACGCGTTTCAATGCGTCTGCCAAGCGTCCTCGGCAAAATTGCGCCCGGCAACATTTAAACATCGGTTAGATACAGTTCTCACAATGGAAGCTCTTACACGGCTCGCGGAGAGCGAACGTGCAGTTGACAGACAGCACATTGAAAAGGTTTAAATAGATTTTTTTTTCATTGCAAAAAAGAAGAAGAAAAAAAAACCTCATTACAGGGAGAGGTAGATTTTTTTTTTTTTTTGCGCAAATCTTTGTGAGTGTTTGAAAACACAGGAGCGAGAGCGTGGGACGTCTCCCTCTCTCTCCATTTAACCTCGCCTTAGCTGTATGGGCGATCGAGAATTACAGTGTATTGCCCCTGCTGTGAGTTGTGCTGATTAGGCGGCGTACTGTTCTTGAACAGTCACCACAGACAGGCTAAGACCCTGCGTACGACAGAGGAACACTTTTTAAATAAAGACTTTCTTCTGGCCTTTGTTCCGTAGAAGCTTCCAGCAAATCAGAACCAGTCAAAAAAAAAAAAAAAAAAAAATTGCAGCCATGCAGAGCTTGGAATGGTTACATCTTCTAGCTTAATGTGCATTGCTCAAATGCTCATGGTGGACAGTGTAAATGCTATTTGGCTGAACAAAGTGTGAAGTATCACCCAATAAATGTTGATATTTAAACAAAAATATTTGTGAAACCCCATGCTACCTTTTTCATTTTAATTTCGAATTTTTAGGTAGAAACAACAATGAGCGTGCTAATCACCATTGAAACAGTATAGCATGCTTTCTGAGAGCGGACGAGACCTTTATTCCGCGTGTAATCATGTGCATACATGACGTTCCTGAAAGGGAAAAATATTGTGTTTGTGTTTTCTTTCTCTGTTTTCTCTTGTATCCCTCTGGGTTGTATTTATGTGTTATCAAAGCCTAATTTTACCGTGATTCCTTAAGATCTCAAATTAAATATATTGACAGTTTTCTTGTGTAAATACATGAACTATATTTATAATTTCCCAACCTCCTGCAAATGAAATAAATGGGGACGATACGGCATGAAGCTTCATTTCACATCTTTACTGTCAATACATACATTTTAAAACAAGGACATTTCCTACTATGTTTTAATTAGTCCTCCTTAGATTAGGATTATTCTTTGTATTTGTTAAAGTAAATGTAAACTTACAGTAACTACAAAACATTAAAATTGCCCATATTTGTGAATATTGATAATTATCTTACGTTTATGCACTAATTATTCTAACAATGAACTATTTGTTAATTGCATAACTCTTGTGTTGGTACGCTGTATGAAAGTGTATCCTACTAAATGGCTACTTTCAAATGCCTCAGTATGCAACAATTCAAATTGTGACATAGGCCTTTTGGTTGATTCTGTAGCATAAAATAAAGCAGGCATCCAGTTTGGCTCAAAAAGTCAGGACCCACCAAACAGACTTTCATTGAGGAATAGCACACATGTATAGTAAATGTACCTGAAGTCAATAAAAAATAAAAATAAAATAAAAAAAAACATTTAATCCTAGCTCTTGGGCAGCTGTCACAACTGGTCGTTGTCAACCCAGATGGCTGGAAGGAACTCCATACCACGCGCAGCTGAGTGTAATTAGCGGTTGAAAGTTTGTTTTCCTAACAGCCGCCGTGTCTGTTGAGACCGCAGATGCGCGGTGTCGCGGGCTCAGCGGACTGACTCGAAACACTGCGTTAGAAAGGGGATGAAAATCCCAGCGTATGTCACGAGGTGCGATTCTCTGCACGAGGCAGTGTTTCCACTCCACTGTCTCGGTGTCAGAAGCATCTTATTCTAACTGTTCTAACACTGGGCACTGCCTGCAGTGTTTGCAGTATAATGGTTTAGTTGTTGAAACATGGCTCCCTTTAACTGTTGCCATTGTAAAGACCTTACTGTTTGGGCAGGGTAGAGAACACAGATAGTCTCCTGAGTCCTGACAATAAAATAAAAAAATTTGAACCAGAGCCGTTAAAAGAGATTTAAAAAGTGACAAAAATCTTTGAAAAAGTGTGGGAATAAAACATGGCTGACATTTCTTAATTGGCCCAAAGCAAGCTGAGCAAAAACACAGGCTCTAAGTTTCACTTTGGGGTTTTGCTTCTTGTGTGATTTTGAGTAACCACAATTATATCAAAGACTAGCAACAGTACACAGCGTATGGCTTTTATCAATCAGTGTATTTGAAAATGGCGTCAACAAATAAGTTAATGTGTGCAATGTAAGTGCATTATGTGTTCTGTTCTATAAAGCAATTCAAACCAGCCTGTGGACATATTTTTCAGAACAATTCTTAAATAATTACCATTGAATCAGTCATTGCTCATGAACCACTCACTCAACCACTCAAAACCCATTTAAAAAAAAGGCACCAAAGTTTTAAAAAGCAAAACTACTGTTTTTTTTTTTGTTGTTTTTTTATTTTTTATTTACAGGTCACACTATATTGTGCTTGTTTGTCCGTCAGATCCCCTGCAATGTTATTCATTTGGCCCTCCAGACGGAAAGACCCTAGATCACACCCTAGAACTATCATATCCCTGATGACCCCGAGATAATTTAATTAGGTTATAAAGTAATTCAGTTACACGGGGGCCTTTTGTCTCTGCCGATACAAGATCGGATGGAAGTTCCACAGGTAAATGAGATTTGCTGGAGGGAGGAAAGTCCAGAAACGTCCTCTGTGCTCGTCCGCCTGTGAATGCCCCGACTGCCACAGCTGGGATGGGCTCTCACAGTGAGATCCCTTCTGATTTAAGATGATTTAATTATCATGAATATCAATTAGCACTCGTCGTAAAAAAAATAAAACGGCAATAGCACGCAAGTTTGGAGCCTTCAGCACATTTTACAGTCACACGAGTTACTGTTTACGAAGTTGGCGAACTGCTGTTTACTGTATAAGGACCTGTAAGGACCTTCCGGCATCGATGCAGTTCACTCTGCGGGACACTAGGAATAAGGAAATTGCAGATTTGAAAGTGAGAGCATGAAAGAACTGAGAAGGAAGGTCTCTGACACCGTGGCCGTCTGTGGCTTCTCTGTGTTCTCTGCATCCCGTTCTTGTCCAACCGAAACCAAAAGGATGCTTTCTGGACACACGCCAAAGGAAAATGAGCAGAATTTGTACATGAAGTCCATTCATCAAGCGTAGTGTTGTTGAAAATATCGTAAGGTCAGTTATGGCTCCCTCCTTTTCTAATGCGTGTGTGCCTACCCGCAGCGTTACACTTGATTTAAATCACCTCGAGCCTAACTTTTCAGAATTGCTTTTGATTCTTGCCACTCTGTTGCATTTTTTATTTGTCCTGATTTTAAGAGGTTCCTTAAGTATTGCGTCATGTTGCCTTTTCTGTGTTGCATTTTCTGTTATGTTCTCACTGAAGTGCCGTAAAGGCACTTTTATGAAAAGTGTTTTCTAAATCAAACGTATTATTATTATTATGATTACGTTATAATAACATCACCCACAAATGCCCCAGACCTAATTGCGTTTGCTGTGTTACGTCTTGGTGGACATGTTTATGTAGCTTCACGGTGAAGGACTTCTGTTAACGGAAGAGTTCTGGCCCAGCCATTCAGGAACCAAAGTTAACTCTGTTGGCCTGGCCTGGTTTGTTTTCCACTGTACTGCCTGGATAGCAGTGCTTTGCTGTAGTTTGAGTAGTATACTCTGATACAGTCGTGAAACTGTGAGAAGTAATAAGAGTTTGCACCCTTGTCAGGCTTTCACATGATTAATGCACACACAGACAAAAATGCTGAAGTCTGTTTCGTATCATTCCGTGCTAAAAGGACAATATGAACTTCTGTGATGAATCCCAAAGGCGGCATTACCAGACATACCTATAGAGAATACACACCTGTATTTCTCTCAAGGGTGAGAATGCAGTTGCCCAAACAAATGTGAAATTTGTTGCGTTTAGATGGCATAATTCATAACTGTGGTTCAGGGGAACGTTGCGGCCATCCTAGATAAACAGTCCGCCTTTTCCGCATGGCTCTGAAGCTGCTGGAGGCCGTCCCCCCGCTCCACGTTAACCCTGCTCATGGGCCACCTGTGTCCAGGCGAGAACAGGGGGAGGCTGTGGGTCCACATCAGTGCGGTTAGTTATACCGTTTCAGTCCAGCGCGTGGGTCTGGATCCCGCGCTGCAGAGGCTAACGGCTAAAGTTTGAGCTCACAGACCTGAGTAGATGGGACTGGGTGTGGTGCTTGTTGGGGGGCTGCTGCCTCTTTGGCATAGTCAGTGTGGTTTGGCATCTTTTACATGTTAGCCATGGTGTCTGGAGGAAAGCCATGGAAGGCTGTCTAAATTCAGGCCTTTTGCATATATGAGATAGAAACAGCTGAGAAAGCACAGCGGATACTGCGTCTGAAAGACTGAGGGGACACTTCTCCGTGTATTTCAATCTCTGAATACATTTTACTAATTTATAAACCAGCCCAGAGAAAACCTCCAACTTGGCCAATTTAGGTGCATTGAAATACGTATCCCGAGTGTTAATTTCATTAGATTTTTAAAGAAAACTTTTTTGGAAAACAATAGATTTTTTTTCCATCCACTAAAGAATTATAGCTTATTTCTTTGTGTAAAAAATGTGGGAAATTTGGGAATTTGTGCCTGAACATACATTTATAATCGATATCCGCTTTTCATAACAAAAACTAACAAGATGTGTAAGAGAGAAAAAGTGACTGAACTGAAATTCCACCCACACCCACACACACACTTGCAAACACACACAAGCACAAACACACACACACACACACACACACAAGGACTTCTTAGGTCTTGGTGAGCTCACGTAAAACTGAAGGGGATCAGGCAGAAAAGCAAGCCTAACGGTTTAGGACTTTTTTTTTTTTTTTTCAGTCCCAGGTGGGACCAAGCAGCACGGTCTGAAGGCAGCTTCTTTCTCTCTCTCCCTCCCCCCTCCCTTCTCTCTCTCTCTCTCCCTCCTTGCCCCACTCCAGGCCCTACGTTCCCCAAACACTTTGTGAATGGGGTCAGTGCAACATGTGGCCTTTAAACCCGCCCCAAAGACTGCTGCTTGGCGGCCACACTCGCTGGATTGTTTGTTAATAGTCCAATTAGATAATTGCCACGGTTCCCTCCTTTTCCTCTCCGTTTCCCATAAAGGCATGAATGACAAGAGCAGCGTGAAGAGGGCTTCTGGCCAGCAAGGTGACAAGGAGGGACGGAACATGCTCAGTGCACAAGGCCGCTCCCCTGAATTGAATCATTGTGGCCTAATCAATGGTCTTATTGGATTACTGGCCACTGCTGTTCCCCAAGATATTGTTGCGCTGACAATGAAATAACTTAGAGTGGGCTGGGCGGGTGGGTGGAGGGGCTGGCTAGGGAGGAGGTGGTGGGTGGGTGGGTGGTTTTTGGGTGGGTGGTGGGGGTTGGCGGGGATTTGGGGGGGAAGGAGTGTAATGAGGGGGGTGTTCCAGAAACACTTTTTTTTTTTTTTTTTTTGTTCCCAGTTTGCTGAGTTTCCGCAGACCTTCGGCGGAGATTATCTGGGCGCAGTGCGCGTCTCTGCCCGTGGGCGAGCGCGTCTGTAGGAGGGAGGGAAGGAGGGCTTAGCGTTTTCGCGGCTGGCGGCGCGGGCTCTCTGTAGTGCCGCGTACGGGACGAGGCGGTAGGCTGTCTCTGCGCGCCCGCGGGACCGCTGTGGGAGTCGCCGTCGCCACTCCTGAATACCTCAGCTGAAGGGGATTCGGGGGTTTTTTTTTTTCCTCTCTTTCTCTGACTTTTTTCCCTGGTTCTCTTTCTCTCCCCCTTCCCCTCTCTCCCTCTGATTCTCTCTCTCTCACTCTCTTTCTCTCTCTCTCTCTCTCTCTCACACACACACGCACACACATACAGATACATACACAGGCACTCACACACACCCACACAACCCACACATACACACACACACACACACACGCTCCTGTGATAGCACTGAACCCAGAGAGCTCTTTTGGAACTGGGGGGGTGGGGGAAGGTGGGCCCTCTGATTTGGTGAAAGACGCAGAAAAAGTGATTAAAGTTTTTTTTTTTTCTCGGCGCGCGGGCAGCGAAGCGAAGCGACCGACCGGCGGCTGGAGGAGGGTAAAATGGCTGGAGCCGTACGGCGGACCGCAGGATGAAGCGTCCGGGAAGTTTTCTGGAAGTCTCTCTCTCCGATCGTTTGTTCCGGGAGCCTTTTCACCGGGCGAGACCAATCACTTCCCTCGATTCCGAGGCTGAGCCGCGTCTGACTGGGGGAGCGGGGCGAGCGCAAACCCCTCTATTAGGACCTGATATATTATCCAAACAATTTAGTGTATTCATGAGGTTACGCAAATGTGGAGGCCTCGAAAATTACCGTAATCAATTGAAAACAGCAAGTGTGCGTCCGTCCGCGGCTCTGATTATTTGGAGATCATCTATCAACTAGATGTGTATGTAATAAGGCAAGGGCATTAAATCGCTCTTGAGTTGCAGTGGTAAGTCCATGATCATTGGGCAAGTGAGTTTGGACAGCAATAATAGGGCATCTAGACAGATGAGGCGAACATCTCCCCCTCGCATTAGGTATCTGACTTTGTGTCTAAAAGGTGCTGTTTATAAGGAGCGACTGATTCACTGAGACAGCACAACCTTCGCAATACTCTCGTTTTTGTCCTTTTCTTGACCTGCGGGAAGAAAAAAAAAAAAAAAAAGAAGAAGAAGAAGAGTTGAAAAAAGACGAACAGGCGCTTCTTTAAGGGGTAAGTGAGGTATGGAGGTCCGATACAATCAGGAGACCGAGGCGGGGATGGTGCTGAAGAACGGACTTAAGGATGGGAAAGAGGGCAAGGATTCCCAGGGCAGCCTTTCCAAATCCTTTCTGAAGGAGCAGCAGGAGTCCTTCTCCGCCGCCGGGACGGTGGAGAGCTGCGAGAAGAGCCGGGCGAACTCGGGGGACCCGGACTACTGCCGGAGGATCCTCGTCCGAGGTGAGAGAGGAGCTCCGGGGACCTGCTCCCGCTGCTTCTTTTCGGCTTAGCGCCCGGGTATTTTTAAACAAACATTTACTTTTACGCTTTCCCTAAAACAGGATCCTTCCTCTGTGCTGTACTACCGGTTTTATGGGCGATTAGCGTATACTACTGCTACCCCTGAAATGCTGTAACACTTGGGTGCTGGAGCACAGAAAAGAGAAAAACTGGATTCGTATTCGCACGACGTGTTTTTTTTTTTTATAAATGCATATCCCTCATTATTGTTTTAAGTTTAAATACAACAAAAAGGTGTAGATGAGGAATTGGTCTTTAAATTTGCACTTGTTTTTATTTTTTATTTTTTCTCCTCTGGCTTGGCTTCGTTTCTTATGCGTTCACAAAAACAGTAGCTACTGAAAATGCATACGCCTCGAGGAACAATGTGGTTAGTGCTGTTGTGGTATGCTGTTCGACCAAAACTTAATTTAATTTGCTATTTCCTCCCGGTGAAAAGGAACACTAATCTATTTTTTGTGCCACTTATATTGGTTACTTGTACGTAGCTTCCGGGCTTGTCTTTTGTAATTTAAAGAGGAATTCACTATGAAGGCATCACAGTAAATATTGCAGTCAACCCTATTGTATTATTTTAATTTAAACCAACATGAGGAATTTCGTTTTAATTTACGATTAATTAAAATAAGAGAGTAGATTATAAATGTGTGTGTGTTTGTGTGTGTGTGTGTGTGTTTTTTAGTATTTCAGTCCGAAAGGAAGCTTCCGGTTGTCCATTGTAATTTAAAGCAACAGTATGCTGTACAAATGATTACATTTCTATTTAACTTAAATGCAACAAATTATTTTCCAAATTGTCTCTGAATAACTGTTTATTTAATACATGAAAAACCAAAACTAAAATATAGCAGAGAATATTTTTAAAAACTTTTAGGATTTTATCTGGATTAGGACTGACTTTCTTTTTTGTTTTGTTTTGTTTTTTAATGTTGCATTTTCCATAATTTACTTTGAATTATTATTGCCAAATTAATTAATCTGAAGATAAAATTGACGATGTTAAGTGGTACTTTCATTAAGCAGGATTTTGCCATAAAATTCAGAGAGTTACAGAAAATAACATTATGGAAACCGGGCTTGTCAAAAGGGCTGAGGTGCTGTACTTTTTTGCCAAAAATAAAGCCTATAAATGGAAATACTTCAAGCTTATCGGAAGCTATGGTTATAAATGGGCAATTCTAAGCCTAAATAATTTTTATTACTAACATAGCTTATTTTTATAGGGGTGCATTTATCACAAGTGACTTAAGTGGGTGTTAATGAGAAAAGCAAATGCGTTTACATGCTATTTATTTTTTTTATTTAAAAAGGATTCCAATATTGTTTTGAACCGAGTTCAACTTTCAACATATTTTATATCAGACATAATTAAAACTATGCTTGTACTGATACCTTTCCCTGTGGTAGCTGTATTCCTTTAAGGCCAGAAGTGAATAAACACACTTAATTTACTGGATGTGTTAAACCTACAGTGGCTCAACAGAGGGATCACATGATTAAACAACAATTAACCAGTTTACTCACTGCAGAGCACTGAGACCTGCTCGGCTTTAAGTTTCCTAAGTGAACAATAGATTTCGTGCTGTGGTAAAGTCCAGGTTGTCCTGCCTTTGCAGAAAATAGAGGGAAAAGAGAGTGACATTCCAGCAGGGAGAAGATTTTTTTTTAACGCAAGAAATTAACTTTCTCTTTTTTAAAAATCCGTTAGAACCAAATATTCTTTTTCGAAAGGGTATTTTTCTTAAAAGTAAAAAAAAAAAAAAGGTTTCTTTATTGTCCATTAACGTTAAAATAAAAATAAAATAGGAAGCTTTCTGTTTAATGAAATCCCGTTTGTAAAACATGCGTAGGATATAACTGGGAGTATACATTGATGTCGGACTCATTTTCATTTTCCAGTTTCTTGTTCGGTATGAAAAAATAATGGGTTACAGGCCAGCTAATATTCAGCATGTGCTGTTTAGAAGAAAGTCAAGATATGTCTGTCACATTTGTACATAACAGCCTTCTGTATTTTTATGGCTTAAAAATTTCTTCCAAATTAATGGCGGCTAATTTGGCCTTGAGGAAACTAGACTTAAAGTACATTTTTGTGCATACATCTTAATACTGGATACACAGGGGACAGGAACCATCAGTCCAGTGCTCTCATGCTAGATCACCCCATTTGATCATCACAGAATTTTAACAGAACAGTAAACACGTTTTTAAATGCCAAACACATTGGCCAAATATCCTGTTTTATACACACGATGGCCGCTGTTTTGTACAGCACATGCGAATCACATACTGCATGCATTACAGCACAGAAAAATCACATAATCACGATCCTTTTCTTGTGTCGTCTTGTAACCGCGAAAGCCTTTTGCTTTAGCTTGGCTGGATTTATTTCACGGCCACGCGGTAGGGTCTACGTACGGGCCTGCAGGGATTTACGTGACGTACAGTACGGGACCGTGCTTCAGGCCGACCTCATGTGATCGAAATTAGGTCACGTTCAGCGTTTTTCGCAGAAGTTGTTTGCGTTTTACGGTACCGCCCAATCGCTAATGAGCTCGCGCGGTGTGACGGGGAGTCGCTAAAGGAGACCGTGGGGTTGTTTTGCTTCGCGTTTCAGATGCCAAGGGGTCCATCCGAGAGATAATCCTGCCGAAAGGGCTGGACCTGGACCGGCCCAAGCGGACCAGGACCTCCTTCACCGCCGAGCAGCTGTACCGGCTGGAGATGGAGTTCCAGAGGTGCCAGTACGTTGTGGGGAGGGAGCGCACGGAGCTTGCCCGACAACTGAATCTGTCAGAAACTCAGGTAACGGGCCATACGTTCCGACCCCCCCACCCCACCCCTCCCCACCCACCCACAACACCCTTCCCCCCCCACCCCCCAGCGCTCCCCAACCCCCCAAGCCTGTAGGACAAAGAGAGAAAAATCCCTCATCGGTAGCAGGCTCTAAGATTCATTGCAGCAGTACGCAATGGAATACGCAGAGGCCCAGTGAAATCTTGCCAATCTAATCCGAAAGCTCTAGTGGAGATGTTTTTTTTTAAAATAAAATAAAAAAAAACGGTCCAGTTGACCCCTGAAAGAGGAGAATCGGGTTTTGTATGCAGAAGCTTTCTGGATAGCCATTGCAAGTGTGCCTCTGTCCATCGCAGAGCTCAATTATTTATTTGGACAACAAATATTTAGATGGAAAATTTTAAATAAAAAATGTAAATTACTCATTCGGTGCTATTTTTGGACAGTCGTTAGCTCTTCATTGCCTGTAGTGATGTAATTTCATTTTCTTTATGGTTCTTTCCAAGGCTAGCATTCTTTCATTTTTTTTATTCTTGTGTACCAGTTTCCCCTGCCATCTGATCTCGCTATTGTAAACAAACGATCTGCAGTCGTATAAAATGCTCGATATTCATCTGAGATTCTTGAGGCTTCTCTTCCGAAGGCGCGGAAGAAAAAGGTTGCGATGGGCTTAGCTCTGGGGGTCAAACAGAGGTCAAACAGTGCCCCGCTCAGCGGTGTCGCGTACGCGCTCGTCATCTGCTCGCTGCTCGCCAGAGACTCGAAAAGCAAGCTACCGCCTCCGTGTATAATTTTCACTTCAAGGGGGGGAAAAAAATCTACATTTTTTTGGCAGTTTGGCTAGAAGAATGGCCTAGTCAGGCGAGCTCCGTTGTTTTAATTTGCGTGGCTGTCGCGCTGTACCTCCATGATACGTTCCAGGGAACGCAAACAAGCATGACTTTGGAACGGAGGTCACGGCGAAGCGTTTATTCAGATCTGTTGAATAAGACAAAGGAAAAAACACCCCTCTGTATTTGCACGTATGATTTTTTAAACAAAGCAATTTAATTGGGCCTAACTCACGTGCGTATATTTCACAGCAAACCTACCGGATGAATAGTTCTTCTTCTGTGAGCCTCTGAATAGTGTTTTGAGCATTATAGCGGATGTTTTGTTTGGTTTATACCGGATGTTTTGTTTGGGCCTGACTATTTATGGTTTTATGGTTCATGAAGTCTGTTTTGTTTGTAATGCATCCAATTTTATGCCGGCGAACAGAATTGTAGTGATTTCAGAAAATTGTATTGACACACTCCTTACAATTACAGTACTTAAAACATCACACGGTCTTCTTTCACAGAGGACAAAAGCGCTATTTATTTATTTTATTTTTTTGCCTGTTCAATGCAAGATTCCCTGTTAATTCGCTCAGACGTTTTTTGATTGCCTTTAATCGTCTGATTTCTGCTTCACTTTTTGATGAAGAGGTTTTATCGTGTCGTTGACATTAATGGAAATTAACGTCTCGTATCTGAAACGCTTGATACACTAAATATTGAGCATAGACAAAAAAACGATTACGAACTACGGGCCAGTAAGCGCAAAGAAAAACGAAGTCTGAAGGTGTTGCCGTGGAAATATTTTCCATTCAGACTGAAGCTGACCAACGTTTGTGTTACCGTAACAACCTTCAAGTGTAATCAATGTTAGAAAAAAAAACTGAAAGCAGACCCACAAAAAATAAAAAGTAGGTGATGATGATTGCTCCTGATTCAGTCTGCTATAATATGAAGCCTTTTGATTGCACTACAACCCCCAAAATGGCATCCCCTGAGGTGCATAAGGAATAATTCATTATGAACAATTTTTGCAAGCAGAGAAGCATAGTATGTAACAATAAGTGAATTTGATTATAGCACATGACTCATGGATAGGTGGAGTAAAACTGTTGATTAGAGTTGTTCATTTACTTCTATTGTTTTAATAATAATTTAGAATAATCAGCATTGACTGCTTAGGGTATGTCAAAAGAACAGCTCTATATATAAAAAATAAAATGTATAAAAATATTTCTTGTATAATTTATCAGCTATAAATTTATAGAACAGGGCAACTACTTGTTTACTTAATTATGAGGTCATCTGTCCATTAAAATTAACAATTTAGCAAACACAGAAAAATGCAAATACACATTTGATAACTTGTAGTTGTACTTTATGTAGTAAATATAAATATATATTACAGTCTCGTCTTATTTTCTGCAAATATGTGTGACCTAGTGGTCCTTGTGGTAGGGTTTATGTGAGCGGACACAAATAAGATGTTTTGATTGCATCATTTATAAATAACGTTTTTAAGTGCACGTTCCATTATTCCTCATCACAGAAATGCACGTTATTGTCATTAAATTGTATGTAAAAATAGTTTTTTTGAATGATTCCGTTTGAATGGAGATTACAAATTACTTTTAAGCAATCCGTATTGTAGCTTCCATTAAAAAACAAGACAAAAAGGAAAAACAATGAAACTTTTTTTTTTGCTGAAATTAATGGAAAAAATATGTTCCTCAATGTTTATCAGTGAATTGTATAATTAATGTCAAATTTACTAATCTGTATTGATACGCAAGTTCTTTTTGAGCACTTTTTGGGTGGAAATTAATGCATTTCTGGAGGACAAAAATTTTAAAAACGGTCAGTTCTGCAGAATAATTGGCTCTGTGTAAAAAACACCTGTGTGCGTCCTTATGTCTTCTTGCCACAGTCTCAGTTTTATGGTACCCTTCTGAGTCAAACTGTGTGTATACTGGGGTCTTTTGATTTTGAATTAGCCACGTGGTAAATTCAGTTATATTTTGAACATTTCATGCATTTTCAAAGCCTCTATGCTTTCAAAAGTCGCCTACATTGTGAGGTGTTGTACTTTTAGTGAATTTGCTTTGCTCTCATACTGTGCATTGTAAGAACTGTGTTCCACCAGCTTCCATTGTACAAATAAACCAAATTTAAGTATGCGTGCAATGCTCATTTCAGCCGAGTTGTTAGTCTCTTTTGATTGCGTAAATCCTTCCGTCTCTGTTTTCATGCCACATAGTCTTTGCTTGCCATAGTCTTTTTTTATTTTCAAAACATGCAGGCCCAGTGCTTCGTGTATGTATGAAAGTCATGTTTCAGTTTCTTCAGACTACAAGCCAATGCTGTCAACATTCAAGGCAACAACACAGAAACATTGGTGAAAGTAAACAGACTTTATAATTATGATTTGATAAATATTTTATGCGTTATTTTCCATTAGTTTTGTTGAGATTTTCATTTTTGTCTTGAGTGCTGAGCAGTGGTTTGTTGTTTTCATTTTTAATTTGCTTGTACACTTGGCTGTTTCAGCCTGCAGATGAGGGAGAGTGTTTAGCGGTTGGTTTTAGGTTCTTAGGATCTGCGGGTGCTTGTTTTGGTCTCACCAGAAAGGCAGACATTTTATTAGCGCTGTTCATTTGCACTAATTTGTTTTGGTCTGCCCGTGAGGGTAAAGTTTAATTGATTTTGTCTGCCTGAGTGCTAGTTTGTTTTGGTCTTTTCCATGAAGGATGAATATGTTTGATTAACTTTTTTGTTTTGTTTTGTTTTGTTTTGTTTTGTTTTGTTTTTGTTTTTGTTTTGTTTTGTCTGTCTGTCCCTGTCCGCGTCCTCTACCTTTGATTTCGGGCGGCGAAAGGTAAAGGTCTGGTTCCAGAACCGGCGCACGAAGCAGAAGAAGGACCAGGGCAAGGACTCCGAGCTGCGGTCGGTGGTTTCGGAGACGGCGGCCACGTGCAGCGTCCTGAGACTGCTGGAGCAGGGGCGCCTCCTGACCCCGCCGGGCCTCCCGGGGCTGCTGCCCCACTGCGGCGGCGGCGGCGGCGGCGGCGGCGGCGCCCTGGGCTCCGGCCTGCGCGGGCCCTCCATGGGCATCATCGCCAACAACGGCAGCAGCAGCAGCAGCAGCTCGGGGACTGGCGGCAGCCCGCCGTTGCCCGCGGCGACCAGCTCGGGGCCCGCCGCCGCGGTGCTCCCGGGCTCCACGCCCACCCACGGCCTCTTCAGCTTCCCCATGCCCTCCCTCCTGGGCAGCGTGGCCACCCGGATATCCTCCAACCCCCTCTCCATGGCGGGCTCCCTGGCCGGAAACCTGCAGGAGCTGTCAGCCCGCTACCTGAGCTCCTCCGCGTTCGAACCTTACTCCCGGACCAACAGCAAGGAGGCCATGGACAAGAAAGTTCTGGAATGATCTTTTCTCTTTAAAAAAAAAAAAAAAAAAAAAAAAAAAAATCTTTTTATTTTTTATTTTTTAAATTTCACCGTTCTTGTTTTGTTTGTCCTTCGGTTTTGCCTTCTCCTTTCAGTGTCTGTGCCGTGGTTTAATCATTTTGTTACTGTTTCAGTGTACAACTGCACACCGATGCCTCTCAGACAGTGAAGAGAAAAACAAAGACATCTATTCTTATATTTTGGTAACAGGGTGATTTTTCCAAGCTTTTTGCACTAAATCAAAAGTTTCGTTGCCCTGCGTTAATTTTAACACAAAACCGCTTGAAAAAGCAAACTACCAAGAGATTATAAAGGTATGGAAAAGAGGAATTAAATGTTTTCAGTTAACTGTAGTTTTTTTTTTTTTAGTGTTTCTTATTTGGAAAAGACTGGGCGAAATATGAATAGTAAAAGAAAAAAGCTTAAAAATATGCCTGTTTCTGTTCTGTTTGTCATCATTGGTCATGAGCTGCAGGGGGAAAATGACACCTGCCTGTCGAACGACTCACGGTGTTATATTGGCTTTTTTTTTGTTTGTTTTTGTTTTTAGCGTGTTTCATGTTTTAAACGAACTAACACCACAAATGTACATAGAGGTAGCAGGCCAGCAAACCTGTGAAACCCAGGTCTCAGTGCTGTTGATTTGCAGGAGAGTTGGTAAGAACTCGAAAATGGAGCCGCTCTTATTGAACTTTATGAATTACAGGAAAAAGCTTATTTTTCTAATAACCCTGCGAGTCCTGAGTGGGAATTTGATATCCCCGTCAGCGGGTTCCTCGCTACACGGTAGTTTAACGGTGGTCAGTTGTTATTTTTCATCAAGTTATCTGACCAAACAAAAGAAGAATGTTGTCATATGATGGTTAAACTGTTTGGTGTTTTGTTACATTTTCAATGGTTTGTGAGGGTTCTCAGAATATAATTTCAAAACTAAATCTGTGACCTTTATGTCCTAAAGATGCAGTATTTTACTTTGATTGTCTGTGATTATGATACTAGACTTGTAGTCCTGATTGCCATGTAGAGGAAACGTTTTGGAATAAGCTTCAGCCACTTTCAGCCCTAGCTGGAATGGAACGGAAGGCTGACGTAGTGTAAAGTTTTAGAACTTTTTCCCGCTGCTCACAAAATTGTCCAAGTTACATGGTGCAAAATCACACTTTCTTTTGAAGGCATAATTGTAACCAATGCAAAGTATGATTTTTTTTTTTTTTGAAGAATTACAATCCTTTTACAAGATGTACATTTCTTAAAGCTCTGTACCATTTGTTCTGGGTCAGGAACATAAAAGAAGCAAGTACAATGAAAGTAAAATTATTGTAGTATAAAGAGAAAGACAAATGAGAGTTGTTATTTTATTGTAAATTATTCATGTCTGTAATTAATAGATAATTAGTATATCAGCGCAATGATGAAAGAATGAATGCAAAGGTGGGTCATGAATCAAAACAAAGCTCTTGGTGCTGTCGTCGTGAAATATCTTGAACATTGTGACAATGTGGTTTGAGTGTGGATATATATTATATATATATGACTAAACGAAAAAGTGTCTTTTTTTCATTGCTTGCTTTCCGACGTTTCCGTACGTCGGCAGTGATCGCTGTAACTTTATTCAGCTAAAAGCCAGGAGGAGCATTTTATGTTGTGGTAAATTGCAATGTGAAGAGAAAAAAAAAAACATTTCATGAGGAGAAGAAAGGAATTTTTTGGCGGATTAGTCACTTCGCTGAAGGTACATTGTGTCGAGAAGGTCTTCGGATGGCGTTGGAATCCGTAATCGCATGGCCATTTTCCATTTCGCTTGTCGTTTGTCTTCTCGCGAAAGATTTTCGCAGCGTTTTCCGACGTAATTTAAGAGGAAGAAAAGGCGTCTGCAAAACGCAATCATGTCAGAGGAGTAATGGCGGGAAAATGGTCTGCCGGTCCGGTGCGTTGTATGTACGCCCCCATGGCCACGGCCTGCGCGGACCTGTAAGGCCAGAATTCATCAACTGCCATAATTTCAAAAAGTTCGGTTACAGTAGCGCGAAGTGAAGGGGGTAACTGTAATGAGGGACGTCGAAAAAAGTGGCCTTGAAAAGTGAAAAACAAATAATAGAGGGACGTTTTTTATGAGCCAGCATTGCGAAAAAGACCAAGGAACGGGGACTTCCCCTTTTCGTACGCGTTATCGCCCTGAGGTATGAAGGCGTTCCTTGGTGCGAACGGCGTTAACTATACTAGTCGGACGTCGAACATAAAGGAAGCTACAAACGAAGGAATCCTGGAAGAAGCGTAGCGTGGCAAAGCTGAATGCCGTCCGCTTGAATGGCAGCTTTAGCACCTGTGACACTGCGGGCTCGGTGACCAGAGAAGTCTTTCAAATTTTGGCTAATAACGTGGCCCCTTTGGCTGACTCTGTGAGGGAATTCTATGTGCTGATGGTGATTAGCTTTCCTGAAAAGGTTGATAGTTTCATTAATTAAACGTTGTCCTCAAAGGCAGATGTGTCTGTGTCCTGCAAGGTCGTTACAAATCATTAAAATAATTAAGGTGAAACATTTACTTTCGAGAATATGAAAAGCATCGTTGTCAAAGAATATGACCACCCACTTATGAAAGCCTCCAAATGCTGTTGATAATGGAGCATTTTCAAGTAATACTTTTGCATAGGGAACTCTGTTTCAACTTTTGAGTACATCCTGAAGCTATTAGGTCTTACCTCTTTGTGTAAAAAAAAAAAAAGTTTTATTGCCCTGTTTTTGATAAGTATTGTTTATGTAGAATATTGATTTGGCAAATGTCAGATGTTTTGCATAAAAAAACCTAAACTGCATTCACAAAATTAATTTTATTTCATAAAATGCTTTTGTGAAATGTACATAAACAAACAAAAAAAAACACAAATATTTTCAGATACATTTTTCTTCATTTTCAAACATACATTCTGAAGAATTAAAAAACGTCTCCTTTTAGGAGAGTAGTGTTTTGTTTAATTACATATTTTATGAAATATTGCAGTCCATGGAAACTGTTTGTGTGATGAAATCAAAAACACACTTTGCTACGTAGAACAAGCCATGCATGTGTCACAGCATGTACCATCTTATTCTGGTCTATTAAAAATGAAGTATAATTAATACTATTTGTCACACAACATAAAACAGGATTTGTAAGAGGGATCTTTTTTAAGAGCAAATTGCTTGAATATTTTTTTCAAGAAATGTTAACTTCAGTGAAAAGGTTGTTCAGAGAAGGAAAGAACGAGAGTGAATGTGCACTTTCTTGTAATTGCATTGTTTTTAGCATCTCAAAATCTAAAACTGCGGTGACGTTTCGGGCCCAAAATCATTTTGAGACGAGGGTGAGAAAAGTTGGAATCAGACTGACTCACGGTTTTTTAGACTCTCTGAGCTAGACGGGCTTAGTTGAAAGGTTATAACCCACAAGAGTGTTATTAAACTGTCAAAATGGATGCCGAAAACTTACAGTGCAGTGGAGGACGGCCTACGCAGGCGGCAGAAGAACACTTAAAGCCTTTTCAATTGTTATCTTTTCTATGGGCCAAGAAAATCCCACTCAGGCCCGTGAAAGGGAATGAGTTCAGCCATTCAAAATGCAAAAAACACTTACGTGAGAAAGGAACTGTTTCTAAAAAAGCGGTCGCAGTGGTCACAAAGCTAAGGAAATTGCTGGACGTACAGCAATCAAAAAATAATAATTATTAACGTTGCATTCACGAGCATCTCAAGGTTCATTAAGGAAATAATGGCGCAACGCTACGACTGGCGACTTTATGTTCTAAATGCGGCGATCTGTACTTTACAGCGTCTGTTTTCTCAACAATCGTCATAGAAAGCATATTACATCTTAATGGTGTAAATTCTTGATTATTACATTTAAATACGCCATGACAGTCACTGCCTCTCCTGTAGCTGTGCTGTGTTGTTCTGCAGTGTAAAAGGCGTAACTCATAAAGGACATGTGCTGTATTCACATTCACATGTCTGACGTACGCAAACTCTTGGCCTCCTGTAAGCAGAATACCACATAAAAGTAACAAAAACATTTTTTGTTTTTTTATTTGAGAATCTGACATGTGCTCGCATTCTTTCTGACAGACAAATCTTAATCAATCAATCAATAGATAGCAATTTACCCCCTCGGCAGAAAATGGGATCCAGACAGCAGCAGATCAAAATATTTTTATTAACGAATGTATTTATTTTGTGTTTTGATGCGCAGGATCATTCTGATGTTCCAGTGGCGTTGGACCTATTTCTCAGTGGTCTGTCTCCACACTTATCTGGTGTGTGTGCGTATGTGTCTGTGTGTGTGTGTGTGTGTGTGTGTCATTTTATTGTGGTGGCGGATGGGTCCCGCCTGAAATGAAACTGGGACCCCTTGTTCTTCCACAGGCCGAATGCGCAAAATCCAAAATCCTCCCCACTGTCCTGTGAATCTCCTGAGAGAGAAAGCCACCACCTCTTTCCTCTTCCTGTTCCATTCTCTCTTTTTAAAAGTCCAATTAGACAGAGGGTGGCTTTGCAAGAGTGTGTGTGTGTGTCTGTGTGTGCATGGTGGGGGGCTGAGGGGTGGGCGGGGGGGGAGGTGGTGGGGAGGCTCTAACTACAGACCACCAACACATTTTCATCATCACATGACCCTGTCTTTAAACCCACGCCTCTGGAAGGAATGAAGAAAGGCAGCAACCCTTTTTTTTTTGTTCTTTTGTATCTCTTCCTCTTTTTTTGTCCATATAGAGGATGACGGAGAAGTAAATATGCTGCCGTATCGAAAACTCTTTCCTCTTTTTCTGAAGCCTTTTTTTTCGGTGTGCGTCCCAGTAAACGCAGATTTTCTATCGGCCTCTCACCTCTTCCGCTCTCGACCATCCTCGGTACCTGACTTACCTGCGTCGGTTTAACCTTACAAACGATGCACCGAAGCAATGAAAAGATTGTTTGGTGACTTCTTGCATTTCAGAATCATAAACAGGTTACATGAGCATGGTGGTCTGTAGTTACATGGTGTGTTCAGATATAATTACGGTTCCAACTTGGGTCTGACATAATTGTGGTCACAAGTTTATGGTCAATTTCTGGAGAAGTTCCAATGAAAATGGCAAAAAAAAGTACCAGCTCCCTTAAGAGCCAAACATTTCGGGTAGCTCACTGATCTTTTCTCTATAGAGACACAAGGCCATTGGGTAGCCCGCAATGGTGACCAGAAGAACGTGCCATGAAGATAGCGCACCGGAGAACTGGAGGTAATTTTCATCTTAAACCTCCACAACCCTGCCCAGGATAAGCGGGTATAGATAATGGATGGATGGATGGATGGATAGCAGCCTAACACTACTTACACAATGGTTGGCTGCTGGTGTACCTGGTAGAAAGAGAGGTTGCTTTCAGTGATTTTTATAATATAAGGTGATCTGACCTGTGATGAGCAGAGATGGCTAAAAGTGTTCTCTGCTTTGCTGACCACAATGGATTTACAGGAAATGTATGCCTCTTTGAATGTCATTTCAACTGTGTGTACCCAGAGTGACAGAAAGAAGCAACAAGTCATTTTCAAAGCTGACAATTCTTTTATCAAAAACTTTTTTTTTTTTTTTTAAATTCCTCAAGGTGTGAAAAACCATTTAGATTTTGCATAATGAATCAATATTTAAATATGGGTATGCACAAGTGAATGGATATGTCAGCGATCACACATATCCATCCAGTTGAGCTGAGCATTCTCTTCAGAGAAAATACGGATGATGGAAATACAATGGCCTCCATGTGTAGAAAATGTTTGCTGCACATTTAGAAGTGGCTGTTACAAGGTGAGTGCGCATACCTTGCTGTATTCTGTCCAAGAACCAGGAATGAAAAATTAGGTTGAAGCCGAATTACCCACATCTCTTTCATATCGCTCTTCATATACAGCATGTCTGTGTGCACCACAAAATGGTCAGTGTGAAATAATCTCTTTACACAGCAGTTTTAACTACACTTAATGCATATTTGGCTCATGCACTCCCGTGTGTAGCTTGTCCATTCTTGGCCAGGGGTTACAGTACTTGAGCTCAATTTGATATTTGAAATGAGTAAATTAACAATGCTGGAGGTATAAAATTGTTTCCAAGAAAACCATCTTCCTTCAGTATTGTCTCCCCCTGCTATTATACTGTACTATCACACCTGTGAAGTCTTCTGTGCTCATATCTCCCAATCATATCTGGAGAAGGCAAAGTTAATGGGAAATATTGATTGAATCCAACATACGAAAAAAACTGGTAGCCACTGTCTGCCAATATTAAGAAAATACGATTTTAAAAGGGCTTGTGTGAATTCTTTGTCTGCCATTTAGTATTTTCCAGTAGTCTAGCACCCCATTTAATTTAATTAATTTGAATATTGTGGTAGAACAGGTTTTTATAAACAATGTCATTAACTCAAAAGATCTAATATAAAAATGCTAATTCTTTGTTTACCTTTTTCAATAGACAGATGACTGGGGCATTCTTGTACTTTCTGGAATATGAAGCAGTAGTAACATAATGCACATAGAATAAAATATGTCCCATATGCAGTTATATACAATCAAGCACTCACTGGGCCTTAGTCACAAAACTTATCTTAAATTATTCTTACTTTCGTTCTTGAAAATGTTTCTACGAAAAACCAATATGGGATTTATGACACGTGCAGACCTTTTGTTTTTGTGCATATCCCAGGTGTATGAGATGATGAATGCTGACTGTTTGTAAATTTTATGCACAATCCTGTTCATGTGATTAGCATAAGGAGACAGCCAAGAACAAATACAGATAAGAAAAACTGTTGAATGCCGAGATGTTCTTGAAAACGTTCTTACGCACAGTTTACGATCGAATGTGATCGTACGCATGTTTCGTGAATGAGGCCCACTGTGTCCAAACATTAGTCAGGAGCTGTTGTGGCGTATTGGAGAATGACACATTAAAATGAATTCAGAAAAAAACCATGTCCATTTCTGCAGGGATAAAACATACATAGCAGCGCCTCTTCTGGCTCATGAACGCAGATGTTTGGAACAGCGGAGGTGTTGGCAGCAGGGGGGAAACCGGTTGATATCATTTTAACTAAGCGCAAAAGACTTTGAGGAAAAAAGGCTGATAAATATGCTTTTTTTTCTAAATAAGGGCAATGCTTCTATTGGGGAAAACTCTTCAGTGGCATTAATTTGCTATTTTTGCATGGAGTCTAAAACGTTTGGATGGTCTCTCCAGTAAGGGGGAGAACAGGCTGAGTTGCTGGCTTTGCGGCTGCATGTGGGGGGGGGTGGGGGGTTGGGGAGGGGGGGACCCACTCCAACCTGTAGTGCTTTTCCTGCCGCCACATTTAAAACTGGAGAGCTGATACATGGGGGTTCAAAACCATCTCCAGCCCCTCACCCGCTACCCATCGTACCGAACGCACCACGTCAAGTGAGGCAGGATCAGAGCAACAAAATGGCGAAAACAGCAATAGAGTGTCTTTTTAAAAAAAAAAAAAAAACGTGTGCAATCAGCCTGTTTTTTACCTGTCACTCAACGGAAGTGATAATGCACTCACTTGGACATGAGTGCCACATCGCAGTCTCGATGTGGATTCAATGTCCCAAAACGCTATTATGGCTGTCCCCCTCCAGGTCGAGCAAGGTTATGGCGATTGTCTGACTGTCAGAGTAAAAATGACAAGAGTTGACTGCGAATGGTGATGCTTGGGAGAACTTATTGTACTGTAGGTCTACATTTATGTCAATATTCTTTATGGATAAGGAGCTCGTGGGGGTTCTGTCCAAAGAGAGGGTCTGAAAAAAATATTTCAATCCAAATACATGATATGAAATGATCTGCAAATGAATCTGTGCTGCTGTAATAATATAAAATTGAAAACTGGTCACTGCCCAGCGCAGACATCCATCTTAAAAAAAAGTCATAGTGCCATTCATCCATTGCCATTGACAACAACCGGTAACAAAATGGTGCCAGAAATATGGTAGCAGAACATTCTATTGCTTTGTCAATACTCACGCAGGTTTTGCAGTTACCAAAAATATGCACGTGGCAAAAAAATTATTTTTTTCACCTAACAAAATGGTTAGGACATACACACGAAAGACAAGCCTTGCCATTCAGTGCACAGCACTGGATGGCGAAGTTCGCTCTGTAAAACCAGGAAGGCACAACATTGCATCCGACCTGTCCTTCCCTATTTTCCGTTATTCACCTGTGGATGTGCATATGCGCCCATGTGCATTATATGTTTAGAAAATACAATGGAGATTGTAACAATAGCATTCACAAAAGGCCGGATGTAATGCCAGAAATACGCCTCTCCTGCATAAGTGAACGGCAGTGGGCTTTCGAGCTGGCGGCAGTGTGAAAAGTCACTTCAATGAGGTCTTTTGTAGCCCCGCTCAGGTATTCCAGCTGAAGCACTTTCAAGTAGCTTTAAAACTGCAGCCCCTCCATTTGCAAAACTCCCCACGAGGGTTGGACGTGTTGGCCGGCGCATTCTCTGTCTCAGAATGTCCTGTAATTGAAACTAATGCAACCCCCCAAAGAGGTCCGCAGGGCTGTCCACTCCAGAGAGCTTGTTTTGAGGGGGGGTAAAAAAAAAAAAGGCACCATGTAATTTTAAGCAAGTGCATTGGAATAGTAATGGTGCGGTTTTCGCTGAAGTCGCTTGCCACTACTACTACTACTACATCCCATGAATTTTAAAGTTTCTGAATTTTCAAGAATGTCAAGGGTGTTTTTGTTTTATTTTTTGCAATTC
Organism: Anguilla rostrata; assembly: GCF_018555375.3. Taxonomy (NCBI): domain Eukaryota; kingdom Metazoa; phylum Chordata; class Actinopteri; order Anguilliformes; family Anguillidae; genus Anguilla; species Anguilla rostrata. The sequence goes on along the minus strand of NC_057950.1, from coordinate 4,399,037 downwards.
CCAGGAAGGCAGCAAGTGGGGGCTATTTATAAACAGCCAATTGAGAAGGACGTCCATAATTGCGGCGCAATTCATTGATTTGTGAGAAAGTGTTGAGTCATGGTAGCGTGGTTAATGGTGGACAACTAGGTCAAGAGGTTCTATAACCGGTTTATTTACGTGTGTAGGAGCAGAATGCTTTCAACCTTGAGTATATTGCCGCAGTTTTGCATGACTGTTTGGATTCCTGTCAATCAGCGTCACGCTCCGTAGGTTTCCAGAGTGGCAAGTGGATTCAGACAAAACTCAATCAATATCACACCGGCAGCCGAGTCCCTCTTGGTAAATAAAGGCACAGTGGAGACGTCAGAAGCAGCTCAATTCACAGTTGCATATACCGTATATGTTTTGCACGCAGGAATTGCTCATTTTTTAAACATCTCTCACACCTCATAATGTATGCGTTGTTGCGTCACTGTGGATTTGGGAAAATGAAATGAAATTGCAGTTAAAAAAATAACAAGGAATTAAATTTCTGTCTCTGCTTAAATATGGATTTAGCAAATAACCTATTAGTATGGTATTTACGTTATCTCACAAATTGTGTTAATATTGTCATTGCAGTATATTTAGATTTAATATAGATAATTTCACCATAATGGTGCTGCAAAAGGCTTGGCAAAGTAAAATACATGTGGGCAGGAGATAATTGTAGCTTCATTGCAAGATGGGGAGGCACCCCCCCGCAGGAGCACTGGAGCTGAAGCTTGTGCTCTCCAATGCGTGAGAAGAGGAGAGGCATATCTCTGTCTGACCACAGGTGCTCACCTGTGGGCTATCTATCTGGCATATACGCTGGAGGTCCTAATGTAGGGGTATCCCATGGAAAGGTGGCTAATTTAAACCGGCCCCCACACAACAATGGTTTCAGTGTAAAAACAATTACGACAGTGTACTTTTAACTCTGATAGAGTACATACGGCTCTTCCTGGACTTGTTGAAGCTTGGGTAGAGTTGATGTAACACTGAGAATTTTACAGTGTACTCTTGCCAGGACCACTCAATTGACCGGGACCAGCTTGCACTCACGATGAACTGACTCTCAAGAGCCACTCGAAAGCCATAAACATGCAGGAAAAAAAAAACAAAACAATCTGAATCCAGTTACCAAAATATAAAAAGCATAAACAGAGGAACAGCATATCATATCTGCTTCAAAATCATCACACTAAGAAAGGTTATTCTTAAAATATAAAAAGGACAACTGAGAAAATAATTTTTCCAGTTACATTATGTTCTAACAAGGACAAATTGGTCACCTGGGAGAAAGAAGCAATTCTCCTATTACACTCTTAAAAAAGTCCTTGCCAACTACTTTGAAGTGGGTTGAATTAAAAATTCTCTGAAAAAAACAGTTTTACAAAGTAAATGTTTTCACAAAACCACAACTGAAAGGAATGGGAAGGTCATTTTATTATTGGCCACTTTATTAAGGTGATTAAAACGTCCTTATTATAACTATCTGATTTCAAGTGAAACCCTCCATTTCCCATTAGATTGCAGCTTCCACATTGCCTGGACTACACGAGCACGAGCGCAGAGCTACGGTCCCTCTGCTGACAACTAGAACGCGCACGTTTTCCTTATTTCCTGTACGCATCAACTTCCGGTATATTTGGTCATATGACTTTGTAACTTAACTATCGCTTGGGTGTCTTTGGTACTGTGTCGTTTACAGTTTCATTCATTTAATTTAATTTAACGATGGCGACGCTGGTAGAAAATCGAAACGTGGAACTCAACGGACCTGAAGCTGCAGCTCGGCAGCACGCACAGGCTGTGAGCAGAAACTACATCTCACAACCAAGGCTGAGTATGTAGCTGGCTAGCCAGCAAGCAGCTTTCTTGTTTCGTTTATAATGTTAGCTAGCAATATAATAGCTAAGACGTTTGCCTACCTAGGGGCCAAGCAGTTTCTTCTTAACTATAAAATTGCCTGTTCTTAAGTATTAATTCGCTGCTTTACGAATCAGACTCACTACCTTACCACTTAGCGAGCTACCATTGACTCTTCAAATGACAGTCCTTAGGCTACTGGACGGATTTTAACGTCAGAATAACTGATGTAGTATTGTCGCTTTTGCTCATGAATACAGTTCGCTTCTGTAATGTAAAAGACACGAGCAAGCCAACATCAGCCTCAATGGCTAAATTACCCTAACCACTTTTTGTTTCAGTTGCTAGCTGGCCATCTAGCGAAGATTGTGCGTTTGATTAAAGAGACGTGACAAATATTGGGGTGAAGTTTCTTGTCCATTTTTATGGGCAAATGACAATTATTATTGTTTTTTAAAAACCTCATTCGCGTGTAAAATATGGCTAAATCGTTCGATTACCGGCGATTTGAGGTGGCGAGCTAATCCATAGTCAGTATTTCAGCGTGTTCATATTAACTGTGCTTTTGGCAAAACTTATATGTAGACCAGGATTAGACATCAGAGCATATCAGTAAAGCGATCAAAAAACGAGGGACCATTTTCATTTGCTATAGCTACAAATAATTTCCATAGTGAGCCAGACAGGACATAAACAACTACAGATGGGGTGCTGATCCTGCTCATGTGATTGAGGTCACGTGGGAGATAGCGTAGCCCCTATGAGCCCAATGCACAAACGCATTCAATTTAGGCTGTCCGTGAATAGCTTGCATTAAAATGTTTTGAAAGACTGTGTGTAAACCCCGTCTGCTACTACACTTTAGTAGAGAGTTACAAACAAACAAACAAAAAAAGTACTGTAGGCTACTACTGCTGTACCGTTTCTATTATTCCATACGGCCCCGGTCTGTGTTGGAACCAATCGGTTGCAGTTAAAACAGTGCCTAGCGCAGACCGCATAGCTACCCTGTTCAGGTCTGGCAGATATTTTAAACGATTTGTTCAAGATTTTCCAATAATTATTTGGATTTTAAGCATTTATTCTTAATTGAATGGTAGCCCAATTAGTGTGACTTTCAACCACGCTTCAACTTGCACGCATTTGAGCATTGTACACACAATCGAGAATGTACTCATTTATTTACGTTGCTAATCTTTACGAAACCTTAAACGGTGATTCAGAAAGGGGTACATACGAGGCATTCCACTGAACACGTGAACATGGGTGCATCATGTGGCTGATAATTTTAAAATTTTTAATTAAATGAGAAATATTGAGTTACATTAGTAATGCTGTTAATTTTTGCACAATGTATTTTAAAAGCTCTGTTGGCAAGCTCTATAGGTCTATAGGTTTGAATGCTTAACATGTTATAGTTACAAAACGTCATTGGCATAATGCTATGTATTATTTAACATTAGCATTAACAACAAGGGAGGGGTTCATCCACAAAAGAAGGTATTTAGCAGTATTTTATTAACCTTACCGGGTGTAGCTTCAGAAATAAATTCACTGATTGTATCATGCTTAAAATATCAGTTTATAGCAAACATTTTTTTATGGTTGAACTTGTGCCTTGTTGATTAATTAATATTTAACGATGTGTCATTGATACCTGAAAGTTCACCAGTAGCGGACCATGGCCTGTGAGCTGGTAATTTTTCCACTGTTAACATGTGTTAGGTTTGGCCTCACAAACCTACTCACTGATCCACAATTCTTCAATTTTTGATAAAATATTTAGTTTGATTGAAATATGCCAGAGATTGATTGAACAGCTCAGACCCACCTTAATAAAATGTGTTGGTTCTAATGTGCACTTAGACCTTAGCCTAATTTTTAAAATAGTTATCTTTAGGCATACTTTATCCTGTCATCCTTAGTATGACAGGAAGTCCATCATCCCTAAATATAATTCAGAAATTCCTTTTAAATTCTCCGGTGCCATATGTTCAGTCCCCTGTTTTAAATCACACTGAAGTGGCATGTTCATGCTAGCTTTTTCACGAGAGACTGGGGATTATTGTGCAAAAGGGACATTATGGAAATTTCATTATGTTGAAATACTCGGAGCAATCACTTCTTTTAAAATCCCAGACTTGGCAATCACCAGATCTGTGTAGATGAAACGGAAAGTACCGCATCCTAATTTGCTACGGGCAACAACAAGGAACCTACAGACATTTTTTGTGTACTCGATAACCAGTTGGATACTGAGACGTCCGTCTTTTCCTTAAAATTACAGCGTGCGCATGTTTTCCTGTTCCTCTTCAATTTGATGTAGTCACCCACTTTGGGGATCTTGAGTTTTCAAGGAGAACTTCAAGGACAATCTGTTTGTTCTGTCCTTATATTTTGAATCTATTGAGGGGTCTCCCAAGCAAATGGGTATGTTGGCGGTAGACCTTTACATGCTTGTGTATGTGCGTCTATATGGAGCCAGCAATATTGTGTTTTTTTTTTTTTCCAATATCAATACATTGATGGAAAATATCTAAATAATTGAATGTTTTCAATATTGTATGATGAACCATGGCATATGATTGTATGTGTACTGTTAATAAGACACTACATGATCTGGTAACACTTTGCTTTATCACTTTATTATTCTTTTATTGTTATGTTCCCCCTCCCACTTTTTCAGTTACCCCGAAATTGGTATTTAAAAAAGAAGAAGCCAGTTATATGAACAAACTGCCGTATTTTACGTGCAAGAACTGTCAGTTTACTGTAGTTATTGGCAACTTGTTGCAAAAATGACGGGCAAAAGTGCCTCTCCTAAAGCAACATTATAAAGACAAGAGCCCTACCCTTGTGACGGTGCCCTCAGAAACCTCGCATGCAACTGTGAAACCAGAGCACTTCTCCTCAAGTGGAAACTCTTAAGATTAGACAAAGGCCTGGATGCGAGAAAATCCTCAAATGAGGAAGATCGCAACGCCTGTACACAGAGCCGATGACATGAAATATTTTTAGCTGATTTGCTGAGACCGAAAATGGGAAGATTGAGCCAGTGATGGTCTGCCAAGGACCCAGCAAAAAAAAAAGAAAATCACTGAAGCAGGATCTCTCTGGTTCATGCTTGCCTTGTGCACGTAGTTCACACAGGCACTAAAATACAAGCTAGTTATCAGTTCAGTTTCTTTTAACACACATTCTTGGCTATCAGTTTAGAAAAAGACAACACAGTAGAGCTATTGTCTTGTAGCCTATGCAAAAATATGGTTAATCACTACAAATAGTCATGGCTAGGTAATTGGTTGACCTATGGCCTAAAAGCAGTGGTTGTCTGGAACTAGAGAAATTTGTACAAAGTCTAGTTCTGTGTATGTTAATTTGTGTTCAACAAACATTACGACAGTTCTCATTCACAAATATAATGAAAAGTGAAAAAATGAAGGAAACTGATATTATAAACTGGCAGCTAATCTGTATCTTTAAATCATTTGTAAGAGGAAGTCACTATGGTCTATACATATCAATAACTACCTAGAAAAAAAACCCATTTTGCTTTCTGGAAGAGTCTTTACATTCCTATGAAATAGATGTTAAAGTCTGTAATGGAGAATGGAATGCAAAAAAAAAAAAAAATAGAAAAAGACTTGGTTTTCATCAGAAGTAATTTACTCAAAGTAAAAGGTGATGTTGTTGGGACAATGTTTTATTATGGTGTAATAAAATAAAAAAAACTTTGTCCACTGCGATTCCGAACAGACACGGGTACAACATTCCTCAAAAGCTGCTTTAGGGATGAACTTCTTTTTTTACATTCAGGCTATAACTCCCCTGCATTCAGGCTGTAACCTCTCTTTCGCTCCAAAACAAGCAAGCTGCCTCCAGGCAGTATTGTGGAAACAATGGACGCAGGTCTAGACTCAAGACTGTGGGAGTCCATCTCAGGCACAACAGTTTTCAACCCCCCCCCACCCCATCCCCCCGTAGAATGCAGCTCACTAAAGAGCCGCGTTTCTCTCCTAATATAATTAAAAAGGTAGTGCGCGCCCATATTGTGTTCCTGCTCTTTATTTGTCTCGCGCGGCCCTGCGTTTGTGGTGCGTGCGCTTTTTGAAAAGCCGGGCCGCTGGGTGCGGAGTTAATAGGAGAATGGGACAACACATGCCGCTGGGTGTTGGCCAGACCCATTTTCACACCCTCGTGAGGAATCGCTCGCCTGAAAAGCGGCTCCTTTCCGCGGCGCCGCCGCCGTTAAAATGCCTCTGAAATGGAAGCAAATCACAACTCCATTAAGCCTTCCTTCAAATAATTACCGGGGACGGTCCGTCTATGAGACTTCCTTTATGCCGCTGCTCTTCTGGCTGGTGTTCAGGAGTACATTAGCCATGGGAATACCTCTCTTCGGCAGGTCCGAACTTTAAAGAGCAATTGTAATGTAAGGTGTTTTGTCCCATTTGTCTGGTGTTGCATTTTCACATGCACACATTGTGCCCCCCCCCTGAAACCTGAACTGTTTGTTCCATCAACTTTACTCCCCAGACCTAAGACACAGATGAGATCTGCACAAACCCATGCAGAAATGGCATGAAACATTTCCTAGCCGTTCCCCTAGTATTCCATATCACAGTGTAACTGCCGTGCCGTATTACTTTACACCACAAGAAGTGGTCATGGGGGCTGCTGGGCTGCTCGTCCATGCTGGATCTCAGCATGTGATGCGTCCAACGATCTCGCATGGAATCCTGACATTGCCCATCCTGTCTGACCTGCAGCCCGCCTGGGCGGTCCTCAGGTTGCCCTAACGCTGTCCGTGGAGGCGGGGCTTGAGCCGGCTGGAAATGGCGGGAAATATCCTCGTCTCGATACGCTGCAGCGACCGCTAAGGTCGACTGGCACCTGCAGCCTCCCTGCTGTGGCTGAAACGTGCTCCAGTGCAGCAGCTGCCCTTGAAACGCACTCCAGTGCAGCGGCTGCCCCTGAAACGCGCTCCAGTGCAGCGGCTGCCCCTGAAACACGCTCCAGTGCAGCGGCTGCCCCTGAAATGCGCTCCAGTGCAGCGGCTGCCCCTGAAACGTGCTCCAGTGCAGCGGCTGCCCCTGAAATGCACTCCAGTGCAGCGGCTGCCCCTGAAATGCACTCCAGTGCAGCGGCTGCCCCTGAAACGCGCTCCAGTGCAGCGGCTGCCCCTGAAACGCGCTCCAGTGCAGTGGCTGTGCAGAGGGAAAGGAAGCTGCAGTTGTCAGAACATGCCTTGGGGAAGATCACATGCCCGACCCGCAGAGATCTGATTGGTTGGGACTTACGATGAGGTTTTCTAAATTGGGTTTTATAGAACCAAAACCTCAATAAAAAGCTTCCCATGATGAACTATAGATGAATCCTAGACCAAACTCAGCATTAAACTCTGGCAGCCAGCATAATACACTGTAAACTACACTACACTATAAAATAGGGGGATTGGAACCTATAGTAAATATGGCACTGTAAGGGTTTGACATCTCTTGCTGATCTCTGCTCGGTCTGCCTACATAGGTCCTGCAGTCGCCATGACAGTGCCATGTGCTTATCATGCCCCAGGAAGGAAAAATCCTTTTCACCCTTAAAAATAGCTTTGAGTCAGACTGTATCGTGGTCACACCATTAGTCAAATAACCTTGACTTGACTTATTGTACATTGCGTATTTAAAATCTTGTGTTTAATTACTTTTCAAAATTTAGTTTTTATTAAAAATTAACATTTTTGTCATTAAAAAAAATTACAATTAAAATACAATTTTACAAAACACTTTCCCATTTTAATTTTATGATACTTCATCCCTTTTTAGTATAAGTGAATGACCCCCAGATGATTTCTTACCCAAATCTGCTCATCAACTTTGCTAATTTATGTTCTGAATTGTATTGTGTTTTCCTGAAATGTGAAATGGTGAACATCGGCTGGGATGTGGACAAGAAAGAAACGGCAGCATATGGCGGTATTACAGGCGATTTTCACCATTTACTGTCTGTCTCTCATTAATTTACACCTCCGATAACCAGTGGGAGATGGCGTATAGTGTTTTTTCCTTGAAAGTGCTAAAAAAACGTATGGGCTAAAAGCCTTTTAGCAAACTGGAAAAAATGACTAAATGGAGGAGTTGGATCAAGAAAGGATATCTGCCAAGGCTTTATAACCCCGTCCTATAACACCGCATGTGCTGCTTTCAAATGCCTAGTCTAATGTGCAGTACGGGCCAAACGTATTAGGCCAGCTGTGGTAGAGAAGTACAGAAGAATTCAGTTAATATGCACATTTATTGAATAACAAACCAAAAAGTAAAAACTTTTTTTTCAATTTTTACATACAAGATTCAAGATTCGTTTTAGACACAACTTTCCTCAAAATAGCCTCCTTTGGATTTAAAATTAATTATTGGAATTCTATCCGGTCATTTTGCGAAGTGGGAGGGAGGTGGATGTGTGAATTGAGTGAAACCTTATCTACTGTACCTTTTTTTCTTTTAAACCACAGGTAGCTTAATACCGTTGACCTGTAGTGCAAGTAAAAGTAAAATAGGCACTAAAGCGGCAAGAAATATGGCAAAGAAGAAGGTGTTAAATGTGCTGGGCCAAGTAATCATATTGTGGCAAGGTTATTCCCTGCGAGAAATTGCAAAGAAGCTTAAGATTTCCAGGTGGAGTGTTCAGTACCTACTCTAAAGGGTTCAGCTGTTGGGTAGTAATGTTAACTGGAGAAGATCAGGAAGATCAAGAGGCAGGAGAAAAATATCTTGTGGTGTCTAGCAAAAGAAACCGTTGTAAAATTGCACAACTACAGGAAGAACTCAGTGCAGCTGGAGATAAACCAGTTCCCCTGACTACAGTGAAATGAGAACTATGATCTGGTCTAAGAGGCAGGCCTGGTAGGGTTAATGTTAGGTGGTAGATAAGAAGATAGATTTCTTTTTGGAAAAGTATTTATTCTCGATGGAATCGAGGGATGTTATTATTATTATCATTCTCAGCTTGCTTGAGTTCTGAGTGCTGCCAAATGATAAATGGTTTAAGTAGCGTTAGTTCAGTAATTATTTCTCTTCAGCCTTTTTTCAGTTTTTATTATTATTTTTTTTGTTTTTCAAAAGTTGGGTCTTGCTTGGTCAGTTCATATTGGTGGAGAAGGGTCCAGGGTTTTTTTTTGTCCACACGTACCAATGAATTATCCGATTTCCAAGCATTGAAAATAGATGAAGGGGAAAAAAGGCAGGAGGACCGTAATGACTGCGAATCACTGTAACTGTGGTGGTGCCTGTAACTACACGGCAATAATATGCTTGGCTGAAGTCAAAATGGTAAGTTTTCTGTTTGATTGAAAAGAAGGCATAAATGAATAAAGAATTGCTGGATTTAATACAATATAGCCCGAGTCTTTCACTCGGTTGTTAATGCATTGTGTTTTTCATGTCATTTGCAACAATGGCAATTAACCCAGTTGATGGCAACGCATTGTTTTACTCCCAATCAGACATCAGGAATTGACGGAAGTCAAAGCATCGTGTTTTGTGAAGAAACAAATAATAATGATGCAGTTACAATAAACAGTCCTTAGATGTCAACGTGGAATGTTCTCATTTATTAACTGTTCCATGTTAATGGCCCCGACGATAATTAGCGAATCAAAATTAGTTTGACAATGGCGGAAAAAAGTAAACATTTCAGCACGCCTTTTATAGGAATGTGCTCTGTTGAAATAGACTTTATGGAAATGGAAGCCTCCTGCTTCAGTCGCTGTGAGATCTTGGTGGAATATTTTTTCTGGGGGGAGAGGATAAAATCCTTAGTTTTGTCTCTGGCTGCTCTGCGTTGAGGCCTGACTGTCAAATATTCATATTTATGCTATTTACTGTGAGGCTTGACAGATACAGTGTGGAACAACAACAACAACAACAAAAAAAAATTTTTTGGCCAGCTTATTAAGTTATAAATATATAATTTTTGTTGTTTTGGCTCTGTACTCCAGCACAATGGATCCAAAATGAATTTGTATCAGGTGATCAGTGTAGGAATTATAGCCTTTCATTATACACGCCAGGGCATTGGCCACTAGGGCAGAGAAATTGACCTTATTGGCCCTGGTCACCTTTTGCAGAAAGGTGATGGGATTAGCCAGCTGTTTCCCCTGCAGTGTCCCATCCCTCCCACCAAAAGCCACCCCCCCCCAATCAGATTAGCATCTGAACCCCGCCGACCAATTTAACCAGTGTCCAACCCCCGACTGCATCCCACATAATCAATGCTATCAGTTGGGGGAGTCCTTTTAGCATATTGCAGCTATCTACATGCAGGGTTAAAAGCATCTCATTCACTCTGAAGACTCCTGTCAATGGGCTTATCGTCACCGGTGAGAACATATGGGGAGATGAGGAGGCAGAATTTACAGACAGTGTTTTGGGAACTTCTCTGTCACTCTTTCACAAAACCTTTATGAAGTATTTCCTACACGTTGTCTCTTCCTCGCCAGATATACACATATATATTTGTATTTGTGTAGGGCTGTCGTTTCCTGGGCTTGTTTGATGGACCAGTTGATGGGCTGGTCAGTGTCCAAATGGCTCATTAAACTAAAAAAGAGTGGAGAATAACAGGCCCCCCCTGGACTCCTGAGCATGACACTAGGACGTATGACAGTGTGTGTGTAGGTGACGTTGTTCTGATGTATGGCTCTTTGACATGCAGACGATGTCATTGCTCGTCCTGCAGTGGTTCTTCTGCTGTGGAGACATAATCCACTTGCCTTGAATTTGTATTTATTATATTTATATGTATGGGCAATTCCATCATTTCTTGAGGCGGAATAAAATTGTCCTTCCACTACAGATTGTGCCTTTTCTGGTAATTGGTTTCTTCTGTGTTCTTTTTGTCAGAATTTTTTTTTTTTTTTTTTTTTTTAAATGCTGCTGTTGAAGGTTTCACTAGTTTGATTCATTTTGGCAAGGTCTGTCTCTAGTCACTTTGGAAATCTTTCATTTCATTTTTTTCGTTCATTAGGTTTTAAAAAAGATTCTCAACAAGTAGTGCATAATCAATTCTCAACAAGATTTTAATGCACAATAATCTGTTCATTGTGCTATTACAGTTTTTTTGACAAAAGTAAATGGTCCTTCAGTCTGTATCAGTTGTACTGAAGGTACATGTTGGGATGCTTATGAAAGCATTAAAATGCTTGTTTGTGTGCCTGTTAAATTCAAGGCTCCAAATGTTTTTTGGTAGATCTTAAATTCCAACGTGCGACATTAGCTGCTTTCCCCTGATCTCTTTGTCGTTGTGAGGCCTTTTCATTGGACACACATCTTGTGAGGATAAGAGTGTGACAGTTGCAGCGAGTCTTTAGCACATTTTAGCTGTTTGGTTTGGGGGTCATGGTAGACTTCCTTCAGGTAGTCCCTGTAAACCATTACAATCCAGTGTCACGACCTGAAAATTCTGCTAGCTAATCTTAGATTAGTCTGCTAATCTTGTTACAGTTTTGCGTGTATGGAATATTTTGATCGCATTTTCCTCTTACACGACACTCACACAAGTAGGTGACATACGAATGAAATTTAGCTTTAGAGTTTTTAAGTTGCCTGGAAGTTAAAAAAAAAAAAAATAGAAGTTGAAACCTCCTTTCATAAGATGCTCAACTGTAAACATTCAAATATTCAGAAGTCATAGGCTCTGTTTAATTTGACCATTGGTAAAACTTAGTGTCTGAAGCAATGCACTTCACTGCAAAATGACTGTGGTTTCTTGGTTTCTTCCCATGTAATTACGAAGCAGCACTATATTCCTTCATAGATGGTGTCTTTTCTCTGTGTTGCATAAAGCTTGTAACCCAGCCAGTACATTGTAGATTTTTGTGGAGTACACACCATTTGTCTTACTAATTTTTATTTATTTTAACCACGGAACACATCTTCCGTTACGTGTGATTATGTGTGCTTCATTCAGAAATGAATGTGAACGAATGACAGGCGTTTTTGGGTGGCATATGGCTCAGTATAGGGTTGGCAGAAAATACAGTTTTTTCCAAACACTGTCATGTGCTACAGGCAAAAAAGACATTTTTTCACAAGCCCATTCTACAGCAATGACTTTCAAACTTCCGATAGTGCACACACACACACACACACACACACACACACACACACACACACATTCCTAGGTTTGTGTTGGTCTCCATTGTGACGAGATGGATTGTGAAGCTATTCTCTAACCAAAAGAATACCTCTCGCTCCTTTCAAATCATCGGCTTTGCTGATAAAAATGTTTCAAGTACGTCTGTCTTCCTGTGTGTTTTGCTACTTTTGTACCCAGCATTGTTCCATTGAAATTTGTGTTATTTGCTGTAATGATGCGTTGTGTGTTCCGACGACTGGCGTGAAAAGAAGTTTTGGTGTCATTTAACACCGTATGAGAAGCTCTCTTGTGTTTGTGGCATTCATTCCGATCGGTCGACGCTTACAATCTTCTGCAAGGTCACGTTGGCATTCCTCAACAAATCTTGTTTTGTCTTCAGGTACTGAATTTAATGCCCAGGTGTGAATCCTGTCCTCCCAATTGAGGGCTCTTTTTTTCCTCACACTGTCAGTCAGTTCGGTTCAAATGCTGTCGGTTCGCATTGTAAATTCAAGCCACTGTAAAGCCAGAAGAGCCGTTTGCTCTGATTTGATCAGAAATGTTTTTTTTTTTTTTGTGTGCCATGAAGCTAGGTAAGCAGAGCTGAGAACTGGAATGGAAAGCTACTTTTCTTTTTTTTGTAGTCAAGCTGATCTTCTGCATTTCCATTCATGGATAGATGTTTGTAGTTTTTTTTTTAATGCTGATCAGAATTTATCATAATCTTTGGGTGGCTATTTTTGTCCATCTGGGAATTCCAAACATCCGGCTCTGGATGTTTGTGATATCACATGCAGGTGGTAAAAAAAACAAAAAATAAAAACTGTTTCTTTGTTTGTGTGTTTTTTTTCCCCTTTAAAACCATCATTTATTGAGTAGTAAAGTTAGTGTACGGTATATGCAAGCCAACTTGCTTAGCAATGGTTGGTAGTTGTATTTAGTTTGACCAATCTCCTTTTTAATTTATTAGGAGAGGTATATGTGCAGATTTTGGTTGTTTAACTACAGTCTAGCAATGGCGGCATATGACATTGGAAATATTAACATCTCTCATAATATTGATTTTTTTTTTTTGTGCAGTGCCATCTATATTCGATTTTAGGCAGAACTATTAAAGTGAAAAATTCATTTGGATGCTTTTTTTTAACCTCCTTTGTTACCTGCAGATTTAGTGTGAATAATCAACATGTGGAAAACGGATCCTTCCCCCAGAGAGAGCTTAAATGTGAGAAACGCGAAAGTGTGGGACTTATACATAAGACCCATTTGATTTGATTCCGTGCGCTCACGGTTCTGCGAAACCAATTATGAATACTTGAGCTGGCTGAGGAGTTCCCACAACCGCTCCCTTCTTCACCTGCCCATGCCCATCGCCGTCCCCGTGCCACTTTTTTGTGCCCGGGCATGTGCGGTGTGCCAAGCACATTCACCTCCTCTCCAGCCTTGCCATGGTGGCGTGGTGGCGTGGTTCAGTCACGGTCCACCGTTACACTTTATTCCGCAAAGCGCTCGATTTGATTCACGAAATTCCCCTTTTCTTACGCCGTGTCTGCGTGTTTCAGCACGCTGATGGAGTGGTGCAGGACGGAAAGCGTAGGGGAATGATAAATGTGTTGGGACCTACAATGACCAGGCGGCCAAACCCCTTCATCCAGTAGCTTGTTGGGCTAGCCATTGTCTGGCCAGTTTTGTTTTTTCCATAAACTGTAAAAGCATCTTAATGCCTCGTCCCTAATATATTGACTTCTTTTTACAGAACTACATTTTAAAAAATGCTTTGTAATTGTGTTAAGTGACATTTCATGTTTTACTTTTACTAATTGCCTTTTTTTTGCATTAGAGAAGGTTTTTTTTCATAATTTATCCACTATATTTTAATTAAATGCTTATTATTCTTATTAATAATATTGATTGTTTTACATAAATGAACAAAATGTGAATAAAAAGGCACATTCATGTTTTTTTTCCCCTTTAACTGGACTCTCAAAATTAACGCTTTGATTTTACAGCCACACAAGAATGCAGTGGTAGAAGCAGTAAATCTACAAAAAAACAATCATTTTCTTCTAACCTTAAAAATACAGCTATGGAATATTAATTGTGTCAGATTATGCATGTCTGGCACAAATCAAAGAAAAAGTATAAGTATATTTTTATCCAAATAAAATATTAATTTTCAATGGTGTTCTTATATTTTAAAAAATATTAGCCTAGCTAGTTTTTAATGTTTTGTGAAGTACACAGTATGGTGTGTAGAACAGTTCTCTCACCCTGTGAAATGATAAGTTGTTAAATGTTTTTACTTGTATTACATTTAACTTGGTGAAAAATGTCGTGAAATGGAATGCCTAGAACAGGACCATATGTGAGGTTAGAAGTGTGTAATTTAATGTTCAGAAACCTTCGGTTTTCTTTTGTGACGTTGCGTCTGCTTTCTTCAACACTCTTTGTTCATGCCTGTGAAGAACTTGGGAGTGAGCTGCTATTTTTATCATCCATTTTACTTTTCCCCCCTCCCTTCACCTGCATCTGAGTCTTAAATTGGCTTGTTGCTTTAGACAGTTTTTACTGAGATAAAATTTCCACAGAAGATTCATTCCAGTCCTCCTTGCATCTTTCACTACAGTATCCTGCCAACTGTAATTGGCCAATCCGGTCTGTTAGCCGACTAACTAGAAGACTGCAAATCCCCTCCAATCTGATGAACATTTAAATGTATGCCTGAGATGGGGGGGGTGGGGGGGCTGGAGAGAGAACTCTCCTGCCGCATATTTTAAGTGTTTAAAAATAGCAAAAACCGAGCATTTTAGCTGCACAAATTAGTTCCGCTGAATTTTCCATGGTTCTTAAAGGAAGAAATATTATTTTCTGGAAGATATTCGTGCAGTGAAGCGGGATGAATGGGCTCTTAAATGGTCCGCCACCTTTTGATAATAGTTAAAGAAAGGTACACCAGGGCCAGATTTGGGCCCGGGGGGCAATTAGCATTTCCCTGCTTGGGATGCTTGTGAGAAGCCCCCTCTGTGCTATACGGTGTAAATGTGTGAATGCGCTCCATACTTCACTGTTACTACTGCTTTGTGCCATTTATTCAGTGTTAGAATGATGATGCTCCCCCCCACCCAGCCCCCCCGAACCCGCACCCCCCCCCCCCTCCCCTTTTCAGCCGGGGGGAAATTAAAATGTGTTGGAATGCTCAGCGCTTCTTTTCTCCGCCACTTGAATGGGCCCCTTTAGTATTTCACACCAAGGTGTCCTTCAGGGTGCGAGGTCAGGCTACCAAAACAGCTTCTAGTGGCGGATTAGGACCAATTAACATCTCGGCGCACAAAGGGCCCTGGCAGCCGAGCGGGCCGGACGGTGACCCGCGCGGCGGTGGCATGCCAAGCCAGGGGACTCCGCACTTGAGCTCGAGTAGCAGAGGAGGGGTGGGGAAAGTTGTTCAACCCAGATGGAAAATGTTGCTACTTCACGCCATTTGAAAGTATCGGGGGGGGGGGGGGGGGGCTGGTTTTTTATTTTATTTTGAGAAACCCTTTTTTTTCCCCCCAAGTGTACCTTTGAAGATGCCATGAAAAGGGGGCGGGGGGGGGGTTTCGGCCGGCTCTGTTTTTTTGTTTTAGGGCTCTGTTTATGCTCCTTTTTCGCGGTGTTGGGTGCACAGTTTGCCCAGTGTGTGAATGATGTGCGTGAATGTGCTGTGTGTGTGTGTGTGTGTGTGTGTGGACGCTGTTTGTTTGTTTGTGTGTGTTTTTATGGATGCATGCCCGAGCGTGCGTACAATCCTATTGCGTTCTGTTCATTACGTCTTTAATCTGGCTCTGTTTAGAGTAGTCTCTCCTGTTGTCGTCCTGAACAAGTTATCACTCATTGACGGACACATGGGACACAAAAAAAAAAGAAAAAGAAAAAAAAGATAATTTTTGTTGAAATGGCTGAGAAATGCAGCCGCAAATTTGCTCCATTTGAATACCTTGAAGTAGGATTCCATTAAGATTTCAGTGTTCAAATATTTTCCATTAAAGCTTAGTGCGTTTTCAGTCATTTTTAAGAAAGGTTGCTGTACAATTGTATAGCTGCAATTTACTTACATCATTATTATTATCACCTCTCAGTAAATTGCCATATGTATCTCTTTTGAAACATATGGGCCATTTGTGGGGTAAGTGCTGCTATTAAGCCCATTTATATACAAAGGCAACCACGCACGTCTCTGCAGATGGGGAGGGACTGGTGGGGAGAGAACCGAGTGACCAAAAAAAAGCCCCTCGTTTCTTACAGATGTTGACGTTTCGCTGTTTTGCCAAGATCGACGCGCTGCTTTTATCGCTACTTAGTGGCGCGACGGCTCTGTTGGGGCTACGTCCGCGACGTTTGAAAGAGGCACCCTCATAATCAAATCCGTTTTTTTTCCAGCAGTCAGTTAGGGCTGGGCCTAAACTCCTGCTTGAAGGATGCGTCGGTGGACGTGTGGCTATCCCTGTTTTCAAGCCGTCATAATTACGGATGATTTCATCATGCTAATTACGAGTACGTGATCTGGAAATCGCATAGATAATGAAATGAAATGAATTATGAAGATGGGTTCGCAGGGGTGGAAATTGTCATGAAAAATATTTGCTTCAAGTGGGATTTACTGGTGTTAAGTAGATGTATAAATAGTATACAGTGAACTTTGTCTGTGGTTATTAGTTTAGTTGGGGAAAATCCTCACTGACATATTTGAATAAGAATTAAGAAATGGGGGTTTTGCTGAAAGGAAACATTGAGCCCTAAGATTTAATTATCATTATGTGGAAAAAAAAAACCCTAATAAATTGAATAGGGTCAAATTGCAAAGTCAGCCAGCAGAACGTTGATGGATTTTGTGTATGGTGGTTTAAAAGCCAGAATGCAGCTCGGAGTTTCAGAAGATCAGTGGTGTTCATATCTATTAATGACCCTTCCACCTAAAAATCCTAATTAAAATCTGGAGTGATTGTTACAGATGCTGGATGTTTAGCCCTATTTTTGTTGGGTTTTTCCTTTGCCGGTGTTGTCTCGTGACTGTACTCTAGATTCCTAGTCTTGAACGAGGACGGACGATCCACTATGACTCTTTGAATCAGGGCTCTAATGCGGAGTCTCTCGGATCTTTCTGGAACCCCGTCACGGGCGTGAAATTTCTCGTGGTGATGTCAGTCCTCTTCGCGGTCGCTGGCTGGGCGCTCTCCGTTAAAGGGGAATTGCGCTTTCAAACACGTATGGGCTTATTTTGTTTATATTGTCCTTCTAATGAATGTGTCGACCTTCATTTTTCGATTAGTTATTTCGTTTTAAATGTCTAACGTTAGAAACGAAGACCTTTTTTTTTAGCGCAAGTCCACATAGTAGTACGGTTTCCGTTTTTTTCTTCTTCTTCGAAGAAAAGCATAGCGTTGATGTCGCGCAATGATATGCTACCTAGGTCTACTTCCTGAATTTGCAAAGGTAAGCAACAAAACATCGTAACATATTAACAAAACGAAATAACTAATCGAAAAATGAAGGTTGACACATTCATTAGAAGAAAATTAGAAATAAAATAAGCCCATGTGTGTTTTAAAGTGTAATTCCCCTTTAACTCTTGGCCCCGATGAACGCCGCTGGAACCGCGGTGGGTAAACTGACGAATGGAATCCTGGGGCTGGAACCGCGGTGGGTAAACTGACGAATGAAATCTGGGGGCTGGAACCGCGGTGGGTAAACTGACGAATGAAATCCTGGGGCTGGAACCGCGGTGGGTAAACTGACGAATGAAATCCTGGGGCTGGAACGGTGGTGCGAAGGCATTGCTGGCTCACACGTCAGCTGAGCTACAGTATTAATTAACGCTAGACTCATTAACCTACATTCACCGCCTGTGCTACGGGCAAAAAAAAAAGGAAAAAATTAAATGCTGTTTTTTTTTTTTTTTTGTTTTTTTAAACAACATTATTATGCCTGTACTCTGCACAAGGTGGTTACCATAATGAATTCTCAATTTATTTATTTTAAAGTGTTCAGAGTCCTTTATTTTGTTACAGAACAGGGACATTAAAATCATATGGTGTTGCTTCTTATCGTGTGGTGTAGTTACTTGCCCAGTGTATGGTCATTTATTAGGTCGTAAAAATCCATATTTTATTTCTTCTTACCGCAGGCTTGCTCTTGTTAGATTTCTCTCCTTGCGTATTTACTTCTAGGTGTGAGTGGTGTTTTCAAGCCAGATGTACAGATCTCCACAGACACCCGTTGATTTTTGTGTCTAATGGCCTTGCCCCCCCCCACCACCCCCACACCCCACCACCCAGCACCCCCTCTACTTTGTTTCAGCCCAGAAGCTGGGCTGATAAACGGGTGAGAATGAGAAGTTGCGTGGTGGGGGGGTGGGGGTGGGGGGGATGGCCACTCCGTTGTGTTTGGTCCTTTTATTACACTTGAGCGCACCGCCCCCCCCCCCCCCCTTTTCTGTCCCCGCCTGTCTGCCTAATAGGGTATGAAATGCAGGTGTGTGTGGGAAATGGCAATTGCACATTGACAGGTTATTTTGTTGTCCACTGCCTAATTAGTGGCATAGTGGAGGCGCCCTGCTAGGCTTTAGTGCTCCGCATTAGAGGCAGTCTGTTCTCATTTCCGTGCTGCTTTGATATCGGCCCAGAGATTGACGGTTCGCACAGAAAAAAAAAACAAGGGCGTGATGGAGGCCCAGGGGGTGAAACAATGGGCCCCCCCCCCCCCCTCGCCTCTCCGGGCCACAGATGTGCGGGGAGCAGCGGGCCGGGGCCCATTTGGAGGACGCGAAACCAAATTGGCTCCGATGACAGAGGCGCTAATGTTTTCCCAAAGAAAGTAAAAGGCCAAAGTTTAGGACCACACCCATGCTTCGCTGTCTAACCCACCTTCTGCCACTTCTACCCCTCCCCCTCATCCCCCCTCCTCAACCCACAAACCCCCCCACCAAAAAAAAAAAAAAAAACTTTTTGCAGATGTCCCTGGTTTCTTTTCTGAATGCTGGGTGTTATGGTTTGCGTTACACTTTGTTCAGCAAAACGGTTTTACATGACAAAATAACCGATAGCAAGTTGGCTGTCTTATTCACAAGAAGTAGTTATGATTAGATGATGCTCTGTTTTAATGGTGGCTAGGGCCACTCGGTAAGAAAATTTTACATTGGAACTTGAGTTATAGCCAAACACTTGGCCCACTTGTGTGGATTGTGCTTAAAATATATACATGTTAGGGGTGTAAAAGTACTACCCAGACACATTTTCTGATTGTTTCTGCCTGAAAATAGAATGGACTTCAGACTTCAGTTTGTAGGAAACGCCATAGTGGTTGTGGATGGATGGGCGGGGGCATGAACTACAATGGACACAACATGCCCATTTTTATTTTATTTTTCTTTATTCCCTTTGTTTGGCACCACCCCCAGGTGGATGGCTTTTTATGCAACTGCTCTTGTCGCCTATGCCTATAGCACTGGGTGCTTCTACTATAATAAAAGAAAATCTTACTCGGTGCTTAAGAGTAACTTAATAATAAATACAAATATCCAAAATGGTCTAGTGGACATAATGCCTGTAGGTTCCAGACCTGTTCCTAGAGGGTGCTCAAGCAGTGGTGACCTAAGGAACACATGGGCTTGCCCTCCTCTGCCAGGACAAAAACCGGGTTGTGCTTAATCCTGTTCATAATCAGCTAATGACGTGGTGTGATCCAGAGGCGTTGTCTAAGTCCTGCGAGTAACAATGGCTTGCTTCTGGAGAGGAAGAAAGGTCTGAAAAAAAACCCACAGGTGTTTGTGTCTTGTACCCTAAGCATTCTAGAACGTAATGAGGAAAAGTCTAGCCCTTGGTTTAAAACAAAAAAAATAAGAAAATCCCCACAAATGATTGAAACTAGACATGCATAATATCCTAAATATTATTCTTAAAGTAATTTGTTATCCTGTGTTGACCTTTGTGTGGACAGGTGTGTGGACATCCTTCGTATGTTGTCTGGTGAATAGTGTTTGTTTTCCAATTGGATCCACTTCCATTGTGGTTGAACTTTAAAGGAAGGTGCACCTCTTTAGTTACGGGTAGAATAACCATGAGCGCATGCAGGACATGTGTGTATGAAATCAGAACTGGATATCGTTCTGTTTGAAGGTTCCTGGCAACGTGCCACCTTCCAGTTCCGTTTCATTGTACTAATTCCAGTTATTTGCATCTACCATTGTAGATGCTAGCAGCTAGATTACCTTTGGGTATCTATAGAATGTATATAAAAATAATTATATTGAAATGTTGTAATAGCATGGTTGAGTTGTATCCATTTAATTCACGAGAAGCTCCAGGAAGCCTTTCACAAGCTTTTATTTCAAACAAACCAGTGCTGCAGTCAGTACGTGTGCAGCTGGGGACCTTATCTCCACTTGACTGTTGCTGACAATGCGTCGATTGCACCGTTCCCTTTGCAAGGGTCACGCATTTATTCATTATGTTAGGCCTCCGAAATGTTTAGCTCTTATAACTCATAATACAACTATTATTGTATGGGAACCATGGAAATGGAAATGGAAAATGTATTTGATGCCCCTGACAGTCAGTGAAATGAACTCTCACCTGTGTTTGTTTGGATGCTTTTCTCAGGTTTTTAAAAAAAATTCTGCTGCATGCATTCTCATTTTCCCTGCTGATTTTTTCTTCTAGCATACTCCACTGTGTCCGGGGTGAATGGGCCTTTGGTGATTCTGGATAATGTAAAGGTATGTATAATTTTCCCTTTTTCGCCAGTATCATCTTTGACCAGGGCGACTTAAAAGTGTCCTAAGATATACAGTCAGATTTACAAGTAGTGTTGTTTGCAGGTTGTCTTTCCATCACAAAGGCAGATTCTGTGTGTTTGACTTGGCAAGTTGTGTGAATTTTTATGTGAACGGACACACTGTGTTAACGGTCACACCGTATTAACCGGAGGACAGAGTGTAGCACAGTGGGTAAGGAACTGGGCTTGTAACCGAAAGGTTGCAGGTTCGATTCCCGGGTAGGACACTGCCGTTGTACGCCTTGAGCAAGGTACTTAACCGAAATTGCTTCAGTATATATCCAGCTGTATAAATGGATGCAATGTAAAAGTTGTGTAAGTCGCTCTGGATAAGAGCGTCTGCTAAATGCCTGTAATGTAATGTAGTCCTCTCTGTTGCCCCGCTCCTTCCCGATTTTACGCATCAAGGTCAGGTTAGGGTCACGGGGGCTCTTGATTGGTTTGCAGTTCCTGGCCCTAAGCCAGTCTGAGTTCTGCATGGACTTGGATGGATGAAACCGGAGACAAATATCCCCCTGTACTGTTACCCTTGTTGTCATATCACAAATTCAAAGTAACTGAGCGTCTCTATTTTTATATCGGTTGAATGTGGAGCTCATTTCAATTCGACAGAAAATGTGGTCTTCCGTCTTCCCAGAATCCTGTTCACGGGGTATGGTCAGCTTGTCTATTATCTGGAACGGGAATCCAAAAGAAAACTAAATTAAACTTAGCCTGTCAAGGGACTACAGATGAAATTTAACTAATCAAGCTAATTCTGGGGCAGTTACTAACTGTTCATTGTCCCTTCCAAATAAACAAATAAATAAAATTAAACAAAAGCTTGTCGGAAAGTTAAAAAAAATAATTAGATTGGTAATATTTTTCGGCCTCATGCAGTATGCCATCTCTGGCAACGGTCTGTAAGGTTTTCAGGAATATTCTGGCTTTTTGCCGTTGTAAACGCCTGCATGAGCGAGCGTGATTTTAACACCCCCCCCTCCCCCCCCCCATCAGCCACGCTCGTTTTGAACCAGAGGACGGCCGAGAGAAACGCAAAACGACAAACACACAGGCTCTGTTTCCCCCCCTCCGTCTTCCAAGGAAGCTCTCCTGGGCACAATGCCTGGCCCTGTGATTGACAGGGGAAGCCATGTCACGTGAAGCATGCGTGAATACCATCTGCCAGCAACGGGGAGAGAGAGAGAGAGAGAGAGAGAGAGAGAGAGAGAGCCAAGCGTTAGCGCAAAGCAGCATTACATATCGAGAATTCTTTTTTCTTTTTCTTTTTTTTTCTTTGCAAAGGATAATCCGGCGCAGACCTTTGTCTGACACGGTGTCAGTTTTCTGAATTGTTATTTTGCCACAGTCGCATGATATCCGTATCAGTCTTTCTTGGGCGCTCGTCTTCTTCGTCGCACGCGGCTGATTTAGTTCAGCACGGGGCTCTCGAAGTGCAGCGCGGTGTGTGAATTCGTAACGTGGGGAATTCGTAAGTCGCCCGTGGGAATACCTGCTTACCTGCGGCCAGGCCTGTGGCTTGCTGGCTTTGCTGCTCTTGCCTGTGATGGAAGTTCAGTGAATTCACCTCAGGTGCATAAGCACCAGGAGCCCCACCCACGTACATGCCGGCCACGTGCTAGAACTACATTCTCACGCCTGTTTTTAAATTATGCTGTTGCTAAGGACTTGATACAGGGGACCTCCTTGTGATCTGTAGAATTTGTCTGATCCAAGATCCATTCTCTTGGGGGGGGGGGGGACTTGAAAAAACAACATGGAAGGTGATTTCAATGAGAGTGTTTTATGTCAGAAGTTGTAAACCTTTATAATCTGAGGGCTCCCCTGTGCCTGAAGACCTCTACCTGAATGAAGTGGTCATCTCCTCACACCTTTATTCAACACCTATGCCGTGGATCTTTAACACACGAGTGCTCTGTCTGAAATAGTGGACCTATATTAGACATTTAATGTATTTAATATACAGATCCATAAATTACAATGATCTTATTGCCAAGGATTTCCTATGAACCGTACCTAGAAAACCAAACCACAAAAAAAAAAAAACGTTTCTTATTTGACTTTTAAAATGTTTTTCCATTAGAATCATTGTTGAAGTTGAATTCGGGAACTTGAGTTTGTTCCCTTAGTTTACCACCCTGTTTTTTTTTTTTTTTTAACTATTTTTTTTTAGCTTTCATGGCCTAAAGGAATGACAGTGCAGTTTCAAACATTTAAAATTGATGCCAAGTTCTGGAATTCACCATTTTGAGTTCATGAACAACCTTGAAGCTTTTGGAAAAATATAGGGCAACAGAAGATTGTACTTGTGTGATTGTGGTGGACAGGCTTCGGGCCTGGTGTGACCGAGGTTAAGGTTGTAAAACGCTCTTCAGTGTCTTGAAAAGATGTTTTGTGTCTTTGTTTTTTTTTTTTCTTTTTCTTTTAAAAAAATATTCCGCCCCCCCCCAAAAAAAAAACATTGGGCATGTATTGTTGCATTTAGCAGCGTTTCATGCCAGCCCAACCAGGGATGGACATTTTGTTACCCGCCATCAGAAAAATGGGCCTTGACCAGGGCAAAGCAATGTTATGAGTTCTTTGATAAACATTTCCAGATTTTTCTGGTGTAGGTCTGTCTTTTACTTTTTAAGAGTTTAAGAGGAAATAAAAAAAACGCATTTTAAATCTGAGAGTGTTGGGGGGGGGGGGGCAGTGGCTGAGCTGCCACGGAATGAGTGTAAATCCCCTGACAGGTTAAAATCACATGGAGCGTACGTCCGCTTTGTGTCAGTTTCCCAGGTATGCAGAGATCGTGCACCTGACCTTACCCGATGGCACCAAGAGAAGTGGCCAGGTGCTGGAGGTGATCGGCAGCAAGGCGGTCGTGCAGGTGAGGCTCACGGTTCCCCGTCCCCGTCCCCCGTGGCCGTTTTGTGCGCCGTTTAATCGAACCTGACCTTTGACCTTTTCAAAGTTCTTTTTCTCAAGAACCGGCGTCCGGCTAAAGCTCGTATGAATCCGTAGCGCAGGGATCATCAACTCTGGCCCTCGAATCCAAATCCAGCCCTGGTTTTTCTTTTCTCCCGGGTAATTGGTGCTACTGATTGGCCAGGCTGTCTTCGCACCCGACTCCCAGACAAAGGGAGGGTGGAAAACCAGCAGTTCTCGGCCCTCGAGGACCGTGAGTTGCTGATCCCTGCCGTAGTGGATGTTGAGTGGCTTCAGTGGAAAGGGATCTGAGCAGAAGCCACAGTAACACCACGGTACTGTCCCTTCAGGAAGTGTTCACTGCCCTTGAACTTTTTCCACATTTTGCCCCGGGTGTTAATACATAGAAATATTTGTCCCCTTCACCGAGACGATAAATTTAGCATTTATGTTTCCAAAAACTGTTTTTATTTAACAAAAATGGTATGCTTACATTTCTCATTTATGAGAGTAGTTATTTTTGGGAGGTGAAGGTGTACAAAGTATTGAAAGCAGAAGTGCACATATTTGTGGCACTTAATAAATTCATTATTTGAGAAAAAAATAGCGTTATTTTGTTTGATTCCATTAGATCACTATTTATTAAAGTAGAACATTTTACCCAAATGAATATGAAATAAAAGGAAGCTCTGTTCTTGAATTGCAGTACAGTCTTTTTGTTGATTTTGTTCAAATCTTGTGGATAATGTTGGAGGGCACTGCAGGTAGTGGTGTTAGTTGCTATCTTGGTTTTTTTCAAGTTTGTACATTGAAATCTTGTTAGCCAGGGCTATTTATCGGCTGATGTCCGGAGGGGGGGGTGTCCTGGATGGCTATAGTTACAATACGATTCAATTCTTCTTCTTTTTTCGCATCATGCCCCCATGTCCCTCTTGCTTTGTTGTGAAGATGCATTTGATTGACAGTATATTCAGTGTACACAAGAAGAAGCGGCCCAAGGCCTCTGTTCTCCAGGGAAAGGAATAAGAAGGGAAATGGTTGTAGTGCAGTGTCCAGTGCTCGGCACACAGTGCCTGAAGTACTGCTCCACAAAGGCATTGTGCGACCTCTCTCTAACCTCCTTTCTGCTATACGTCGCTATGGCGCCATGACGACATCCCGATCCGCTTTGATCCTCTGCTGCTCCCAAGTCCAAAGGCGAAAAAGGGGTGAATGAAAGTGCTGGAACCTTATTTTTATTTAAAGAATAAGAAAAAAGGATCGTCAAGCCCCCCTGAGACAGCCGCCATAGTAACCCCCCCCCCCACTGCTGTACGTTTGTGATGTTACCTGTCCTTCTCTCAGGTGTTTGAGGGGACCTCAGGGATCGATGCCAAGAAAACAGCCTGCGAGTTCACAGGTGACATCCTGCGCACACCTGTGTCAGAGGATATGCTGGGTAAGACCCCCGCCCCCCTGCGCCCCTGCGCCCCCCACTCCACCATTCCCCACCCCATAGAGAGACAGAGGGAGAGAGGGAACGGACAGGCACCTCCGAGCCGTGCTCATGCCAAACTACCGTGAAATCCACACCTGATTAAAAACCCAAAGTCTGGCTCCTTTTTTTTCCAGCACGGGGGTACCCTGGCTTTCCACAGGCAGTGCGGCAGACCCTGCGCCCCTCTCTCTCTCTCTCTCTCTCAGCCTCTGAGCAGTGTACAGAAGGAGTAAGCTTCGCTGTTTAAGTGTGCGAAATGCGATTGTTCTGCGCCAGCTGTACCTGACCTGCACTAATCCCTGTGCTGTCATCAGAAACAGAACAAAAACTGTTTTTTTAAAAGACCACTTTGACCTTTTACGGTGAATTTTCATTTTAATTTGTTCCCTCTTTTTGAAGAACTATAATCTGGTGGTGTAAGGTGTTTGCTAAGATGGATAACAAATATTCCCACATTCCCCATAGTCTCCTTGTTCCTATAGGCTGAGCAGTGACACGCTTGTGTGTTTTTTTGTATTTGGTTTGTTTCCCTAGAGTAGAACAAGGTTTTTTTTTTTTGGTTAAGATTACATGTTGGTTACCTCCTTGAGCTATTAGCATATCCTGTCTAAGTGAACACAGACCTATATATCAAAGGCAGGTAATATGTAGGAGTGTGTTTTTCTTTATATTCCGAACAGTTTTTGAGCAAGTTGTGAACAATTTGGCTGTGAGAACCTCCTTAAATTAATTGTTAAAACTGAATGTTTTTTTTTTTTTTTTAATTTTGGCATGAGTAAACTAAGCAACGGTGTATACAATGTGTGGCCATCTTGCAGTAAAACGCACTCTGTAACATCTCATTGAGTATAAGCGTGTGTGGTGTCACTGATTTCTCGGTAACATTTGAATCTGAAAACTTTGTCTCCTCTTAGGGCGTGTCTTCAACGGTTCGGGCAAGCCCATTGACCGAGGCCCTGTGGTGCTCGCTGAGGACTACTTGGACATCATGGGTAAGACTGGGCTTCCGCAGATACACAACAACAGCGCTGCCATTGGCTGAAATCGCAGAAGGGTCATTGAGCCGTGGTCTGATGTCAGTGCATTACATTACATTGCCATCCGTGTAATGTACACAATCTTTACATTACATTGCATCCATTCATACAGCCGGATTCATACTGGAGCAATGCAGGTTAAGTACGTTGCTCAAGGGTACGACGGCAGTGTCCTACCGGGGAATCGACCCCGTGACCTTTAGGACCTCCTTACCCATCATGCCACGCTGCGGCCCATAATGCACTTGCGGCGACGGCCCGTCAGAGCGTCCGCGGGTTAAACGAGCGCACACGCGTGTTTCGAATCGAGGCGGGGCGAGGCTTCTTGCCCCGACACGCTTCGGGGGAATCGGCAGGCGTGTAGCGTGACCAAGCGCACCCCCCCACAGCCCCCCCCACGCCACTCTTACGGCTGTGCATGTTGGTCTTTCACGGCTCTGATGTGCTCCGTGCGTGCTTTTCACAGCAGTCTGATTTTTCCAGACCCCGAAGACAGGGTGCAGGCGGGACACAAGGGCCGGGCAGGGCACGCCCCCCCTGGGGGACAGGGGCGGGGGGACAGGGGCGGGGGACAGGCGGGGGACAGGGCGGGGGACAGGGGACAGGGTTGGGGGACAGGGGCGGGGGACAGGGTGACAGGGCGGGGGACGGGCGACAGGGTGGGACAGGGCGGGACAGGGCGGGACAGGGCGGGACAGGCGGGGACAGGGCGACAGGGCGGGGACAGGGCGGGGACGGCGGGGACAGGGACGGGACAGGGCGGCGGGGACAGGGGGGACAGGGTTGGGGACAGGGGACAGGTGACAGGGCGGGCGGACAGGGCGGGGACAGGGCGAAGGGCGGGGGACAGGGGAGGGGCGAGCAGGGCGGGGGGGACAGGGCGGACAGGGCAGGGGGACAGGGCGACAGGGCGGGGGACAGGGACAGGGGGGGACAGGGGACAGGGCGACAGGGACAGGGCGACAGGGCAGGGGGACAGGGGCAGCAGGGCGGGGGACAGGGCAGGGGACAGGCGGCGGGGACAGGGCAGGGGACAGGGCGACAGGGCGGGGACAGGGCAGGGGGACAGGGCAGGGGACAGGGCGACAGGGCGGGGGACAGGGCGGGGGACAGGTCACAGAACATGTTGTCTGCATTGTTTCACCGCGCCTGATAAATAAAATAAGTGGTAGTGCCTTTTTTGCGCGTAGCGAAAAACGTGTTGCTTCTTGTGTAGTTTTTCTTGTTTCGCGACAGAGCGAAATGAGTTCCTGCCGGAAGCAGATTCACCAACGCACCTGGACTGAGAAGCGCTCGACTCGTTTGTAGTTACAGGTCAAAAAAGGCTCTCATTTCATGCTGAGGCGTATAGACCAGGCTTATGAAGCCCTGCCTGGGGTTGATAAGTTGTGCAAACTGTGTCCCGCCCCTCTGAATTTCAGCCATTTCCAGTGGAGATTATAAACTGACCACCGGGCTCCTTGGTTGCTGTGGATTAGCTAGCTGTGCTCTGACGATGGGCCCGCGTGTGAAGAATGGGGTTTGCCGTACTTGTCGGTGAACAAACAAACATCCCTGTTCCGGCCTGAAGGCCCAAGGGCGAGCTGCTCACGGGCCCTCCTTTATCCTGGGGTTTGTAGTCCCAGAGTGCAGCCGCGGTCTATTCAGCAGGACGCAAGGTGGAGTGAATAGAGGAGAGGAGCAGTGTGTCATCCACAATGCCTTATAGATCAGCCACCCTCAGGGGAGAGCGCTACATCACACTCAAAACCTGCCCTGCTTCACCCCACAGCTCAAACATCAAACACACCACCCACTAACACACACACACACCACACACACACACACACACACACACACACACACAGGCACACACACCACACACAGGCACACACACACACACACACACACACACACACACACACACACACACACACACACACGGCACCCACGCACCACACACACACACACACACACACACGCTCTCCACACACACACACCACACGGCACACACACACAGGCACAACACACCACACGTGCACACACACACAGCACACACACATGCTCACACACACGCACACATACATACTCTCTCACATACACTCACACACACATGCTCATGCACACACTCTCACGTACACTCTCTCACACACACACATACATGCTCACACTCTCTCTCATTCTCTCTCTCTCACACACACACACATACGCCTGCACCCATGCACACACACTCTCACTCGCGCACACACACACACTCTCACATATGCACTCTTTCACTCTCACACACACACACACACACACAACCTGTTCACAAAAGACCATACTTTCACTACTCACACACATGCACGCACACACTTCAGCATCACTCAACACACACACACACACACACACACTCTCTCTCTCACACACACTCACACTCTTGGTGTGACCGGACCCCTTTGCCATGATGTCCGTCCCTCTGATTCCTCAGGGCGTAATTCTGCCTTCCACCACTTCCAGGTCAGCCCATCAACCCCCAGTGCCGTATCTACCCCGAGGAGATGATCCAGACCGGGATCTCTGCCATCGACGGGATGAACAGCATCGCTCGGGGGCAGAAGATCCCCATCTTCTCCGCTGCCGGCCTCCCCCACAACGAGGTGAGGCCTTTCGGGGTCGAGGTTGAAAGGACAGCCTGGGAGGGTTTGGGGGGGGGGGGGGGGGGGGGGGATGGGTCCCAGGGCTGGACCCATGATGCCTCTATATGACACAGTTTCAGCTTTTCACAGGCAAGACCGCTACAAAAATAGTTTGAAATAGTAATTATTTTGTTCAGGTGAAGATTACTGTGCATCTCTCTCTATTTTGCCAGCTCGCCCAATTCTGTTGTCTCAGTCCTACCGGATGATGAAAAACGGTATCGGAGATCGGAGAATGAATTTGACCCACCGACATTATTTGTCATACATTTGTCCACTGTTAATGACCAAATCGAAACATTCAGCCCTCTTTTTAGTCGCTCATTTTTCCCCAGTTAATGATCAAATTAAGGCATTCTGCCCTATATTTTTTGCGCGTGTGTGCACGTGTGTGTGCGTGTGTTTGTGCATGCGTGTGTGTGTGTGCGCGTGTGCGTGTGTGCGCGTGTGTGCATGTTTGTGCATGCGCGTGTGTGTGTGCGCGTGCGTGCGCGTGTGTGCGCGTGTGTGTGTGTGTGCGCTGGCGCGGTGTTGCGCGTGTGTGCGCGTGTGCGTGTGCACTCAGTCAGCTTTTTCAGGCGGTGTCCTGTGTGCACACAAAGCAGAACAGATATTCCTTCTAATACATTTAATAAAAGTGGCAATTCTCATGCCCAGCGGAGGGAGCATTCTCCTGAGACTCCCTGACTATCCGTCTGCTTATTTAATATTAAGATTTATCAGCCTGTTTACCGCTGTGTTTGATTCCAGTATGTTAATATCGCCACCCATTGGGGGCCACTCCAGTTTATTTTTCTCATTTTTTTAAGGAAGCGCTCCCCTTTTAGGGTGATCTCATTCCCCGCCTATGCCCAACAGAACCGGATGATTACGGCTAATGGGCAGAAGAGATTTAATTGTTTCTTCCCCGTGGTGCGGGGGACACGCGGGACGGAGGACACGGGTCAGAGTGACGTGTCGGAAATGCGCCGCGACTCGTTACTGCCTGTGGACGTTTCGCTTCCGCCTCTGCCTGGCCTTTACAGTACATCCCTGCCCTTAAAAAAAAAAAAAAATGTTATTACACAATTTCAGATTACAGCAGAATGTACTCGCGCTGGAGTCCACCTGGTTAGACATCGGTGGGAAAATGTGAGATAAGTACAAAAAAAAAAGAAAAGAAAGCCTTGTATAATCAGCAAGTGGGATTGTAATGCCACTCCTTATGGAGAGAACAAACTGAAGGAAATATGGTGCTGTCAGTTTCCTGCACGGTCTCCATCGGGCAGAATAGCCTGGCATTGGAGATGTTGGAGAAGGTTGTGGTGGTGGGTGGTGGTGCCAGAGATGGTCCCACCACCTCAGTGTTGACAGGAGACAGGACTGGGAATCCATTTTGGATTTTACGTGAGTCGGTGTGCATTAAAAGCCAGTCTACCAGAGAGTAGCGCAAGATGACATGACTCTGAGATCTGATTCCCAGGTAACCCTGGGAAATTTCCTCAGATGCTCCTGATTGGTGTAGCTTTCGCTAGGTGAATAAAATACCCTCGTTTTCTACTGCATAATTCCTTCAAAAATCTAGTGGACTTCAAAAAAGGGACTTTACTATGGTTGATCTCATGACAAGTTCTGATAGCGGACTAACTTGTCTGTTGCAGTTCAGGACTTCTGAGTCTTTAGTAGTTCATTTTTATGTGATAGTAGTGTGATATGAATTGTGTTGTGTGGGTGCAGAATGTAAAAGTAATGAAATGATTGTTTTAGATGCTGTTTTAGATGGTTTTTTCACTTTTTTCCTGTGGTCACACAGTCAGTGGTTCTTTACACATGTATTTCCATGCAGCCCAAAACTTGAGTCATTGTTGTGTCACTACACTAGTTCCTTACATGACAACGGCTGTCTGGGCTTCTCTTCCTATATAGAGTATCTAAAAAAAAGTATTGAAAAAAGCTGTCATTTTAACTAGATGGTGGGAGAATAAAAGTTTGTTCTTGTACAGTAACACCCCAGTTTCAATGAGTACACAAGCTCCAATGGCTATGCTTGAGGTTCTAGGAATTATAGGGATACAGAGATGCCTTGCTGCAATTGGTGACCATTGCTATGATTAGATTCAACGGTTATAATTTTATTTACAATTTCTTTTGTCTGTCAGTTGGTTACCGTTGGTTTGTCAAAACCAACCAAAACCAAATGTCATACCAAAAGTCACTTTCTCGGTTTCTATTTCTGAAAATATTAGTGTATAACTAATATTGTAGAAAATCTGGACGTGGTAAAGCGTGCCATTAATACCCACTCTGATCTGATCTGGAAGCCGACAGACTAATTTACACCGCACCGCAAACTCTCGATTTGCTAAATCGTGTGGGAGTTTTTTTGGCCGGAGTTTCCCGTGTCACCGAGGAGGCCGGTGTCAAAAGTGGACCGAGCGTGATGTCGGGGGGTGGGGGGTGGGGGGGGGGGACGGTGGGCAGCAGAGACCTGTGGTTGAACTGGTAAATAAATTAAACTAATAAGACAATGGTGTGTGGGGGGATTAAGAGATCGTGTGAATGGCACTGATTAATATAGGATCGGTGGCCAGCCGTGAAGCCTTTAACGCTTGAGGTGGCTGTCCTCTCCCCTCATCGCTCATCATCGTTTGCAAACACGCCTCATTATAATTGCCGGGCAGGACAATGGGAGCCCCCGTCCCCCAATACTTCATTTCTTTGGCGTTCGCGGAGAGGCCGTGTCGGACCCTAATTTCATGGCCTCGCGAGCGTATGCGGCTAAATTGGGGGGAGCCTGAACTGAGCGTGTGGAAGCTTCTTCGCTGCGGACGGTGAACCGGGGAGGGGGGGGGGCTCCAGCACCCGCCTTCGTTCAGAAATGTGCTAAAGTGTAGATTCTGTTTTTTTTTTTTTGTTTGTTTTGTTGCTGGAACGAGATCTGAAGAGCTTTTTTTTTTTTTTTTTTTACCCGATTCTCAATTCATGGGGGAAAAAAAAAAAAAAAAACCAGGAAGTCCTTGTACTTGAACTGGGGGTCAAAGGTCAGTCTGAGTAGTGATGGGGAGCCAGTGCCAGGGCAGAGCGGTGCTGCGATGGCGAGCCAATAAGAGCCGAAAATGTCACGATTGATCTCCTAATCGCCCGGAGCGCACCCCGCACCCCGCACCCCTCGCACACGAACACGAACACGCACACACGCGTTCACGCACGGCATCCATTCTCACGCTGCGATGAGTTCCCGTACGACCGCGGAACGCAGAACAAAATGGCTGAACGCGTCTCCGCTCACGGCAGGTTACGTGTCCTGCTACAGGCTGCCGTAGAAAAAAAAACAAAAAACCTGAGAGTGAGATGAGAAGCGGAGCGAAATGAAAGAGAAGCTTACAATTCAGTTTCTCTCACAGAATAGAAGTTATTAACCGTTTGCTCTTTACTGTATGTTCAGTGAGCTCTTCATAATGTTTGGGACAAAGACTTTTTTTCGTTGTTGTTGTTTTGGCTCTGTGCTCCACAATTTTTGATTATAAATCTGAAATTGTAGAGTACAGAGCCAAAACAGAGCAAATGTCAAATGTCTTTGCCATTAGCTTATTTAGGTTTACACTTTGGTGAAGTTTGCACAGCCTGTTTCAGGTTCAAGTTTGACTTTTTTTGTCTTTGTAAAGGTGCTGAGGTCTGGTGATGCTTTGCCAGGCCTGTACTGCAGCCACCTTCAGCTTCTGCTTGTTTCGGGGGCTAGTTGTCTCTTCATCACGTGAAACGAATGTTCAGTTGGATTCAGATCAAGTAAATGACTTGGCCAGGATAAAAAGTACTATAATTTCTACATGGTGAAACCAAAAAGTAAAACAAAGTTTAAAAAAAAAAAAAAAACTCTTAAATAATAGCTGAGAAACTGCACTTTAATCTCACGTGAATTGTTTGGTTCAAATATAGCTACTCAAATACCGCTATAATATTAGTGTTCATACTTACCGGCCTGTAAATGTGATGTAAAAAATTACGTTGTGTTTTTTCAGATCGCAGCGCAGATCTGTCGTCAAGCTGGGCTGGTGCAGAAATCCAAGGACGTGATGGACTACAGCTCCGAGAACTTCGCCATCGTCTTCGCCGCTATGGGAGTGAGTGATAAGCGCCTCCCCCCCCCGCCCCCCCCCATCCCCCGCCCTTTTTTTTCGTGAGGCCAAATGGACCTCGGGTGGCTCTGTGGCCTTCTCGTTTTTCATTCTCATTCACCAGGTGACTTAAGTTTTTAATCCCGCGTTACTTCCGCCGGTGTGAGCAAGCGCCCATTCAACCGGAGACACACTTAAAATTCAGCCTCTCGCTAACTACACTGTGTCGCCCGCGATTGAAAGCTCCCGATTTCTGCCTCTCCACACTTCATTATTCAGCAGTGGTGAAGAGGTACTATTACCTATGCCAGGATGTGACCAACCCACCCTCACCCCCCCCCCCCCTCCCTCATTGTTGATGGCTGTTTCAGACGCGGTTGAGGGCTTGGTAACTCGATCGGTACCACTTGAGCAGGATATTCAAAATTCAAGTCAGTGGCTTTGTGCGGCTGGCTTTTCAGCCGCGGACGTTCTGCGGATATTTTAAAGTGCGTCTTCCGTATCAGATTTCAGTTGTGAACGGGGACCGTTTGGCATTCTGCCTTCTGTGTTTTTTTGTTACTGCCTTTTACCCGTTGAACTATGCCTAATGTTTTTCGAGGACGTTTTGCTTTTGGGGGGTTTGTTTTAGTATTTTAACGTCTGATGAATCACTTTGACCATGCTTCATATGCCCCGTGAGTTCACAAAACTTGGGTGACTCGCGAACTGAAAAATTAGTTAAAGCAGTCATTTCCCCAATCTGCTGTTGGCGGTCAAACTGTGCAAAGATGGAAAGGGTTTTTAATGGTTTATGAACTGCTACTAAATGGGTTGAACCGTTTTTCAACCAATATCAAATATTTAATAATTTACTCTTTGTTAGCGATGGCCAGTATTCTGAAACAGAGGCATTATGTGGTTCCTTATACGCCACCTGTCGGTGGGTAATTGGAGGGTCCTTTCTTTTTCGGGGGGGCTTCTGAAAGGCTAAACTCCATGTTGCAGTATCAAAAATGTTTATAAAGTTGTTACCTGTATGTCTTCTATGCAGAGGTCCTGATGGCCTGGTCTTGGAAAAATATGGCACAGATTTTGGTTATGGTGCATAAAATTTTCCCCGAAGTCATAGGTCACAACCAGCTAGGCCTCTGAATATTTCTCAGGCTAATTCAGAACACGTCTGTTTCCCTGGCTGGTCCAATATTGCCCAGTCCGATGCGTTTGCCAGGAGCCTGTGCGTGAAGTTAGGAGTGTTATGTGAAAGATTTTCTGAAATGTGTGACTCTTTGACTCTTATTTGTTAAATACTGGCTATATTTGGTATCACCAACTTAAGAGAGAACTGCAGTAGAACCTCAGAAATGCAAAACTCCAGGTTAGAGACTGGTTGTTGAGTCAAATCGGTAGGACAACAGAAGTAGCACAGTTATGTCTTCCAATCTCCTCATAACGTTAAGACTGTCTCACCTGTTTAATTTTTTGAAAGTTATATGCATTCCTAGCCGCAATGTGTTGCGCCATTTCAAGGTGACCTCTGACCCTCACTCTGTCACGCCACTCTTTAGGTGAACATGGAAACTGCCCGTTTCTTCAAGTCTGACTTTGAGGAGAACGGCTCCATGGACAACGTGTGCCTGTTCCTGAACCTGGCCAATGATCCCACGTGAGTACTGGCGTACATAATTCAAAATTGCAAAGGACGTTTGGATTCTGCAGTTTGCTTTTTGAAAAATTATTATTATTATTATTATTTTCCATAATTTTATGTTCGTAGGTCCTCTGCCATTTAAGGTCTGTCTGCCATTAAGCACACAAACAACCTTGTTTTTTTGTTTTTCTTTTTCTTTCTTTCTTTCTTTCATGTCTGTTCCAAGCCCCTATTCTGTGTTTCCTCTGGTGATGAAGGTGACCCTGTAGTGCTAACAATTCAGCTAAAAACCCTGTAGAGCGGCAGGACATGTTCCTTGAATTTGGCATCGCTTCAGAAAGCAATCTTTTGAGAGAGACAATGGGCGCCCACTCCACAGAGTGAAATGTCTTCGAAATACCACGATTTACCTCCCCGCCTGTGAATGCCCCTCCCTAAAAGGCATAGCTGGCCGAGGTCACACGCAGCTTTTTTTTTTTTTGTTTGAACGGTGAAAGGGTGTATACGGGCTTCACCTTGAGCAGCCGGCTGCACAATGCCGCCTCCTTCCTCGTCCAGCCTTATGTGTTCCGCTTGTATGGGATATTGTTTGATAAAAAGGAAAAAAAAAAATGACCCTCCCCCCCCCCCTTATCCTTCTTTCTCCCAGTATTGAACGCATCATCACCCCACGCCTGGCTCTCACCACCGCCGAGTATCTGGCCTACCAGTGCGAGAAGCACGTGCTGGTCATCCTCACCGATATGAGCTCCTACGCCGAAGCCCTGCGAGAGGTAAGTGCTCACGACCTGCGCTCACGACCTGCGCTCACGACCTGCGCTCAGGACCTGCGCTCATGACCTGCGCTCGCGACCTGCGCTCATGACCTGTGCTCATGACCTGCGCTCAGACCCGCGCTCACGACCTGCGCTCAGACCTGCGCTCACAACCTGCGCTCAGACCTGCACTCACAACCTGTGCTCAGACCTGCACTCACAACCTGCGCTCATCAGTGGCGGTCACTGCTACAGCGTCTGCCGCTGATTCCAGAGAGCTCAGACAAGCGTGCGCTGTCCACACGCTGTCCGTGTCCACTAAGGCTACGAGTTCCAGGGTCCCCAAGACCCAGTCCCAGAGGAGGCCTTTCGCGTCACACTACATACGGTCTTGTCAGCAAGACACCAGGCAGACGGAACTGTCTCCTGTCAGCTCAAAACCTTCTTATTGGTCGCAGAGTAGTAGTGCACGACGATACTGCATCCCGTCTGACCAACTGCCTCCACTCATGTGTGCCTTAAGGAGTGGAAGCCCCCAGCAGCCCTCCTTAGAGCTATTTGAAAGGCTGTCCCATCCAGTGCCATGAACGGTGCTGCCAGAGACCTGCCTTTTTTTTTTATTGTAATGTCTCATGATATAAAGGTCATGCCCTTTACTGTTTTCCCACTCACACCACCACCACCACCACACACACCATGCACGGCTCATTGTGGATGATTAGATAAGGTTTTGATGAAGTGGTCTGCCATGGAATCGCCTGCTATTTATTTCCTGTTTACCACCGTGACCTCACAGAGAATGTAAGTGAAAGTGGCTCAAAATCCAGCGTGTCAAATGTTAAGGAGCACTTGAGGCGAGAAGGATTTGACTTCAGCAGGCAGTTGAAATGTAGCTCCATCACCCTTATGTGGAGTTCGCACTCAACATGGCAACAAGTCATTTTTGCAAGTTTACATTTTTTAAAATATTGTTTTTAAATCAAATTTTACTGGGTAAGTTCAGTCACTCTGCTTAGAACTTGAATTATAAAGCTGTACTACACTTCCCTTGGTGTAATTTGACTGTGTTTACATTTACATGTCGCCATTTATCCTAGGCTCTTATCCACAATCGGAAAAGTGTGTATAATTGGGCTTGATGATGAGAAGTATACACACAGGACTTGTGGCACAATAAAAAGCGAAGCCTGGTTGTGTGAAATGGTAGCAAAGTACGTTTTGTTGCGTATAGTGCACTTGTGAAGGGAATGAACACAAACACTGTACCTGTGGAAGTGTTACTGCGGCAACGACAATGTGCAGCCAGCAGTCTTCAGAACTGAGGCCCTGTGCTTGTAGTAAAAAGAGTCACTCCTTTATTATTCTTCATAAACACCTCTTTATTTGTCGTATATAACAAGAAACCAGCAAACGCATTATCGGTTATCAAAACGAAAATACTCTTCTTATAGTTTGGGCGAATTCAGATGATTTCAAATTCTAAAGCCAAGAGCGTTCAAAATATATTACTTTCAGACAATTCAAAAGGCGTTTTTGCTGTGGGGTCCGGCTGGCTCCTCTTGCTTTTGTCGAAGCAGAAAGAAACACAATGGAAATGTGAACAATCACGACTGCGTGCAATTTCAGTGGAGCCACGTGTCTGTATGCAGTATACTGGGTACCTTGCCACTGTGAATAATATTTCAATGATCGCATGTTTGAATCCACACAGGAACTACAATATAAATTACATGCAATTAATCAGTTCTGTTGTGAATATAACCAGGTGCAAGGTATAATTTCATAATTTCCAAGAAAAGTTACTGCAGTGCAGCTTGTGAATCCCTTTTAATATAGAAATTATACAGAATTCCCTACAATATCAAATTAGGGAAGAGTTTTAATGTATAGTTAAGTACCTTCTTTTTGTCAATGGCAAAATTAACCTAGAGGTCTCTGGGAAATTACATTTTTAAACTTGGCAGATAGTGTTCTCAGGGTGTGTTTACAATGACTATGTTAATTAACAGAACGTTGGAATGTTTACCCACCAAGATGCAAAGAAATGCTGCATATGCTGCTTTCGCCAGCATCTATTTTCCAGATGTATAAAGTAGGGATGTGCCAATTAACATATTAGTCAACTAATGCTTTGACTAGATAATTTTAGATAAGCATTAATGTGTCTTTTTAATGTAGATTTTTTTTTTTTTTACATTTGAAATATGTTATGCAGCCACTGTTATCAGGGAAAAGAGGAAGTAGCAAGAAACCGTCAACATCTGGCTCATTAAATCTACAGGCAGTGTGTTGGTTGCTGTCTGAAAATGGAGGGAGTTTATATGAGCATTTTGGTTCTGGAAAGGTGCTATATTCTTCTTCTTTTTGACCACATAGCTGTGGTGGGCAAACTATGCCTTCCGCCTTGACAGTGACACCCCGCTAGTTAACATTTGGAAATAATTATCCT